>NC_052164.1:7605232-7905232 GCF_902713615.1 Scyliorhinus canicula
GGAGTGGCGCCTCCATCTGAACCCCTAATGACTTGGAGCTCAGTAATACTGAACCTCCCTTGCCCCCGACCTTTCCCCTGTGACTCCGTTCTCCTCACTTGCAATCCCCAGGCCTTCCCTAACCTCCAGCCCTCACCAATTGACCCGTCACTTAACTTCCATTTCCTTTGGTTGGTGCCACTTAGTCCCAGGCGCTGGCTGCAGAGACCCTTCTGGACATTGCCGTGCTGTTCCTGGAATGACTGGAGAGCTGCTAGCCAATCCCATTGGCTGACAGCTCTTCATGGCGGGATCGCTGTCCTTCACTAGGAGGAAGTCCCACCTTCTGCCAATTAACACATGTTCCAGCGTGGGACCCTCCTAAATACCCATCGCTTCTTATTCTGGCCAATAAATAAACAGATCATCTGGTCATTATCACATTTCCTTAAGGAATTAACGTGATGATTGACATCTACCTGTTTGCATACACCTTGAAGATGATTCTCTTTTGGTGTTACCTCATAATCCTCTTTCAAAGCAATTCTACATCATCTTTCTATCAAACTTCAAACAATTCTGAGACTTCGCAATCGTTCTAACTCTTTGATAACAAGGAATGAGACTCAGAGCTAAATGATGGAATCCTGGAAACCTGCAGCACAGACTGAGGCTGTTCTACCCATTGAGCCTGTACTGGCCCCCTGATGGAGCAGTTGTGCCTAATCCCATACTCCCTGCGTTTTGTCTGTAATCCTGTAAATCCCACACCCTCAAGAACCTTTTAAAATGATTTAAGGATTTGACTTCCATCACCTCAGGTTGAGAGTCCCAGATCCCAACAACTCAGTGAAACAAATATTCCTCAACTCCTGCCCAGAGCTTAATCCAATCAGTTTGAATCCCAGACCTGTAAATAGTTTTTCTCTCGAACCCATCAAAATCCCTCACCATTGTGAAAAACTCAATCACCCAATATTCGTTTCTGTTCCAATTATCTTTTTCCAGTCTCTGCTCAAACCTGAAGCTTATTCCCCTGGGAATATCCCATCAAAGCTCCTCCTTATCCTTATACATCTCCCGAAGTGTGGTACCTGGAATTAGTCACAATACTCCAGCTCAGGCCGAACCAGTGATATAGAAAGTTCTCGTGGTCTGGGAGAGCTCCAATTGGAGGTTTGGGGTGAATGGTACAAGGCCTCCTCACCTGAGTGTCTCCGTCCATTGGCATCTATCTTGGTGAGTGTTTTTTGTGCGTGCTGGGGTTTAGTCTGTTTCGGCTCAGCTGTTGGCATGGTGACCATTTTTGGTTTGTTGGCGAATCCGAGATCAGGGATTGCTTTCATCAACTCAGCTTGTGTCTCTTCCAGGAGACGGTTAATGTCCTTGTTACTGAACTGAGTCAAACTGGCTTGTTTCTCCTCCCAGTCTCTCTCTGCTGCCTTTGAATAGGAAGAGTAAATAAACAACTTGGCAGTTAGACGTCCATCCCATTGGACGCTGCTCAGACACACAGAGCTGGATTCTCCGCTCCGCCACATGCCGGTGGGATGCTCCATTACGCCGGCTGGTCAATGGGGTTTCCCATTGTGGGGCAGCCCCGCTCCGTCGGGAAACCCCCGGGCTCCTGGCAAAATGGAGAATCCCGTTGGCAGAGAATCCAACCCAGGGACTTTCCAATGTGAAACATCAATATCAGTTTCCTTAGCAAAATGAAAATTGAACTGTATAAATAACATGCTCGCTAGTACGATTCCTGCCTCTGGGCAAGAAGGTTACGTGTTTGTAGCCCCACCCCAGAGGGTCCTGGGGAATGAAGATCAAAGTTGTGGGGGCTGGGTTGATTGCCAGTGACCAACATGGGTCCTGCTGTCAATCCGGATGGAATGAAATGGCAGTCGGGCAGCCTGTTGTCGGGATTTCTGTGCCTTTGGAGGTAAAGATCCCGTCTCCAAGCGCTTCTGGCCAATCGGAGGGACGTGAAGATGCCGACGTTGGACTGGGGTGGGCACAGTAAGAAGCCTTACAACACCAGGTTAAAGTCCAGCAGGTTTGTTTCGAATCACTAGCTTTCGGAGCGCTGCTCCTTTCTCAGGCGAATCAGAGGGAAGGCAACTCGTCAGTCTCAGCAGCACCATTGGGAGTGGTGGCCACTTCTGGTAATGCAGGAGACTTAGGACCAGAGACAGGGGGGGGGGGGGGGGGGGGGGGGGGTGGTAGAGCATCACTGCAGACAGTCAGTCAGGCCCTGATAGGTGGGGAGGCATTTGGAGTGGAGGGCAGGGGGGAGTTTCCAGTGGGGTGGTCTTTACCACCACCAGCAGGAGCCTCCATGGAACACTGAGGTGCCCCCCTTCACTAACCCCCCACCCCCCCCCCCCCCGAATGTAGCTTACCGTTGTATAGTTTGTGCACTGCCTCTAGCTCCAAAATGTGGCTCCCAATTGGCTGAGGAGAGGGAAGGCTGACTG
The DNA here is from genome assembly GCF_902713615.1 of Scyliorhinus canicula. Taxonomy (NCBI): domain Eukaryota; kingdom Metazoa; phylum Chordata; class Chondrichthyes; order Carcharhiniformes; family Scyliorhinidae; genus Scyliorhinus; species Scyliorhinus canicula. The sequence goes on from NC_052164.1 coordinate 7,607,683, forward strand.
ACGCTTTCGCCCACCTGACCTGCTCCTTCCCATTGATGACACGCCCCCAAAACCTCCAAGCCACTCCCATGAGAGTGGGGTGATGTCCCCCCCCCCCATCCCCTCCGACCTGCCCATCAAGTCTTACTGCTCTACCCTAGTGCCAAATATCCCGTCCACAACAAAACGTATTTTAGTCATAGAAATTCCCCAGAATACGGGATCGGAACGCCGTGGGGAAATGGATTCTCTGTTGCCATTTTACATCAAAGAGGAAGAATTTGATTATAATCAGTGGGAAAGGTAGAGGCTGTAAAACCCAGTTTACTGTTTTCAAGAATCAATGATAAAAAGCAAAGAGGAAAATTTTCATTCTCCCAATTCCACCCCAACAGGATTTGTACTTTCCCCTTTAAGGTATTTTTAGCTTTCCACTCTTCATATCACCTGTAATAATAATCGCTTATTGTCACAAGTAGGCTTCAATGAAGTTACTGTGAAAAGCCCCTAGTCACCACACTCCGGCGCCTGTTCGGGGAGGCTGGTACGGGAATTGAACCGTGCTGCTGGCCTTATTCTGCATTACAAGCCAGCTATGTAGCCCACTGTGCTAAACCAGATAAACTAACCCTAACCTTCTCCAATGTTAGCAATGAACTGTCCTTCAATACTCACTCCCTTACCTAAGGAGCTGTGGAGGGGGGACAATGAAAGGAGTAGGGGAGGGATGAAAGTAGGGGAGGGGTGAAAATGGAGGAGGAATGAGAGGAGGGAGAGGACGGTGAGCAGAGGGAAGGAGGTGGGGCAGGGAGAAGAGGGGCGAGGGACAGAATGTGGAGGAGTGGGCAGGGGGCAGTGAGCAAAGGGGAGGAGGGAAGTGAGGGGTGAGGAGGAAGGGGAGGAGAAGGGATGGAGCTCAGTGGGAGGTGGATGGGGAGGGTGCTGAGAGATGAGAGAAGGGGAGAGGGTATTATTGGAACAAGGAGGAGATCAAACAGGAAGGAGATGGATTGGGGAGGTCTGAAGGATTTGAAAGAAGGGAGGAGAGAGGGGATGGGGAGGACAGAATCTGGAGCAGACACAATGGAGAGAGATTGTGAGGAGAGGGGAGGGGATCTGAAAATGGTGAGGAAATGGGATAGTGAGGAGAGAGGTTTGGGGGAGGGGGGGCTAATAGCGGTTGGAAGTTCTTTACCTCAGGCTGTAGGCAGAAGGTTTGTGCCAACCCATGCCTGCTCTCCAGAAGATAAACTGTGGTAGCTTTGTTCTAACTATAATCCCCATCCCAAGGCTCGAAGCTCTGTCTTTGACAACAGAACAGCCTTTACCGCAACAATTCACAATTTCTCCATCATCCACCCTTGCATCTCTTTGAACGAGATTGTTATTTGTGCTAAATTAAATGTGGTTTCACACTGTGAACTCACATGGTTCCCCTTCAGCCCAACGTATGCAGTCTCCTTACAGCAGCATGGAGAGACTTTAACAGGGATGGCTAGACTAGAAAAGATCTAGATCTCCTTCTGGTATCAACAACCCAGTGATAAGGGAGCTGTTGATTAATAGGAGTGGTCAATCTCTAGCAACAAGCTTACAACAGACCCAGGCATGAGGTGAAGAGATTTGGAAATCAGAAGCACCTATTTTTCCCAAGCTACATGTATGAAATGAAATAAAATGAAAATCGCTTATTATCATAAGTAGGCTTCAAATGTGAAAAGCCTCTAGTCGCCACATTCTGGCGCCTGTTTCGGGGAGGCTGGTACAGGAATTGAACCCGTGCTGCTGGCCTGCCTTGGTCTGCTTTAAAAGCCAATGATTTAGCCCTGTGCTAAACCAGCCCCTCTGTCTCTTACATCATGTCTAAAATTAGTCATAAACTTTATCCAAACCTTTTATTTTCTTAGCCTGACCTGTAACTGAACTTGCGTTAAAGGTCATTGTGATGGCTTGTCCAATTATCACATAAAAAGGACAGGATGCACACAGCGTCCCCATGGACGCTTCTGAAACTTTCAAGTTCTCAAATGTTACGATCTTACCTCAACAGAGATGGTTGGGTCCGTGTTCCTCCTCCCTGACGCTACTGCAGGCTCCTCCACCGAGTTGCTGTGTGTTGCGTTCCCCGAGCCCATCCCTGGGGGATTCTGGGAAGGAGCAGCATGAAGCAGGGAATTCTGGCCACACTGAGCCAGGACGGAATTGTGGCTTTGCCAGTTTTTCACTGAGGTCATGTGCATTTCCTGGAAATTGGAGGGAGGGCTGGTGGGAATGTCAAATTCGGAATTCCGGGAGTATGGCTCGGTGTTTGCGTGCTTTGGCAATCGGACAGAAACCTCCTCAGTTCCTTTCAGCAGGGTCTCATTTGCTTGTCTGGGGGAATATATCCAAATTCAACAGAAGTGTGAATTCCCTGCAGATGATCAACTTCCTCCTCCTAATTACACACACCCATTATTTTTTAGTTTAATATTTTTCCCCTTTCCCTGAAGATGCCAGTACTGAGGGAGCTCAGTGCAGGAAAAGTTATGTTTAACTTATGCTTTAATTATGTATAATGATCAAGTAATCAATGTATATTAACCAATTAACCTAATATTATATTCTGCTTAATTGTAATCAATGTAGGACACCATCGCTATTGACTGGCCCTTGCTCTGTGGTTGCAACTTACTTAACAAGTGAAATGTATCATAAGGCCCTGTGCAAAGCTCTCTCGTTTAATTGGTTTAGCATTTATCAGTTGGTACTCGTTACCCAGGACTCAGTAGGGAGTTTAAAAAGTCCGATTGTATGAGAACAGCGTCTTCATCCCTATCTCCTGAATGAATTGAGTCTTTTAGCCTGTAATGCCTTGAAAAAAAGCAGTCACTTTCTTTGATAACAAGCCTACATGTTGCTTTGGTTCTGTAGGCTTGAGAATTAAGTTCTGTAATTAGTTCTTTCACTCTTGTTACTTATAAACATATCATTTGAATGTATCGTGCTGTACTTTATATGTGTATCTTGCTACTAGCTTTGACTCACAGATTGTCTTTACGCACTGATTTTAAACATGCTTTGTGCAGAGTGTATGTAATAATAATTATCTTTTATTTGCCACAAGTGTGAAGTTACTGTGAAAAGCCCCTAGTCGCCACATTCCGGCGCCCGTTCGGAGAGGCTGGTACGGGAATTGAACCCGCGCTGCTGGCCTGCCTTGGGCGGCTTTAAAAGCCAGCTATTTAGCCCTGTGCTAAACCAGCCCTAATAATGTACAAATTATGTACAGTGTTTCCTACATTCAGGCCGAGATTACTTCCAAAGTAATTAATTGGTTCTAATTGCTCTTTGGGACATCCTCAGATCAGGAAAGGTACAAATGCTTACTCTGAACAAACATAGTGAACACGGGCTAGACAGACCAGATACATAAATACAAACCTTTAAACCCAGGACTGATGCTCAGAGGAACCCTCATGTTTTCCATCATTATGGTTTTTAACTTAATGTATATATAAACTTTAAAAAACCAGGGAACATTGAGAGGCAGCAATAGAAGGAAGGAGGAATTGTCAAGTGGTATCAGGGAGAATAGAAGGTCACAATGTTAAACAGGTGTGGTTACCTGCTGAAGCGTCGTGGACAGGCTTCCACAGGATAGGCTGAGTTGGGGGGTGAGCAACTACGCAAGAAAAGCAAAAGGATAGAAAACAAGTTACTGCTGTGAGTTCCCCAGACAGATCTCTAATTGTAATGCCCAGAGCAAACCACTATTCTCTGATTCGGTCATATCCTGTAACTTGCTCCAGAATTTGTCAAATCTAAGAATAGTCTGCGATGGGATGGTTTTACACGTACAACATTATTTGGACCAGAACTCTTCTAACTCACAGCCTGTCCTGTTAACTCTTCACCCCCCCCTTGTGCTCACTGAACTACATTGCCTCCTGCTCCAACAGTGCCTTGCTTTTGCAATTCTCATCTTTGATTTCAAATCCCGCTCTGGCCGCACCCCTCTCTGTCCCTGTCATCTTCTCCAGCCTCGCAACTCTCTGACACCTTCAATTCCTCATCTCTTCCACATTCCCAAGTGGTTCACTATTGGAGAGCAAAGGGTTGCCATCATTAATGATCTGAAATGAGCAAGGAACCGCAGAACAAACTAAATGTTCAGCAAGAACTACTTCCTTCACCGAAAAGGGACGGAGAGAGTGAAATGCTTTGGTTGTGAAGGTAAATGGTAACAAACGTGCCAGGAAGGGGAACTGAAGGATACGGAGACAGCTAATCGACTGAGAGTGAAAATAATAATAATCTTTATTATTGACACAAGTAGGCTTACATTAACACTGCGATGTGAAAATCCCCTAGTCGCCACACTCCGGCGCCTGTTTGGGCACACAGAGGGAGAATTCAGAATGTCCAATTCACCTAACAAGCACGCCTTTCAGAACTTGTGGGAGGAAACCGGAGCACCCGGAGGGAACCCACGCAGACACGGGGAGGACGTGCAGACTCCGCACAGACAGTGACCCAAGCCGGGAATCGAACCTGGGACCCTGGCGCTGTGAAGCAAAAGTGCTACCGTGCTGCCCATGTGAACCAGCTGCCTTTAGCTAACAAAATGGTGACTGAATAACCAACCTTAAATAATCCAGTTGGTGAAGCCATTTGGCATTAAGAACGAGGCTGGAGTTCCCCTCTGAGTGGGAAACAGGAGCTGGGCCGGTTTCCAGGTTCTAAACCTGCACCCAGGGAGAAAGTCACTCTTTGCAACTTCCACAAAGGTGCTCCCTTAACTGACATGGAGACAGGTTTGCTGTTGAATGAAGATGAGCAGGCAGGTTCCCGAAGTTGGAGGGCCAACTATAGGCCTTCAGTTTGAGGGTAACAACATGCTGCAGTAGGGGGTAAGTAATTGAAAGGATGCTTCAACCTGGAGGCACACACTCATCACTGTTTTTTCAGAAGTTTAAGTAGTAATCAGATATGGCAGCCAGAACTCCTCTGCGGGGGGGGGGGGGGGGGGGGGGGGGGGGGCTGAGAAGCAAAGGGTATCACTTGTATAAACTTACTGAAACTCCAGTATTACTGATTATTACTGGACTTTGATAATTTTGTTCTGTTTTTTTCATTCCAGGTGGGGGTTTTGAGAATGGCATCCCTCCCCAGAATAATAATAATAATAAAAATCACTTATTGTCACAAGTAGGCTTCAATGAAGTTACGTGCTGCTGACCTGGGGTGGGGGTGAAGGTGGGGGTGAGGGTGAGGGTGGGGGTGGGGGTGGGGGTGAGGGTGGGGGGGTGGGGGTGGGGGTGGGGGTGGGGGTGGGGGTGGGGGTGAGGGTGAGGGTGGGGGTGGGGGTGAGGGTGGGGGGGTGGGGGGGGGTGGGGGGGGGGTGGGGGTGGGGGTGAGGGTGGGGGGGTGGGGTGGTGGGGGGGGGTGGGGGTGGGGTAGCCTTGCTGGGGTCTGAAGCTACCTCGGCAAAAATGCCCATCAATGCAAACCAACATCAATGGCGGCACAGTGGCGCAGTGGTTAGCACCGCTGCCTCACGGCGCTGAGGTCCCAGGTTCGATCCCGGCTCTGGGTCACTGTCCGTGTGGAGTTTGCACATTCTCCCCGTGTCTGCGTGGGTCTCACCCCCACAACCCAAAGATGTGCAGAGTAGGTGGATTGGCCACGCTAAATTGGGTACTCTAAATTTATTCTAAAAAAACAAGATCCAAATCAGGAGATCAGCCTTCAATTCACCCCAGTCCCCAATAAGTAACAAATAAAAGTATTCAAAGAAACTTAGGGCGGTATTCTCCGCTCCCGGGACTAAGTGCCCTGCGCCGTCGTGAACGGGGTCGTGTTTCACGACAGTGCGAACAAGGCCCAGGCACGGCCTATTCTGGCCCCCACAGGGGGCCAGCACGGCGCTGGAGCGGTACATGCCGCTCCTACGCATGCGCGGGGAACATCTTACGTGCGCCGGCCCCTCACCAACATGGCGCCAGTGTTCTGGGGCCGGCCGCGGAAGGAGGTAGGTCCGGGGCTGGAGAGGCCGGCCCGTCGATCGGTGGGCCCCGATCGCGGGCCAGACCCCATCGGAGGCCCCCTCTGGTGAAGGGGCGTTCCTCCCCCCCCCCCCCCCCCCCCCACAGGCCGCTCCCGCCAGCGTTCCCGCACAGTTCCCACCGGCAGCGACCGGGGTGGATGGCACGGCGGGAACCTGTCGTGTTGGAGAGGCCGCTTGGCCCATCCGGGCCGGAGAATTGCCGCTCGGCGTTTGCGGCGATTCTCCGAGTGGCCCGGCGCGATTGCTCGATTCTCGCGGCACTGGATTCGGGCGGGTGGGAGAATCACGTGCGGGAGTCGGGGCGGCGTGGCACGATTCACGCGGCACCCCGGCGATTCTCCCACCTGGGCCCGGGGGGGGGGGGGGGGGAATACTGCCCTCAAACAAAATACAATTACATTCTAATGCTCGCAAAAGTGTTTCTCCCCCAGTAGCTCAGGAGATTTATCTTTAGCTATTAAGCCCCCGGTGCAGGGGGCGGGGGGCGGGGGGCCTTTGGGGCTAGATTCTCCGATCATGTGGCTATGTCCGCAGGATCCATTTGGTCTAACGACCCCACCGACCCCGCACCGATTCTCTGTCCAGTTGGGGGGCTAGCAGCCGCGTAGCGTATGGCCCCCGGCTTTACCTGCGGATACGGCCGGAGAATAGCACTGGCCACGTGCGGACCCAGCCTAACAGAAACCGCCCCCCTGTAACCAGCCTTGCCACCCCTGGACTAACCCCCACCAGTCCCCCCAGCCAGCTCTACGATTCCCCCACCCCCCACCCCGGGGGCGACGCTGGACCCCGAACAGCGTGGGCGCACGCGAGCGACGCCGTCGAGGACTCGGCCCTTCGGGGTTGGTCCTCAGGTGAGGCCGCCCCTAAGGTGTGAGGAGAACGCCGTTTTTGAGGGGGCAGAGCATCAGAAAAACAGCGCCCCGGCTTCCGGCATAAACTGGGATTCTCCGGGCAATCGCCGAACACGATTTCAGCGTCGGCGATCAGAGAAACCAGCACGTTGGGCTTTCCATCATTTAAAGTTTCAGGAGCCTGACGTCGGTCATATTACCTTCTCAATGTGGCCAGAGCATCAGTGATGGTTTTGCACCGTTTCAGCAGGATGTCCAATCTGTGAGGCTCCTCTTTCAGAAACTTCACTGCCTCCACCTCCACACGCAAAATCACCCGCATTTTACTCTGCAGATTGGGGAACTGAGCTGGGGAGACACACACACACACACACAAATCAAATCAGAATGACAGACACGGAAACAGCATCTTTCCAAACCCGAGCCTCAGACTTGATCAGCTTGCTGGAGTGGGGTGGAAAGAGAGAGAGATAGAGGGAGGCAGAGTCACAGACACAGAACAGAGAGAAAGGTAAAGAGGCAGACAGAGAAAGGAACTGAGAGAGCCCGTGCTATGGATGTTTGTGTGTCTAAACAAAGTTATCTGAACCTTGGTCATGTGGATCATGTTTATTCTCATGAGGCTTCGTTTGATTGTCCCAATTTTAATTGTGCTCATCCTGGAGGTTAAAGTGGACTTTGGGTGTTAGTTGCAAGTTCTGGAAAGTGGGCACTGGCTTCCATTGTCTCCGCTGGACACCTGCCTGGCTCGACCACTATTCCAGTTTAAGAATCCCACCGCAAACCTGGAGGTGATTTGAGCTGTGGATTACAGCTGGACGGGATTGTGACCAATAGAAGGCTATGGCTTCTCGAGTGTTGGCCACTCTCCTTCAAATTCCCAACATACCAGAATGATGTGGAGCCTTTAGAGAGGGTGCAGAAGATTGTATATAAAATATGAAAACTCAATAAAAAACATTTTTTTAAAAAAAAATTCTGGTCGCCACACTACCAGAAGGATGTGGAGGCTTCAGAGAGGGTGCAGAAGAGATTTACCAGGATGTTGCCTGGTATGGAGGGGATTAGCTATGAGGAGCGGTTGAATAAACTCGGTTTGTTCTCACTGGAACGACGGAGGTTGAGGGGCGACCTGATAGAGGTCTACAAAATTATGAGAAGCATAGACAGAGTGGATAGTCAGAGACTTTTTCCCAAGGGTAGAGGGGTTAATTACTAGGGGGGCATAGGTTTAAGGTGCGAGGGGAAAGGTTTAGAGGAGATGTACGAGGCAAGATTTTTTACACAGAGGGTAGTGGGTGCCTGGAACTCGCTGCCGGAGGAGGTGGTGGAAGCCGGGACGATAGTGACATTTAAGGGGCATCTGGACAAATACATGAATTGGATGGGAATAGAGGGATACGGACCCAGGAAGTGTAGAAGATTTTAGTTTAGACGGGCAGCATGGTCGGTACGGGCTTGGAGGACCGAAGGGCCTGTTCCTGTGCTGTACTTTTCTTTGTTCTTTGTTTATGGTCAAACATCCTAACTATAACTAATGAATGAAAGCATTTCATTGAAGATGCTGCTCTTGCCTCTCCTCCACCCCCAGCCCCCTCGTCATTCATATACAATCACAGAACAGGTAAGGCACAGAAAGAGCCCATCTTGTCTGTCCCAGCTGAAAAATGGCGATCCCACGTTCCAGCTCTTGGCCCATAGCCCTGTAGGTGGATATCCGGGTAAATGTTTTTTCAATGAGGTTTCTGTGCCTACCACCCTTACAGGTGGTGAGTTCCAGACCCTCAGCACCCTTTGGGTCAATAACGTTCTCCTCAACTCCACTCGAATCCCATTCTAATTCCTGTCTGGTTTAAGTCAGCGTTGGAATTTAAATCATGCCTGGGAGTTAATATATCACATTAACATCACTCTCCCAGCCCACCCTACTCCATGTTAACATCACTCTCCCAGCCCACCCTACTCCATGTTAACATCACTCTCCCAGCCCACCCTACTCCATGTTAACATCACTCTCCCAGCCCACCCTACTCCATGTTAACATCACTCTCCCAGCCCACCCTACTCCATGTTAACATCACTCTCCCAGCCCACCCTACTCCATGTTAACATCACTCTCCCAGCCCACCCTACTCCATGTTAATGGTCTCTTGTTTATGTTGTTAAAGATTCACAGATGATCAAAATTGCTTGGCTAAGGACTGGGAGCAATATAAATTGGTAATGGGTTGAAGGGTTATGGAGAAGGGGCAGGACAGTGGAGTTAAGGCTCGAGAGGCTAAATTGCCGACTCCTGCTCCGAGTTCGCATGTTCTAAGAACATAGAACAGTACAGCACAGAACAGGACAGGCCCTTAGGCCCTCGATGTTGTGCCGAGCATTGTCCGAAACCAAGATCAAGCTATCCCACTCCCTGTCATTCTGGTGTGCTCCATGTGCCTATCCAATAACCGCTTGAAAGTTCCTAAATGTCCGACTCCACTATCACAGCAGGCAGTCTATTCCACACGCTAACTACTCTCTGAGTAAAGAACCTACCTCGGACATCCCTCCTATATCTCCCACCCTGAACTTTATAGTTATGCCCCCTTGTAACAGCTACATCCACCCGAGGACACAGTCTCTCAATGTCCACCCTATCTATCCCCCTCATCATCTTATAAACCTCTATTAAGTCGCTTCTCATCCTCCTCCGCTTCAAAGAGAAAAGCCCTAGCTCCCTCAACCTTTCCTCATAAGACCTATCCTGCAAACCAGGCAGCATCCTGGTAAATCTCCTTTGCACCCTTTCCAATGCTTCCACATCCTTCCTATAATGAGGTGACCAGAACTGCACACAATACTCTAAATATGGTCTCACCAGAGTCATGTATAGTTGCAGCATAACCCAGCGGCTCTTAAACTCAAGCCCCCTGTTAATAAACGCTAACACACTGTAGGCCTTCTTCACGGCTCTATCCACTTGAGTGGCAACCTTCAGAGATCTGTGGACATGAACTCCGAGATCTCTCTGCTCCTCCACATTCCTCAGAACCCTGCCGTTGACCCTGTAATCCGCATTCAAATTTTTTCTACCAAAATTAATCACCTCGCACTTCTCAGGGTTAAACTCCATCTGCCATTTTTCGGCCCAGCTCTGCATCCTATCAATGCCTCTTTGCAGCTAAGAAAGGACTACTCTGTGTAATTCCACCATCCATCTCTTGGTCTATAGCGTGTAGGTAACAGCACCTCCTGCACAAATCTGGTGTTCCTGATTAAGAAGGAGATTTCTTGATTAACAAGGGGATCAGGGATTACAGGGAGAAGGTAGGAGAATGGGGATGAGGAACATATCAACCATGGTTGAATGGCAGAGCAGACCCGATGGGCCAAGTGGCCTAAATCTGCTCCTGTATCTTACAAAGAGGGTCAAGGACCAGATAGGGGGTTGAGAGGAACATCTGACTCGACTGTTGGCTCCTCTACGGAGACTGGGTGGTCTTGGAGAGGAAGCACATGGTGCCCGCCAGCATACCTTCGGCTTTCCGTGACCAGTGGGCACCGCAGGGGCTGGGGTGCATCATCACCTCCGGGGAATGGCATTTTAACTTAATTTAAGTTCCTTTTTGATGTTTTGTTTTAGTTGCAGTGTCCCATTAGTAATTATCACCCCCACTCCCATTTGTGTTGAACTTATTGATTTTTGTTTTGTCGACACGAGTATAAAAGTGGGTCAATAATTGCTCACTTGTTTTACCCAAAACTGTACAAAGAGAGGCGGCGATACTGGGCTGGTAGTTTGGAGGGAGAAGTTTTTAAGGCTGCATCCTGTGACTAAACTAAGATCATAATGTGGAGATGCCGACGTTGGACTGGGGTGGGCACTGAATGATTCACTTGAGGAAGGAGCAGTGCTCCGAAAGCTAGTGTTTGAAACAAACCTGTTGGGCTTTAACCTGGTGTTGTAAGACTTCTTACTAAACTAAGATCAGGTGCAATGTATTTTTGGAGCTAGGGGCTGGTCAGTTGGACACTGAGGAAAGTTTGGATATTCTATAAAAATTAATGACAAAATTGAGAAGAAAGATAATCTATTAAACGTACACATGGTATGGTCAGAATCTAATAAATTTAGAAAGACTGATGATTATTCCATAGAAGACTATATCATGGAACTTAACAGACTAGATGCAAGGTGACAGAAATTATTTGGAAATATCTGGTTCAGTGCTCGCTTTCAAATGTTGAATTGAGTGTCACAGGTTCCAGCCTTAACTGGACTTAGATTCTCGGAAAGTGATGTGGGGCGAGATTTAACTAAAGGGGAACAAAGTCCCATAGTGAGCGTGTTTAGCTGCGTGTTTCCCAGTTCTCGCAGCGCCAGGAAAGACAACCCTCCAGTTAGATAGGGGGCCTCAGTGGGGAATCCCTGGCCGAGCTCAGCGGAACTCCTCAGTGTCACGAGAGATCATGATGCCATTTATAAAATGGTATCCACGATCTCTGGAACCCCCGACATGCCCCCCGACCACCCAGCCCCAACTCACTATCAGGGGTTCATCGGGCCCCCACGCCAACGCCCCGAACACCCGCGGAGGGCACCCCTGGCACGATCGCCATCGCCCAAAAAATGCCTGCTTTCCACCTTGGCAGTGCCAACCTGGTATCCTGGCAGTCAGGGTACCATCCTGCCCAGAGAGACCCCCGCGAGTGCCGTTCCGTCTGGTCCCCGTTTGTGGAGATCTGTACTGTGCGGCCCTCACCCGAGCCGAAGGGGATAGATCCCAACGCCTCGGGAAACTCCATTTTACTGTGAGATTAGCTGACTCGCTCTGATATGAAGATGTGCCAAACAGTGATTCTGCCGACAATGGGCGGGATTTACATTGCAACGTCTTGCGAGGTCGCATTAGATCTGACGAGGCTTTGCAAGCCGGGTAGATCCAGGGAACGGGGTCCCCTGGCATCTTTCAGGCGCAGCGTGGCCGTTTGATCGTGGCCATGATTTTGGATCAGATGTCTAAAACTTCAAAAACATTCCTGGGAAAACAGACATTTCAGCGGCTTCCATGGCACAAATGGGACATTCAACCATGTGACAAAACATGGAGGATCCAGCGCTCACCTCAGTTTGAGGCTGTCCGGATACACGGTACAGACTCGGTGCAACAGAGTGCAGAGTGCATACAGATGGATGGAGGCCTTTTTTGACTCATCTGGCAGGCGATAGGAATGAGTAATAATAGCACAAGAATGAAGCCAACGCATGCCTGGGAAATTAACAGGTGTTTCAGAGGTGATGTGAAATGTTATGTTGCGGTTAATCGTCCAAAATGAAGGTTTTTGAGGTGACGCATGATTTTGAAGGGGAAGATGATATTGAAAAGTCTGAAGGAATAATGCTGGTCACTAAAAGCTTGTGTCTGGCATAGGGTGTACCCATCATGGATTTGTTTAATTGCACCATTCTAGACAGTGATTACATGTCCACAGTATATGGAATGGATTGGTTGAAACATTATTTGGACTCACTCAGCAGTAAGGAGCAAAGTCAGGTCAAGGAATATAAAGTTGGTTCGGGGATGACAACCAGTTACGGTCACTGAGTGACGTTTCCCTGTATCGTAGCTGGAGTAAGCCACTTTATTTGTACAGATGTGGTATCAAGTGAGAAAGCTTCAATGCTGAACAAGCGATCCGTGAAAATGATATTGGACATGGATCATAAGAAAGCAATTGTCCTTGGAAAGTCTGTAGATTTTGAAGCTACTCAATCAAGACATAATTGCAACTCTGCAACTCTTTACCCAAACCTAGCCTCTCCAACCAGTATGTTGAAGAATGTCGAATGGTCATTTGAGAGAAAAAAAGCATATTGTCTTAAATTACATCGACAATTAACTCATCCTTCCTGTTACAGATTAAAATTCTATTAAACGATGCAGGGGTATTGACAATGAGTATTGAAGAGATTAATGAAAAATGTGACCGATGCAAAGGTGTTGGAGACGCCATCACAGACTACGCTTTTGTAAGACACGCATTAACACCAGACTAGTGGCTATGGACTTAAAGGTGTGAAACAAGGACAGAAACATATTTAATTTTACATTTGATAAACATGAAAACAAGATTTAGTTTGTCTACAGTAATACACTAAAGATAAAAGAGTGATTGTACATAAAATCATTGGAAAAATGGACAGGGACTAGACTGGTCTATGGAGGAAATCCAAAAATGGTGATGTGTGATCATCCCCGGACCACAACTAGTTCCAGCTTTTCTGCCGACCTGAATACCCTACAAGCTGGGCAAAGGGCATTCATCGAAGTGTCAGAAAATGTGGTGCCTTGTGGCATCACCTTGATCATCATAGATTAATTTGAATCCTGGGAGGGTCAGAAAGCTCTGAGTAAAATGATGGTGTCTTGTGAAGTGAGTAATTCTCCAACAGGGTATTAGGGTCCATTCATCGCACAGACTCAACAGCTCGGAGGAGCAGAATCCGGTAGATAAAGGGTTGGAAGATGATAGACAAGGTGATACTGATCCATAGGGTAGGGATATTTATTCCAAAGAACAACAATGTTAGTCGTAGAACAACATACATACCGGAAGAATCCAGTGATGTAGGCATGCGACCAATGAGAGCAAAGAAAGCCACTGCAAACTCAAACATTGACTAAATGTTCAAGATAATAAACAAGAGGCGAGATCTGGAGATCAGCAAAATGAGATAAAACTGTGGAAGGCTAGAAAATACTGGTTTATTAATTTATGGGATGTGGCCGTTCCTGGCTAGACAAGCCTTTATTATCCTTGAGGAGGTGGTGGTGAGTTGCCTTCTTGAACCGCTGCAGTCCTTGAGGTGTAGGTAAACCCACAGTGCTGTTAGGGAGGGAGTTCCAGGATTTTGACCCAGTGTCCGTGAAGGAATGGCCGATATATTTCCAAGGAAGGAGTGTGTGTGATTGGAGGGGAACTTGCAGATGGTGGAGTTCCCATTTATCTGCTGCCCTTGTCCTTCTGGGTGGTAGAGTTCATGTATGTGGAAGGTGCAGTATCGGGTCCCACAGCTAATCAGGATATGACTGTGGCCCTTCGGAATGATCACACGCTGACAACGGAACTTCTGATCATGGAAAGGTGAGGCCATGTAGCAGTAATCCAGAACAAAATAGGTGGGCTAGTAGAGGCCATAGTCTAACTAGATCAAGGATTATAGAACACCACCATGAAATGCCAGCCAATTATGGTCTGGAAGTTTTGGTGGATACAAACAAATTGGAAGATAAATCGATAACACGTAAAAAAAACCCAAAGAGTTGCATAGTTGGAAGTATTTTGTGTTTACTCTGAAATGCCAGAGAGACGGACAGCTACTTTACATTTGCGGTATGTACAGGGGGAAACTACTTCCCGATGGGACATGTCAGGCAAACTAGTGGCTCAGGGTTTCGAAGAGCGACTTGGTGATCAAGATGTTGAGCGGACTCACTCTCAGCCGGAAAAATAATCTTGAAGAGTTTTAGAACATAGAACATACAGTGCAGAAGGAGGCCATTCGGCCCATCGAGTCTGCACCGACCCACTTTACACCCTCACTTCCACCCTATCCACGTAACCCAATAACCCCATCTAACTTTTTTTGGACAGTAAGGGCAATTTAGCATGGCCAATCCATCTAACCCACACATGTTTGAACTGCGGGAGGAAACCGGAGCACCCGGAGGAAACCCACGCAGACACAGACAGTGACCCAGCGGGGAATCGAACCTGGGATCCTGGCGCTGTGAAGCTACAGTGCTAACCACTGTGCTACCGTGCTGCCTCTCCCTTGTTTTCTCTCTTAATCACATATTCGTGGGTTTCAACATAAAAACCGCATTTTCAAAGAGTGAAAAATTTCTAATAGCAATGTTTTTGAAACGAATGAGTGATGTAGAAGGGGAGCATTGGAAATTAAACAAATACGTTTATGGATTAAATGACATGTGAATGGGGTGGTATTTCTCAGTTAGGTCTGACTTGCTGGAAGTAAGTTTCTTCAGCTGCAAAGAGGCCCAGCAACGTTCTGCTGTTATCACGTTGATCTTCATGTTGCACACCAATGATTTCCTATGGAGAAGTTCTGTGCAATTTGAACACTATGGGCTCTTGATTAAGGGGGAATTTTAGATCGATAGTCCAGCTTTAGGACCTTTAAATATACAGAGTTAGACATTAATCAGATTTAAATTGGGAGTAACTTTGAATCAACAATCACATCTAGAAGTGTTATAATGTCCCAATAAATGGGGCCAAGTCCTCACAGAAAAATGATTTTGCCTTCAAGGAAGAGCCAAGTTACGAAGTTTGATTGGACAGTTAAACTGACTGTACTCGGAGACCAGACCCAATGCCGGAGATGATGTATCGGGACTGATAACTATGATGAGGCATGCTAAAGTATGGAGGTTCCAACGGCAAATAAATCCTTAAAATTCAATTGTGAGGAATGCACACTCGCAGCCTTTGACCAGAAAGATATGAAGTTAGTCCTTTTAGTGAGAGCCCTCATGTCAATCTTCCAGGTGGATCTTTGGGTCCGACTGGGTGTGGGTGGAATTTAACATTCTGAAGCAAATCCTATGCAAGAGCTATTCTGAGAAAAGTTTGCCTATGGAGTGTTGTGTGGTTAATTGTTCTCTTTGGAATGTTAATTTGACAAAGGAAGTCACTGAGAAAGGTTAAGGTTGACTTTGCTGAAGGAAATGTTGGAGAGTAAAGAGATTTCCAAACTCACAAGTCCCTAATTATCAGACAGTTTTACAAAGAGAAATGTTTGCTCGTAATGATTGCCCTAGCAGAGGGATATTTGTGTTACAATCAGTTATAAGAATTATTGTAATGCGTTATATGTTTTTTTGAAAGGAGAATCTGATTATGTTGTGAAAGATACCCAGGCAATGGTCATGGTTTGATTCCAGACTCGAATCAGATCGACTCTCAACAGGCCATTCGCTCGTAGATAGTAGACAGAAACTGCAGGACTGTCTCCTGTGACAAATACTATTATCAAGGAGATGAGTTGAGTTTGGGTGCTTCATCATTTGGCTTTGATCCATTCCCATTCCCTTTCTTCCCCCAATCACAAACCTGCCTCAGGAATCAAGGCTTGTTCCCTAATCCATTAGTTGACCTGTAGGGTTGTTACAATCCAAACATCTGAGTATATATGGGTTGGGGGTAAGGGTAGGGGTTAATGGGGAGGGATTAATGAACCAGGGCATCATCTCCTTCCAAAAAATGGTCCCTGTTCAAAAATCAGGGGGAGATTTTGTGGATGTTTGTCTCTGCTGAACTCTCTCGCCTGCTGTTGCAATGTAGGCCAAAGGCACCCCAGCGTTCCTGGACTGATACTCCAAGGAGGGAGTGAACATCCACAAGGATAGAAAATTCCTGCCTCTGCGTCATTATCCACCCCCCCCCCCCCCCCCCCCCCCCCACCCCCCCGGCCCCCACACCCCCCCACCTCTTTCAGAGCAATGGGCAGTGGGGAATCCTCCTGTTTGGTTTTCGGCCCCTTACCCTTCAGTTCTGTGAGAGTCTCTCCCAACTGGCGCAGGACCAATGCCTTCTCCTCCAGCTCCTGCACCGCAATCAACCTCTGATTCAGCACTGAGTCTCGCTGTAAATCCTCCACTGACCTCTCCAAGTCGCTGTTAACAAGAACATAAATTAGACTCCAACCTCCTTCAGAGAAACAGTCAACCGAGGTCAAAACTGTTGACCAATTTGTCAGTCTTTGATTGATGCTCAAGCCTCACCCTTGTTGCAATCAGAAATATTGGCATTTACGTTTTGCTTTATCACATCATCGATATGTGCTCACGTGCTTTGTGCAATGAATTGTTTGGAATCCAATCTCTTCCTTTAGACTTTTTTTTAAAAATGCCGTTAATCTTTTTTAAAGTGCACCCCGGCTCTCTGACCTTACCCATCTGGGCCCAAACCGGACTCCATCCAATGTAATTGACTATGAATAACCCTTCGAAGTGGCCCAGTAAGACACTGACTTAGCCTGTGAATTAATACAGAAAGTTGGTAATTGACAATGGTGAAAGATGTTTCTTCATGGTAGTACCGAGTACAACCAGTGAGGGGCAGTAGAGCCTCACATATGTAACTGGCTCATTGCAGAAACTTGCCTCTCCATCTGAAGCCAGGGCGGTCATTTCAAGGTGATACTTACACTGTTCATTGAGCTCCAAGCAGAACTGATTAAAACAAATGGCGCTAACGCTCAGGGTAGTTATCTCAAAGGGCAATTAGGACAAAGTAAAAATCTGGTTTAGCCCAACCAGTTACAGCCTTGAACTGTTGATGCTGGATTAGCAGAAATAGTTTAATTACTGGGTTAATAATCCTGGGAATTTGAAGTCCCATCATAACACTCTTAAGAATTTGAATTCAGCATTAAAAAATCTGGTAACCGGGCAAGTGATGATGAATTTTTAAAAAGCCTTTAGTGCAGGAGAGCTCTCATCCTTCCGATCTAACAAATCACTCGATTGTTTCCACTTTTGCTGGGAGAAATAGAAAAGCAGAATATTCTTCAAATGGAGGGAGGTGGCAGAATGCTGCCTTACAGAGGGATCTGGGCAGTCTTGTACATGAATCGCAGAAAGTGAGCACGCAGGTACAGCAAGTAATTGTGAAGGCAAAAGGAAAATATTGACCTTTATTGCAAGGTGTCTGGAGTGTACAATTAGGGCAGCTTTGGCACAGGGCATTGGTGAGAGAACATCGAGATGTAACCATGCACCTCTGACAGCGCAGCACTCCTTCAATACTCAACTGGGAGTGTCAGCTGAGATAGTGCGTTCCTGTGATTGGATTGGGACTTGTAACCACATCATTGTGCTTCAGGGACAACGGAGTCTATTACCCAATCGGCCAAGATTGACACGGGTAAATATTTCTGTCAAAGATTTCTTATCGGATTCAGTATAATCCCCAACAGCCATTAAAATCCCAACTCCTTCAACAACAGGAATAAACTGTGTAACTGAGCAACAAAAATGTAACACGAAAGCACCCGTTCCCCTCCCATGTCAATTCCTAATCTATTACACTGAGATACCCTCAATCACGACACAGGAGAGAAGATAGATGATTCAAAGGCTTCAGTCATGAGAACTGTACAGCAGCCGTAAAAAGTGTGCTCATCACATGTTGCCTGAGTGAGCCTTATCTTATACACCGCTTCCTGGGGCGGATCCAGAGGCGGAGTCCCCCAGGGTCCCAAGCCCGGTCTTAAAGGGCCAATGCATTAAAGGTAAGGTACCATTATATCAGCTACTGATAACATTCATCACATACACTATGACCCTGCATTCACAAATTTAACATCACTTCCATAGAAATACATAAACCTGATTATTTTGGTCAAATTGATCCAATTGTGTCCTGATTCTGAAACGGATATTATTGTCTCTCTGTACCCCTGCCTCAGTTAACAGCAAACTTCTATTGGATCCTGTTAAACCAAAATCTGACCACAAGGAAAGGTCTTCAAGTGGATTAGTTTATCAGTAATGAGTTATGTAGTTGGATATTTTTGAGGATGTGTGATGTTGCTGTTGCTTGGTAACAGCATGTGGCTGATAGGTGTGCAGTCCACTCTCCCAGAGGGGAGGAAATTAGTTCTCAGTAACCAGCAGTGGGACTTAGTTTGTTAACTAAAAGCTGCACCCAGCCACTCGGTGACCCTCCAACCTGACAGTATAGGTGGAACTGGCAAATATCACCCCATGTGTCCTCTGACCATCATAGGGCTTGGAGCCGGAGGAGGCCATTTGGCCCGTCAGACTAAAGACCCTCAGAGAGAAATAACCTCATCGCTGTCTTAAAAGGGAGACCTCTTCAACTGTGCCGCCACGTTCCAGTCTCCCCCACAAGTGGGAATGTTCACCCTATGAAGTCCCCTCACGATCTGGGGCTGGATTCGCGAGTCCCCAGCCTTGTGTTTCCCAGCGGCACGCCGTTCACTAGCAGCGGGATTCTCTGCTCCTACCGCTTGTCAATGGCATTTCCCATAGAAACCGCTGGCGATCCCCACCGAGAAACTTGGGCAGGGGAGCGCTGCCCGCAGGAAGGGAAATTTCAGCCTAAGTGTCATTTTGGGTGAGTAAATCAATGTGAATCATGCCAGCTTGTCCGCCGTGATTCCCATCACAACCTTCCCTCACTGTCATTTTTTTGGCGTGAGGAGTGATTTGCTCTGGCACTGACAGGGGGCGCTGTCTATACACGCCAGCAAGCCCAGCTTCACAGAGATCCGGGTACCCTTCAAAAAGAAACTATTACTCTCTGGGCTGGATTCTCTGCCCCGCCGCGCCACATTTCTGCCTCGACCCGCTGGCGGGATTCTCCGTTACGCCGGCCGGTCAATGGGGTTTCCGAGGGTGTGGCAGCCCCAAGCCGTCGGGAAACACTCGGGAGCCGGCTAAATGGAAAATCCCGGCGGCGGAGCATCCCGCCCTCTGTTTTTATATTACTCTCTGTTTTTATATTACTCTCTGTTTTTAAATTACTCTCTGTTTTTATATTACTCTCTGTTTTTAAATTACTCTCTGTTTTTATATTACTCTCTGTTTTTAAATTACTCTCTGTTTATATATTACTCTGTTTTTATATTACTCTGTTTTTATATTACTCTCTGTTTTTAAATTACTCTCTGTTTTTATATTACTGTTTTTATATTACTCTCTGTTTATATATTACTCTGTTTTTAAATTACTCTCTGTTTTTATATTACTCTGTTTTTATATTACTCTGTTTTTATATTACTCTCTGTTTTTATATTACTCTCTGTTTTTATATTACTCTCTGTTTTATATTACTCTGTTTATATATTACTCTGTTTTTATATTACTCTGTTTTTATATTACTCTCTGTTTTTAAATTACTCTCTGTTTTTATATTACTGTTTTTATATTACTCTCTGTTTATATATTACTGTTTTTAAATTACTCTCTGTTTTTATATTACTGTTTTTATATTACTCTCTGTTTATATATTACTGTTTTTAAATTACTCTCTGTTTTTATATTACTGTGTTTTTATATTACTCTGTTTTTATATTACTCTCTGTTTTTATATTACTCTCTGTTTTTATATTACTGTTTTTAAATTACTCTCTGTTTTTATATTACTGTTTTTATATTACTCTCTGTTTATATATTACTGTTTTTAAATTACTCTCTGTTTTTATATTACTCTGTTTTTATATTACTCTGTTTATATATTACTCTCTGTTTATATATTACTCTCTGTTTATATATTACTCTGTTTTTATATTACTCTGTTTTTATATTACTCTCTGTTTTTAAATTACTCTCTGTTTTTAAATTACTCTCTGTTTTTATATTACTCTCTGTTTTTATATTACTCTCTGTTTTTATATTACTATCTGTTATATATTACTCTGTTTTAATTACTCTGTTTTTATATTACTCTGTTTTATATTACTCTCTGTTTTTAAATTACTCTCTGTTTATATTTACTCTCTGTTAATATTACTCTGTTTTTATATTACTCTGTTTTTATATTACTCTGTTTTTATATTACTCTCTGTTTTTAAATTACCCTCTGTTTTATATTACTGTTTTTATATTACTCTCTGTTTATATATTACTCTTTTTAAATTTTTATATTACTCTCTGTTTATATTACTCTCTGTTTATATTACTCTCTGTTTTTATATTACTCTCTGTTTTTAAATTACTCTGTTTTATTACTCTCTGTTATATTACTCTGTTTAATATTACTCTGTTTTTATATACTGTTTTTATATTACTCTCTGTTTTAAATTATTCTCTGTTTTTATATTACTGTTTTATATTACTCTGTTTATATATTACTGTTTTTAAATTACTCTCTGTTTTTATATTACTGTGTTTTTATATTACTCTGTTTTTATATTACTCTCTGTTTTTATATTACTCTCTGTTTTTATATTACTGTTTTTAAATTACTCTCTGTTTTTATATTACTGTTTTTATATTACTCTCTGTTTATATATTACTGTTTTTAAATTACTCTCTGTTTTTATATTACTCTGTTTTATATTACTCTGTTTATATATTACTCTCTGTTTATATATTACTCTCTGTTTATATATTACTCTGTTTTTATATTACTCTGTTTTATATTACTCTCTGTTTTTAAATTACTCTCTGTTTTTAAATTACTCTCTGTTTTTATATTACTCTCTGTTTTTATATTACTCTCTGTTTTTATATTACTATCTGTTTATATATTACTCTGTTTTTATATTACTCTGTTTTTATATTACTCTGTTTTTATATTACTCTCTGTTTTTAAATTACTCTCTGTTTATATATTACTCTCTGTTTATATATTACTCTGTTTTTATATTACTCTGTTTTTATATTACTCTGTTTTTATATTACTCTCTGTTTTAAATTACCCTCTGTTTTTATATTACTGTTTTTATATTACTCTCTGTTTATATATTACTCTGTTTTTAAATTACTCTGTTTTTATATTACTCTGTTTTTATATTACTCTGTTTTTATATTACTCTCTGTTTTTATATTACTCTCTGTTTTTATATTACTCTCTGTTTATATATTACTCTCTGTTTTAAATTACTCTCTGTTTTTAAATTACTCTCTGTTTTTATATTACTCTCTGTTTTTATATTACTCTCTGTTTTTATATTACTCTCTGTTTATATATTACTCTGTTTTTATATTACTCTCTGTTTTTAAATTACTCTCTGTTTTTAAATTACTCTCTGTTTTTATATTACTCTGTTTTTATATTACTCTGTTTTTATATTACTCTGTTTTTATATTACTCTGTTTTATATTACTCTCTGTTTTTATATTACTCTCTGTTTTTATATTACTCTGTTTATATATTACTCTCTGTTTTTAAATTACTCTCTGTTTTTATATTACTCTCTGTTTTTATATTACTCTCTGTTTTTATATTACTCTGTTTCTATATTACTCTGTTTATATATTACTCTGTTTTTAAATTATTCTCTGTTTTTATATTACTCTCTGTTTTTATATTACTCTCTGTTTTTATATTACTCTCTGTTTTTATATTACTCTCTGTTTTTATATTACTCTCTGTTTTTAAATTACTCTGTTTATATATTACTCTCTGTTTTTAAATTACTCTCTGTTTTATATTACTCTCTGTTTTTATATTACTCTCTGTTTATATATTACTCTGTTTTTATATTACTCTGTTTTTATATTACTCTCTGCTTTTAAATTACTCTCTGTTTTTCTATTACTCTGTTTTTATTTTACTCTGTTTTTAAATTACACTCTGTTTTTAAATTACTCTCTGTTTTCATATTACTCTGTTTTTATATTACTCTGTTTATATATTACTCTCTGTTTATATATTACTCTCTGTTTATATTACTCTCTGTTTATATATTACTCTCTGTTTATATATTACTCTCTGTTTATATATTACTCTCTGTTTTTATATTACTCTCTGTTTATATATTACTCTCTGTTTTTATATTACTCTGTTTTTATATTACTCTCTGCTTTTAAATTACTCTCCGTTTTTCTATTACTCTGTTTTCATATTACTCTCTGTTTTTATATTACTCTGTTTATATATTACTCTGTTTATATATTACTCTCTGTTTATATATTACTCTCTGTTTTTATATTACTCTCTGTTTATATATTACTCTCTGTTTATATATTACTCTCTGTTTATATATTACTCTCTCTTTATATATTACTCTCTCTTTATATATTACTCTCTGTTTATATATTACTCTCTGTTTATATATTACTCTCTATTTATATATTACTCTCTGTTTTTATATTACTCTACTCTCTGGTTTTAAATTACTCTCTGTTTTTATATTACTCTGTTTTTATATTAGTCTCTGTTTATATATTACTCTCTGTTTATATATTACTCTCTGTTTATATATTACTCTCTGTTTATATATTACTCTCTGTTTATATATTACTCTCTGTTTTATATTACTCTCTGTTTTCAAATTACTCTGTTTTAAAATTACTCTCTGTTTATATTACTCTGGTTTTATATTACTCTCTGGTTTTATATTACTCTCTGGTTTTATATTACTCTCTGGTTTTATATTACTCTCTGGTTTTATATTACTCCCTGGTTTTATATTACTCTCTGGTTTTATATTGCTCTCTGGTTTTATATTACTCTGTTTTTATATTACCCTGTTTTTATATTACTGTCTGCTGTTATATTACTGTGTTTATATTACTCACTGGTTATATGTTACTCTCTGTTTATATATTACTCTCTGTTTATATATTACTCTCTATTTATGTATTACTCTGTTTTTATATTACTCTCTGTTCATATATTACTCTCTGTTTATATATTACTCTCTGTTTATATATTACTCTCTGTTTATATATTACTCTCTGTTTATATATTACTCTCTGTTTATATATTACTCTCTGTTTTTATATTACTCTACTCTCTGGTTTTAAATTACTCTCTGTTTTTATATTACTCTGTTTTTATATTACTCTCTGTTTTATATTACTCTCTGTTTATATATTACTCTCTGTTTTTATATTACTCTCTGTTTTCAAATTACTCTGTTTTTAAATTACTCTGTTTTTAAATTACTCTGTTTTTAAATTACTCTGGTTTTATATTACTCTCTGGTTTTATATTACTCTCTGGTTTTATATTACTCTCTGGTTTTATATTACTCCCTGGTTTTATATTACTCTCTGGTTTTATATTGCTCTCTGGTTTTATATTACTCTGTTTTTATATTACTCTGTTTTTATATTACTCTGTTTATATTGCTCACTGTTTTTATATTACTCTCTGTCTTTATATTACTCTCTGTTTTTATATTGCGTAGGAGCTTTCTCTCATATTCCACTTTGTCTCTCTTTATTATTTTCTGTCATGCTTTGCTGGTTCTTAAAATATGACAGATCTTCTTCCCAACCACTAAACCTTGCAGATTTCTACAGTTAAGATAAAAGCAAATTACTGCGGATGGGGGAATCTGAAACAAAAGCAGAATGTGCTGGAAAATGTGACAGCATCTATGGAGAGAGAACGGAGTGAACGCTTTGAGTTCGAGTCCGTTCTGACAATGAATTGTCCAGACTCGAAACATTAGCTCTGTTTTCTCCCACGGATGCTGTCGGACCTGCTGAGATTTTCTAAATTAGTACAGTTTTTCTTTCAATTTGAATCTATCCTTAATTTTATTTAAGTTGCAGATGATGAATCGCACTCCGACTTTCTTTCTTACTGCAAAAAATCTTTAACTATCTCCTTTAAAAGTCTGCATTTCATCTCTCCAGTCCTACCTTTTTAACTGAGTTTCCCAGTTCACTTTAGCTAGTCCTGATTTCACACCCTTAAAGTTACCTTTATTCAAGTTTAAAAGACTAGTGTTAGACTCCCAATTCTCACCTTCAAACTGAACATGAAATTCAATAATATTATGATCACTGTTACCTAAAGGCTCATTTGCCATGAAGTTATTGTATTGAAGCCACTCACCGTCCTGACTTGGAAATATGTTGCTGTACCTTCACTGTCGCTGGGTCACAATTCACAAACTCCCTCCCTAACAGCACAGTGGGTGTACCAACATGATATGTAGTTCAAGTGGGCATCTTCTCCAGGGCAAATTGGGGATGGGCAATAAATTCACCCAATCTCCATGTAGATTGAAGTTACCCATGATTGTTGCAATAGCTTTCTTACACCGATTTAATCTCCTCCTGTACACCCTGTCCTACAGTGTGGTGACTGTTAGTGGGCAAGTGGGGGGGGTGGGGAGGGGGCTGGTCCGATAAAATACTCCCAGGAGTGAACTCCTATCTCGCCCAACATTGATTCTGCTTCTTGCTCTGTTGAGCTAAGGTAATCTCTCCCTGCTGCACTGATGACGTCCTTAATTAATACAGATACCCCACTGCCTGAACGGGATTCTACGACCGTCTGTGCCGAGATCGTGCTCAGCGCGGGGGGCAGAGAATTACCCAAAATAGGCCAGAACGCGATTCTCTGGCGACCGGAGAATCGCTGCTGTCCGCGCGCGATCGACGTGGCGCCGGTCGGGGTAGCACCCCCCCCCCCCCCCCGGCGATTCTCCGCACTCGACGGCCCGAGTGCCCGCCAAGTCCCCCCGCCGTGATTCTAATGTGGTTCCACTTGGCGGAAATTTGGAGTCGCGGCTGATGTGGGTGTTATGGTGGGTGGGGGGCATGGGGATCGGCCACCAGGGGGTGGGCTGGACGACAGGCAGGCGGGGAGGGGTTTTCCCGCATTTTATGTGTTATTTTCTCCTGCGGGGACAAGGAGGAATATTCCCTCCCTGATCGATGGGCAGTGTCCACAGCTCGGATTCCGGCTCAATCACTCTGAGCTGAATTCCGCAATCCGCAGACTGTTCCGTCCCGGATGACACGGGAAACAACGGCCCCCATCGCAAAACATCACCTGTACGGCCACATTTTATTATATGTTAATTTATTTTATAATAAATCCTACTACAGCTAATAAACTTTACTACAATTAGGAAACCTCACTGCCACTAATAAAACGTCCCAATTACAAATAAACTGCATAAGGTCTCAAAGGTAAAGGTGAAAAATACTCACCAACCAATCACTTATCGGCTTTCCTTCAGATCACGTTTGATTTTTCAGAACTTGGCCAGTCTGGTCTGGTGCCACAGGCTGGGCTGGACCGGGCTGGGCTGGACTGGACTGGGCTGGGCTGGACCGGGCTGGACTGGGCTAAACCGAGCAGGACTGGGCTGGGCTGGGCTGGGCCAGACTGGGCTGGACCGGGCTAAACTGGGCTGGGCTGGACTGGGCTGGGCTAGGCTGGACCGGGCTGGGCTGGACTGGGCTGGGCTGGGCTGGACCGGGCTGGGCCAGACTGGGCTGGACTGGGCTAAACCGGGCAGGACTGGGCTGGGCTGGGCTGGACCGGGCTGGGCTGGACTGGGCTGGGCCAGACTGGGCTGGACTGGGCTGGACCGGGCTAAACCGGGCAGGACTGGGCTGGGCTGGACTGGGCTGGGCTAGGCTGGACCGGGCAGGACTGGGCTGGACCGGGCTGGGCTGGGCTGGACTGGGCTGGACTGGGCTGGACCGGGCTGGACTGGGCTGGACCGGGCTGGGCTGGACTGGGCTGGACCGGGCTGGGCTGGACTGGGCTGGACCGGGCTGGGCTGGACTGGGCTGGGCTGGGCTGGACCGGGCTGGGCTGGACTGGGCCGGGCTGGGCTGGACTGGACTGGGCTGGGCTGGACCGGGCTGGGCTGGACTGGGCCGGGCTGGAACAGGCTGGGCTGGGCTGGACTGGGCCGGGCTGGGCTGGACTGGGCCGGGCTAGGCTGGGCCGGGCTGGACTGGGCTGGACTGGGCTGGACCGGACTGGGCTGGACTGGGCTGGACCGGGCTAAACCGGGCTGGGCTGGACTGGACCGGGCTGGAACAGGCTGGGCTGGGCTGGACTGGGCCGGGCTGGGCTGGACTGGGCCGGGCTGGACTGGGCCGGGCTGGAGGGGCTGGGCTGGAACAGGCTGGACTGGGCTGGACCGGGCCGGACTGGACTAGACTGGGCTGGACTGGGCGGGACTGGGCCGGGCTGGAGGGGCTGGGCTGGAACAGGCTGGACTGGGCTGGACCGGGCCGGACTGGACTAGACTGGGCTGGACTGGGCGGGACTGGGCCGGGCTAGGCTGGGCCGGGCTGGACTGGGCTGGACCGGATTGGGCTGGACTGGGCCGGGCTGGACTGGGCTGGACTGGGTTGGACTGGGCTGGGTTGGACTGGGCTGGGTTGGACTGTGCTGGACCGGACTGGGCTGGACCAGACTGGGCTGGACCGACTGGGCTGGACTGGGCCAGGTTGGACTGGGCTGGACCGGGCTGGACTAGGCCGGGTTGGACTGGGCTGGACCGGGCCGGGCTAGGCTGGGCCGGGCTGGACTGGGCTGCGCTGGGCTGGGCTGGGCTGGGCTGGGCTGGACTGGGCGGGACTGGGCCGGGCTAGGCTGGGCCGGGCTGGACTGGGCTGGACTGGGCTGGACCGGACTGGGCTGGACTGGGCTGGACCGGGCTAAACCGGGCTGGGCTGGACTGGACCGGGCTGGAACAGGCTGGGCTGGGCTGGACTGGGCCGGGCTGGGCTGGACTGGGCCGGGCTGGACTGGGCCGGGCTGGAGGGGCTGGGCTGGAACAGGCTGGACTGGGCTGGACCGGGCCGGACTGGACTAGACTGGGCTGGACTGGGCGGGACTGGGCCGGGCTGGAGGGGCTGGGCTGGAACAGGCTGGACTGGGCTGGACCGGGCCGGACTGGACTAGACTGGGCTGGACTGGGCGGGACTGGGCCGGGCTAGGCTGGGCCGGGCTGGACTGGGCTGGACTGGGCTGGACCGGATTGGGCTGGACTGGGCCGGGCTGGACTGGGCTGGACTGGGTTGGACTGGGCTGGGTTGGACTGGGCTGGGTTGGACTGTGCTGGACCGGACTGGGCTGGACCAGACTGGGCTGGACCGACTGGGCTGGACTGGGCCAGGTTGGACTGGGCTGGACCGGGCTGGACTAGGCCGGGTTGGACTGGGCTGGACCGGGCCGGGCTAGGCTGGGCCGGGCTGGACTGGGCTGCGCTGGGCTGGGCTGGGCTGGGCTGGGCTGGGCTGGGCTGGACCAGACTGGGCTGGACCGGACTGGGCTGGGCTGGACCAGACTGGGCTGGACCGGGCTGGGCTGGGCTGGACCGGGCTGTACTGGGCTGGACTGGGCTAGACTGGGCTGGGCTGGGCCGGGCTAGGCTGGGCCGGGCTGGACTGGGCTGGACTGGGCTGGGCTGGGCTGGGCTGGGCTGGACTGGGCTGGACTGGGCTGGGCTGGGCTGGGCTGGATGTTACGAAGCTGCCCCTTTCTCCACCATCTCTCAGTCTGACAACGCCTTGATTTTGAAGCTCCTTTCCTTGTCTTCAAGTCCCTTCAGTCAGTTTCTCTCTGTAAACTCCTCCAGTAGTGAAACTCTGAGAAATTGACTGTTCTCCAATTCTTGAACGTCCCTGAATTACTTCACCTCCCTTTTGTGACTCTACCTTCTGCTGCCTGGACCTAAAGCTCTCAGCCCCTCCCGTCTCCTTCAAGCTGTAAAGCTCTGAGCTTCCGTCACTAAACATCTCAGCCCCTCCCGTCTCCTTCAAGCTGCTTCTTAAAACCAAACCCTTTGTTCCAGCTTTTGGTGCCGGCTTTCTTTGGCTTTGATGCCAGTTTTTGCTTCGGGAATTGTACCTGTGAAGCACCTTGGAAAATTGTACACCCTCCCCATTTAATTAATGCCCTAATTACAAAACGCCGCTGATCCCCGGCAAGTCAAACTATGTGATGTTTTTCTGAACTTTCTCCCCAGCTCCAAGTGCAAAGCTCCCCCAGATCCCGTGTTCAGCCACCCTGACTGGACTGATATTGAGACTGGCGTGTGTTAACTCCTGCGCAGCTCATTTTAACCCAGAACCTCTCAACTGGGAGAAATTCCTTCCAGCTCTCGGCCTTCCCCTCATGTACTTGTTGTGGAGATTTCCACTCTGAGAGAATCCATCAGGAATTCAGGTTGTGTGGGGCAGCACGGTGGAGCAGTGGTTAGCATTCTGCTTCATGGCGCCGAGGTCCCAGGTTCGATCCCAGCCCTGGGTCAGTGTCCATGTGGAGTTTGCACATTCTCCCCGTGTCTGCGTGGGTCTCACCCCCACAACCCAAAGATGTGCAGAGCAGGTGGATGGGCCACGCTAAATTGCCCCATATTGGGAATAAAATAATTAGGTACTCATAATTTATTGAAGAGGACTTCAGGTTGGGCTGTCAGGGAAGATACTTGTAATCCTAATGGAGGAAATCTCTCGCTTTCCGTGCTCTTTCTCTCGCAAATGCTCCATTTCTTTGTTCACTCATAGGATATGGATGTCCTTGGCAAAGTCAGCATTTGTGCTCATTGCTAATTACCTTTGAGCAGGTAGTGACAAGGCAGCTTCCTGGGTGTGACTGAACGCCTTGCTCGGATATTTCAGAGGGAAGTTAAGAGTCACTCACATTGCCGTGGGTCTGTAGGCCAGACCAGGTAAGGGCGGCAGATTTCCTTCCCTGAAGGACATTAGTGAACCAGATGGGTTTGATGACAATTGTCGTGTTAAGGTCATTGTACAGTCATTGAGCTCAATGCTCTGCAACCTGCCTTAGTTCACGCATATGGACGGCACAGTGGTTAGCATTGCTGCCTCACAGCGCCATGGACACGGGTTAAATTCCTGCCTTGAGTGACTCTGTGGAGTTTGCACTTTCTCCTCCTGTCTGCGTGGGTTACCTCCGGGTGCTCCGGCTTTCCTCCCACGGCACTGAGGTCCCAGGTTCGATCCGGCTCTGGGTCACTGTCCGTGTGGAGTTTGCACATTCTCCCCGTGTCTGCATGGGTCTCACCCCCGCAACCCAAAGATGTGCAGGGTAGGTGGATTGGCCACGCTAAATTGCCCCTTAATTGGAAGTTTTTTTTTCTCAAACGATGTGCAAGTTAGGTGGGGTTACGGGGATAGGACAGGGGAGTGGGCTTAGGTAGGGTGCTCTTTCAGAGGGACAGTGCAGACTCGATGGGCCAAGTGGCCTCCTACTGCACTGTAGGAATTCTATGATGCTATCTGAGTTAGCGAATGACTTGGAACCTACTTCAGCTGCTGTATGATCATCTCTTCTTCATTTAGGTATTTCTGTCGCTCTTCCTTCTACCAGAGCACGCTGGCGATGGAGAGGATCTTCCTGCCTTCCTCAGAGTTTCCGTCACCCTCACACTTATCTCTGACTCCAAACGCTTCATCATGTTCTTCATAGTGTCTTGGCTCTGGACCTGTCAGAGAGAGAGAGAGAGAGAGAGGGGGAGAGTAATGAACAATTGATACAGCAAGCTTCTACCCAACAGGAAAGCTGAACAAACTGGAAGTATTTTCTCTATAAAAATCTGGGGAGACCAGAATTAGGTCATAAATATAAGATGGTCATCAATAAATCCATTAGGGATTGCCGGAGATGGCTTTTTAACCAGGAGTGTGGTTAGAATGTAGATCTTACCGTGACGAGGAGTCACTGAGATGAAAAGTATTGATGCTGATAGTAGGAAACTGGATAAATAAAGAAAGGAGCAAGGCCTGGCCTTAACTCCCAGAAACCAGGGCCGGAATATCTGGGCACCGTCATGGTCAGGAATCCAGGCCGGGAAGCCTGGAAATACCGGTGTAGATCGGAGCAGCGGTATCCCGAAGCCATTACCGGTGGAGGCCATTGTTTTCCATGAGGTGGTTGTCAATTGGGCCAAAGGGCATCAACAAGCCAAATATTTTCCAGTTGGCCTCGCGTTTTCTGGCCTGATGGGAGTAACTTGCAGGCGGGTACCCGGCAACAGGCCACTGGGCCAGGCAGGCCTTCGGTACTTCCCTGCCTGCCTGTGTGTGGCTGAAATTAAAGGCCGTCTTGTCGAGGGACTTTCCCTCCCACCCAACCACTCTCCAAACCCGTGCTGATGAGTCTGTGTTGTACTGAAAGTTTTGAGAAAGGTGTTGAGATGGTGCCTCCATGTTGAAGCGCTCTCTCATTTCTATTTTTAAATAAATTTAAAGTGCCTAAATCGGTTTGTTCCAATTAAAGGGTAATTTAGCGTGGCCAATCCACCTATCCTGCACATCTTTGGGTTGTGGGGGTGAAACCCACGCAGCCACGGGGAGAATGTGCAAACTCCACACGGGCAGTGACCCAGAGCTGGGATTCGAACCTGGGTCTTTGGCGGCGTGAGGCAGCAGTGCTAACCACCGGGCCGCCTTGCTACCCTCTGCTGCTACCCTCCCAGGCTGGAAGGCCTTTGATTGGCCCTCTAGCTTCATGTGCCTTCCCGCCATCTTTAATCTGGCAGAGAGCCTGTCTCTAAGGGTCTGCAAAAGCCCTAGCGTGGGACTGCTTACCCCAGGAGCACATGTGCGACCTGGAAACAATCCTGACTCCTGATCCCTCCCCCATGATTCAGGACAACAACACTCCTGTTTCCGAGCCACAATCAGAATATTTACCCAACCTGTTGAGGAAATTCACTAAAAAGAAATGGAAAATGCTGTGTTGGGAATAATGAGAATCCTCAGGAATGTTTAATCATATTACAGAAGAACATAACATAAGAATAGGAGCAGGAGTAGGCCATCTGGCCCCTTGAGCCTGCTCCACCATTCAATGAGATCATGGCTGATCTTTTGTGGACTCAGCTCCACTTTCCCGCCATAACCCTTAATCCCTTTATTTTTCAAAAAACTATCTTCATCTTAAAAACATTTAATGAAGGAGCCTCAACTGCTTCACTGGGCAAGGAATTCCATAGATTCACAACCCTTTGGGTGAAGAAGTTCCTCCTAAACTCAGTCCTAAATCTACTTCCCCTTATTTTGAGGCTATGCCCCCTAGTTCTGCTTTCATCCGCCAGTGTAAACAACCTCCCCACATCTATCCTATCTATTCCCTTCATAATTTTATATGTTTCTATAAGATCCCCCTGCATCCTTCTAAATTCTAATAAGTACAGTCCCAGTCTACTCAACCTCTCCTCGTAATCCAACCCTTTCAACTCTGGGATTAACCTAGTGAATCTCCTCTGCACACCCTCCAGTGCCAATACGTCCTTTCTCAGGTAAGGAGACCAAAACTGAACACAATACTCCAGGTGTGGCCTCACTAACACCTTATACAATTGCAGCATAACCTCCCTTGTCTTAAACTCCATCCCTCTAGCAATGAAGGACAAAACTCCATTTGCCTTCTTAATCACCCGTTGCACCTGTAAACCAACCTTCTGTGACTCATGCACTAGCACACCCAGGTCTCTCTGCACAGCAGCATGTTTTAATATTTTATCATTTAAATAATAATCCCTTTTGCTGTTATTCCTACCAAAATGGATAACCTCACATTTGTCAACATTGTATTCCATCTGCCAGACCCTAGCCCATTCACTTAACCTATCCAAATCCCTCTGCAGACTTCCAGTATCCTCTGCACCTTTTGCTTTACCCCTCATCTTAGTGTCGTCTGCAAACTTGGACACATTGCCCTTGGTCCCCAACTCCAAATCATCTATGTAAATTGTGAACAATGGTGGGCCCAACAAGGATCCCTGAGGGACACCACTAGCTACTGATTGCCAACCAGAGAAACACCCATTAATCCCCACTCTTTGCTTTCTATTAATTAACCAATCCTCTATCCGTGCTACTACTTTACCCTTAATGGCATGCATCTTTATCTTATGCAGCAACCTTTTGTGTGGCACCTTGTCAAAGGCTTTCTGGAAATCCAGATATACCACATCCATTGGCTCCCCGTTATCTACTGCATTGGTAATGTCCTCAAAAAATTCCACTAAATTAGTTAGGCACGACCTGCCCTTTATGAACCCATGCTACACCTGCCCAATGGGACAATTTCTATCCAGATGCCTGACTATTTCTTCCTTGATGATAGATTCAATATTACTCCATCCCTTCCATACCTGATGGGGGATTTTCACAGTTACTTCATTGCAGTGTTAATGCAAGCCTACTTGTGGCAATAAAGATTGTTATTATTATTATGCTGACTTGACGCACGGATTAATTGTCAGCAACTAAAACCTTAGCAATTCACCCAAAAAAGTGTCATTTTGGGCAAATTTGGGTTTTTTTTGCCGGCTGTTTGGAGAGATGCACAGCGGTATTCACCCACACGTCACCATTTCTTTGGTCTTGGGGAGATTACCCAGTCAGCAATGGAGCCTCACCAACGGGACCAGCTCCTCAGTATTCAGGGCATCATTTTAAAAGGGACCCCGAACTGTAAGTGAAATTGGGGGACCCACACCCCTCCCCACCCACAGACAATGCCACCCCCCCCCCTCCCCACGGACATGGGCATTACACCCCTCCCCTCCCCCACCACCCTGAGACAGGGCACTCCCTTATGGGGTTACTGAGGGTCTCTCCTTTCAGGACCCCCTCCTTCACCATCTTCCCCAACCTTTACAATTCTCCTTTATACCCCTCGTTTCATGGGCATGGCCCCCCCTCGGGGCCGGGTGCTTGGCAGTGCCAACCCAGCACCTGGGCACCTGGGTCTAGGGTGACCCTAGCAGGACCAAGCAGACAATCTGGAAGTGGCCCCCCCGCAGGGTCGGAGAATCGCCCGGGTCCGGCGGAAATCCCGGGAATTGGCGGGGGCGGGAACCACGCCCCGCCGATTTGCGAACCCCCCGCGGCAATTCTCCGACCCGCGATGGGCCAAAGTCCCGCCGCTGAGAAGCCTCTCCCGCCGCCGTGGTTTGAACCACCTCTAGTGGCGGCGGGATCGGCGGCGCGAGCGGGCCCCGGGGTCCTGGGAGGGGCGCGGGGCGATCGGACCCCGGAGGGTGCCCCCACGGTGGCCAGGCCCGCGATCGGGGCCCACCGATCGGCGGGTGGGCCAGTGCCGTGGGGGCACTCTTTTTCTTCGGCCGCCGCCATGGCCTCCACCATGGCGGAGGCGGAAGAGAATCCCCCAGCACGCATGCGCCGGTGGTGATATCAGCGGGCGCTGACGCACCGGCGCATGTGCAAACCGGTGAAGGCTTTTCAGCCAGCCCCGACGCCGGGGGCCGAGCGTCAAAGGCTGTTGCCGCCGGTTTTTCCACCAGTCGGCGTGACGCCAACCTCTCCGGCGCAGGCCTAGCCCCTCAATGTGAGGGCTTAGCCCCTAAAGGTCCGGAGAATTCCGCACCTTTGGGGAGGCCCGACGCCAGAGTGGTTGACGCCACTCCGCTACGCTGGGACCCCCCCCCTGCCGGGTAGGGGAGAATCCCGCCCCACGTCCGCACTGAGGTCTCAGTGATTAGTACTGGCGTGGACCACACATGGTGGCACCTGGGTGGGGAATCCCTGAGGACATTAGAGTTTCATCACGCGATTGGGGACAATGCAGGGTAGAATCCTGGCACTCCCCATGGCACCTGGAAACCCTGGCAGTGCCACCTGTGCAACATGGTGGTGCCAGGCAGGCAGTGCCAAGGTGCCCACGCTAGAGTTTGGCATTGCCAAGGGTCAGGGCACGGGGGCCATGCCCATGAAAGTGGGGGGGGGGGGGGGGGGTAGAGATCGGGGCAGATTTCAAAATGGTGCCCGATCCGTGAGGTACCGGTTCTGCTGCCGGGTTCAGATCCCCAATCCCGGGAAAATTCCGAAGTCTGCCCTTGACCGGGGGGAATCTCCCCCAGGCCCATTTCGGTGGTCGCCATCTCGGCGTAGCAGCTGTCGCTGAACACCGTGCCAACCGGACCCCAACCCGCACTTTGACGTTTATCCGGTGAATCGCGCAGGTCCTCACCAATGCTGCCAGAACAGCTGAGCTTTTCCGGCACTTTCTGTTTTAATTACACTTCTCCCAAACGCGGGACCTCCTCCATCTGGAAGGAGGAGCCACGTGTGAACACCCAATGGGCAATAAATGCCCCAGTACCCAATTCACAATTTATCAAAAATGCACCTGAATCAGATTAACCCTGCCCTCCCTCTCAGAAACCTTTCACTTTGTTGGCTCTCTGGGTGTGGGTGACACTGGCATTCATTGTCCATTTGTAGTCCATTTGTTGAGAGAGTTCTGGTGCTTCTGTAATAAGGTTGAAGAATATGCCACAGTAACTCGGGGATGAAGAGCTGCCAGTCGCGAACAGTTCTGGACAAGATGTGATAGCCCCTCGGGCCGGGGGGTGGTGGATCTTGGGGGACATTAGAGCTCCCCGGTGGGCGGGGACAGGGCAGGATAGTGTCCTGGCACTGCCCCTGGCACTTGGCTCGCTCAGTCACAGTCTTTACTCCGAGCAACAAGGGGCGGGATTCCCCCAGCCCGCGCCGGGATAGTGGTAGCGGCTCCCCCCCCCCCCCCCGGCCCGGTGATTCTCCGCACTCGATGGGCCGAATGCTCGCAGAGCCCCGCCGGCGTCGTTCACGTATGGTCCTAGCCGGCGGGATCTCGGCGTTCTGGCTGCGGGGGCGTCCTGGTTGGGGGGGGATCCTCCACGGTGGCCAGGCTCGTGATCAGGGGCTACCGATCGGCGGGGGGGGGGGGCTCATTCCGGGAGGGGGGGGGGGGTATTTTCCTCCGCGCCGGGACCCTGTAGGGCTCCGCCATGTTGCATGGGGGCTGCCACAGAGACGGCTGCGGCGCGCATGCGTGGACCTGCGCTGGCTGCGGCGCGCATGTGTGGACCTGCGCCGGCTGCGGCGCACATGCGTGGACCTGCGCCGGCTGCTGCGCGCATGCGTGGACCTGCGCCTGCTGCGGCGCGCATGCGTGGACCTGCGCTGGCTGTGGCGCACATGCGTGGACCTGCGCTGGCTGTGGCGCGCATGCACTGGGTAAGTGCTGGGGCCTGTTTCGGCAGCTGGAGCCTGAGGCGCCCCAGCGCCGTGCTGGCCCCCTGTGGGTTGAGGGATCGCTGTTCCTAGCGGCCAGATGAAGCCGTTGTAAAACGCTCCGGCGTTTACTACCGCGTCAATACACTACCGCTTCAACGGAGAATCCCGCCCAAGATTCTGAGTTCAAGTGTCAGTCTCGAGCTTGAGAGCTGCCCTGTCAGATACGCTGTTAAAAACACCAAGGGTCTGGGGATAGTCCATGAATATGGCGTTTAAATAGAAGATCAACCATTATCTCGCTGATAGGCGGAGTGTGCTGAACGGTCCTCGTGTTAAACTGTGGCCTCGTCTAACTGTTCAGCCGGAAAAACCCGGTCCCAAGGCCACCATCCCAAAGATGAGCAGGGGGGGTTAAACCTGGTGTCCTGACTAATATTTATTATTCCTCAATCAACATCACAAAAAGTACAGTTTACCTGGTCACTATCACATTGCTGTTTGTGGGAGCTTGCTGTCCCCTCACTGACCTCTATATTTCCAGCATTACAACAGTGACCACACTTCAAAGTGACTTTATTAGTTTGGAAAGTGTTGTGGGATGTCTGTGGTTATGAAAAGCGTGGCATAAACATTTTGTTGAAGTTGTGAGGGAGGGAGTTAGATACCTGGAGTTTGCGCAGCTGCTGAAGTTGGTTGCGCAGGTCGCTGGCATTCTGCTGGAGGTCATGGAGATGGAGCTGCATCTGGAGCCTGGTGATGGCAGTGGGGTGGCTGATGGACGCTGCTGGCGCTGAGCTGGTCACAGTGCTCCGAACGGAAGGACTGAGAGCTGAAAGCAGAAGGGGAGAAAGAAAACATGCAATGTGTGAGCGAGGAGCTGGCAACAGAACGAGCTATTGAGCAAGGTTAAAACTCCCAGGAGAACGAGCACAGGACCCTGCGGTAAGCAAAGCGGGAAGGGTCCCGGTTCCTGGGGATTAGGACAACGTAATGGTGTGAAATGCCGGGAGCTGCTCCTGACAAATCATCCACTTCACTGGCTTCGATTTTGTTTATCAGCTTTTGCAGAGTTTACTTTGGAGACATCACATTCAATCTTGCTGCCCAACTGTGTCAACAGTACCAGAGACAGAGGAATGAGCAAGGCCTGCCGAGAATTCCAGTAACACCACCACAAACCAACACCACTCACTGCCCATGTCAGAGCTACAGGGTGGCTTTGCTTGGAATTAATTGCTGTTTCACACATTACAGAGGAGCAATGCTCAGTTGCTAGGCAGCGATTGGCTACCATTTACACAAAGCGTGGAGAGGTCGCGATTCCTGTCGATATTGTAGATCAGTGATATGGCTGTGCCCCTGTGATATCAGCGAGAAAACTCCTCACATTTACTTGTGAAATTCTCTTGCTCTTCAGCTAACCCGTAAATTTTATCCAAACTGGTTTTAATTCATTCTGGAGAAGTCAGTGTGACTGGCAAAGCCAGCGTTTACTAGCTTCAAAAACATCTTTTTTAGTTTCTCAAACATCTGCAGAACCTGATGTGGCTGAGACCTGCTCAGGCACTTCGGAGGCAATCAACTGTTACAAAGGGGGGTAAATTATTGACCAGGCTGGATCACATTGAGCAGGCCGGGTTACGTTGGCCAGGCCGGGTTACGTTGCCCAGGCCGGGTTACGTTGGCCAGGCCGGGTTACGTTGCCCAGGCCGGGTTACGTTGGCCAGGCCGGGTTACGTTGAGCAGGCCGGGTTACGTTGAGCAGGCCGGGTTACGTTGCCCAGGCCGGGTTACGTTGAGCAGGTCGGGTTACGTTGAGCAGGTCGGGTTACGTTGGCCAGGCCGGGTTACGTTGCCCAGGCCGGGTTACGTTGAGCAGGTCGGGTTACGTTGAGCAGGTCGGGTTACGTTGCCCAGGCCGGGTTACGTTGAGGAGGCCGGGTTACGTTGGCCAGGCCGGGTTACGTTGAGGAGGCCGGGTTACGTTGAGGACGCCGGGTTACGTTGGCCAGGCCGGGTTACGTTGAGCAGGCCGGGTTACGTTGAGCAGGTCGGGTTACGTTGAGCAGGCCGGGTTACGTTGAGCAGGCCGGGTTACATTGAGCAGGTCGGGTTACGTTGAGCAGGTCGGGTTACGTTGGCCAGGCCGGGTTACGTTGCCCAGGCCGGGTTACGTTGAGCAGGTCGGGTTACGTTGAGCAGGTCGGGTTACGTTGCCCAGGCCGGGTTACGTTGAGGAGGCCGGGTTACGTTGGCCAGGCCGGGTTACGTTGAGGAGGCCGGGTTACGTTGAGGAGGCCGGGTTACGTTGGCCAGGCCGGGTTACGTTGAGCAGGCCGGGTTACGTTGAGCAGGTCGGGTTACGTTGAGCAGGCCGGGTTACGTTGAGCAGGCCGGGTTACATTGAGCAGGCCGGGTTACGTTGAGCAGGTCGGGTTACGTTGAGCAGGCCGGGTTACGTTGAGCAGGTCGGGTTACGTTGAGCAGGCCGGGTTACGTTGAGCAGGTCGGGTTACATTGAGCAGGCCAGGTTACGTTGAGCAGGCCGGGTTACGTTGAGCAGGTCGGGTTACATTGAGCAGGCCGGGTTACGTTGAGGAGGCCGGGTTACGTTACCCGGCCCGGGTTACGTTGAGCAGGCCGGGTTACGTTGGCCAGGCCGGGTTACGTTGAGCAGGTCGGGTTACATTGAGCAGGCCGGGTTACGTTGAGGAGGCCGGGTTACGTTGCCCGGGCCGGGTTACGTTGAGGAGGCCGGGTTACGTTGCCCGGGCCGGGTTACGTTGAGGAGGCCGGGTTACGTTGCCCGGGCCGGGTTACGTTGCTCAGGCCGGGTTACGGTGAGCAGGCCGGGTTACGTTGAGCAGGCCGGGTTACGTTGCCCGGGCCGGGTTACGTTGCGTGGGCCAGGTTATTTTGAGGAGGCCGGGTTATGTTGGCCAGGCCCGGTTACGCTGTGGGTGCCGCACTGTCAGAGGGTCAGTACGGAGGGATCCACACTGTCAGAGGGTCAGTACTGAGGGAGTGCCGCACTGTCAGAGGGTCAGTACTGAGGGAGTGCTGCACTGTCAGAGGGTCAGTACTGAGGGAGCGCTGCACTGTCAGAGGGTCAGAACTGAGGGAGTGCTGCACTGTCAGAGGGTCAGTACTGAGGGAGGGCCGCACTGTCAGAGGGTCAGTACTGAGGGAGGGCCGCACTGTCAGAGGGTCAATACTGAGGGAGTGCTGCAGTGTCAGAGGGTCAGTACTGAGGGAGTGCTGCACTGTCAGAGGGTCAGTACTGAGGGAGGGCCGCACTGTCAGAGGGTCAGTACTGAGGGAGGGCCGCACTGTCAGAGGGTCAGTACTGAGGGATTCCGCACTGTCAGAGGGTCAGTACTGAGGGAGTGCTGCACTGTCAGAGGGTCAGTATTGAGGGAGTGTGGCACTGTCAGAGGGTCAGTACGGAGGGAGTGCTGCACTGTCAGAGGGTCAGTACTGAGGGAGTTCCGCACTGTCAGAGGGTCAGTACTGAGGGATTCCGCACTGTCAGAGGGTCAGTACTGAGGGAGTGCTGCACTGTCAGAGGGTCAGTACTGAGGGAGTGCCGCACTGTCAGAGGGTCAGTACTGAGGGAGTGCTGCACTGTCAGAGGGTCAGTAATGAGGGAGTGCCGCACTGTCAGAGGGTCAGTACTGAGGGAGTGCTGCACTGTCAGAGGGTCAGTACTGAGGGAGTGCTGCACTGTCAGAGGGTCAGTACTGAGGGAGTTCCGCACTGTCAGAGGGTCAGTACTGAGGGAGTGCCGCACTGTCAGAGGGTCAGTACTGAGGGAGTGCCGCACTGTCAGAGGGTCAGTACTGAGGGAGTGCTGCACTGTCAGCGGGTCAGTACTGAGGGAGTGCCGCACTGTCAGAGGGTCAGTACTGAGGGAGTGCTGCACTGTCAGAGGGTCAGTACTGAGGGAGTGCTGCACTGTCAGAGGGTCAGTATTGAGGGAGTGCTGCACTGTCAGAGGGTCAGTGCTGAGTGAGTGCTGCACTGTCAGAGGGTCAGTACTGAGGGAGTGCTGCACTGTCAGAGGGTCAGTACTGAGGGAGTGCCGCACTGTCAGAGGGTCAGTACTGAGGGAGTGCCGCACTGTCAGAGGGTCAGTACTGAGGGAGTGCTGCACTGTCAGAGGGTCAGTACTGAGGGAGTGCTGCACTGTCAGAGGGTCAGTACTGAGGGAGTGCCGCACTGTCAGGGGGTCAGCACTGAGGGAGTGCCGCACTGTCAGAGGGTCAGTACTGAGCAGGGCTGGCTCAAGGCACCGGCAACTCGGGCAGTCGCCCGGGGCGCCATGTGCTAGGGGGCGCCAGAGACTCGGGTCCCGCGCATGCGCAGTTGGGCAGGTGCCAACCAGCGCATGCGCGGTGGCCGCCCTCCCCCAGGGCGGCCCCCCCCGCTCGGTCCGCCCCCCCCCCCCCCACCCCCCCCCCCCCCCCCCCCCCCCCCCCAAGGGCGCCGAAGTTCAGCTTGCCCGGGGCGCCAGCAACCCTAGGGCCGGCGCTGGTACTGGGCGAGTGCTGCACTGTCAGAGGGTCAGTACTGAGGGAGCGCCGCACTCTCAGAGGGTCAGTACTGAGGGAGTGCTGCACTGTCAGAGGGTCAATACTGAGGGAGTGCCGCACTGTCAGAGGGTCAGTACTGAGGGCGTGCTGCACTGTCAGAGGGTCAGTACTGAGGGAGCCGCACTGTCAGAGGGTCAGTACTGAGGGATGCCGCACTGTCAGAGGGTCAGTACTGAGGGAGTGCTGCACTGTCAGAGGGTCAGTACTGAGGGAGTGCCGCACTGTCAGAGGGTCAGTGCTGAGGGAGTGCCGCACTGTCAGTGGGTCAGTACTGAGGGAGTGCTGCACTGTCAGAGGGTCAGTACTGAGGGAGCCGCACTGTCAGAGGGTCAGTACTGAGGGATGCCGCACTGTCAGAGGGTCAGTACTGAGGGAGTGCTGCATTGTCGGAGAGTCAGTGCTGAGGGAGTGCTGCACTGTCAGAGGGTCAGTACTGAGGGAGTGCCGCACTGTCGGAGGGTCAGTACTGAGGGAGTGCCGCACTGTCAGAGGGTCAGTACTGAGGGAGTGCTGCATTGTCAGAGGGTCAGTACTGAGGGAGTGCTGCACTGTCAGAGGGTCAGTGCTGAGGGAGTGCTGCACTGTCAGAGGGTCAGTACTGAGGGAGCGCCGCACTGTCAGAGGGTCAGTACTGAGGGAGTGCTGCACTGTCAGAGGGTCAGTGCTGAGGGAGTGCTGCACTGTCAGAGGGTCAGTACTGAGGGAGCGCCGCACTGTCAGAGGGTCAGTACTGAGGGAGTGCTGTACTGTCAGAGGGTCAGTACTGAGGGAGTGCCGCACTGTCAGAGGGTCAGTACTGAGGGAGTGCCGCACTGTCAGAGGGTCAGTGCTGAGGGAGTGCTGCACTGTCAGAGGGTCAGTGCTGAGGGAGTGCTGCACTGTCAGAGGGTCAGTACGGAGGGAGTGCCGCACTGTCAGAGGGTCAGTACTGAGGGAGTGCAGCACTGTCAGAGGGTCAGTACTGAGGGAGTGCTGCACTGTCAGAGGGTCAGTACCGAGGGAGTGCTGCACTGTCAGAGGGTCAGTACTGAGGGAGTGCTGCACTGTCAGAGGGTCAGTGCTGAGGGAGTGCTGCACTGTCAGAGGGTCAGTACTGAGGGAGCGCCGCACTGTCAGAGGGTCAGTACTGAGGGAGTGCTGCACTGTCAGAGGGTCAGTACTGAGGGAGTGCCGCACTGTCAGAGGGTCAGTACGGAGGGAGTGCTGCACTGTCAGAGGGTCAGTACTGAGGGAGTGCTGCACTGTCAGAGGGTCAGTACTGAGGGAGTGCTGCACTGTCAGAGGGTCAGTGCTGAGGGAGTGCCGCACTGTCAGAGGGTCAGTACTGAGGGAATGCTGCAGTATCAGAGGGTCAGTACTGAGGGAGTGCCGCACTGTCAGAGGGTCAGTACTGAGGGAGTGCTGCACTGTCAGAGGGTCAGTACTGAGGGAGTGCTGTACTGTCAGAGGGTCAGTACTGAGGGAGTGCCGCACTGTCAGAGGGTCAGTACTGAGGGAGTGATGCACTGTGAGAGGGTCAGTACTGAGGGAGTGCTGCACTGTCAGAGGGTCAGTCTTGAGGGAGCCGCACTGTCAGAGGGTCAGCGGGGGGATGGGGAGGGTGGCGAGAGGGGGAGGGCGGCGAGGGGGGAGGGCGGCGAGAGGGGTGGGCGGCGAGGGGGGAGGGTGGCGAGAGGGGGAGGGTGGCGAGAGGGGGAGGGCAGCGAGGGGGGAGGGTGGCGAGAGGGGGAGGGTGGCGAGAGGGGGAGGGTGGCGAGAGGGGGAGGGCGGCGGATGGACGATGGGTTGGAGCACTGGGATGGGACATTTAGAGCCCGGATTTTCGATGCTGTGTTCAGGATTAGAATCACTGGACCCAGGAGGGACCTGGCTGATTTGGAAAGTTTGGGAAACCATTCCTACAGCAGCGTCTCCTGGAGTGAGGAATATATCCTTCACTGAATTTGGTCTTTCACTCTCCCCAGGAGGACTCAATGATGCTGCATTCATTCCTACAGGGATCATCGCAAAACCTTCAAAAAGCTGAGGTGACAGTGAGCGACACAGGTGAAGATTATACTCACTTCCAGTGCCCGAGCTCCCATTTATTGATTCGGATTTATCACTGAGGAAAATGGAAAATGGCATAATTAAAAATAAGCATTAAATCTGAAGCTGGCTTTATGAGTAGGAGCTGAACATACAACCTCCTGTCATGTCGGGCAACAACAATCTGCATTTGTATA
Organism: Scyliorhinus canicula; assembly: GCF_902713615.1. Lineage (NCBI taxonomy): Eukaryota > Metazoa > Chordata > Chondrichthyes > Carcharhiniformes > Scyliorhinidae > Scyliorhinus > Scyliorhinus canicula. Next base: position 7,649,854 of record NC_052164.1, read on the forward strand.
GCAGCTTCGATGCAGTAAGAAACTTCACAGGAGTATTTTCAAAAAGAGTTTGTCACCCGCCTCATCTCGGTTCTGCCGATGGTTTATAAAGTCTGGAGAGTCTTTCCGACTGTGCCAGAATCTGGTGCCTAGTCACACCCGAAAGTAGATCCTATCAAACCATATCGTAATCTTAAAGGCCTTGATCCAATGTTTCCTCAGTTCTCTGTTCTGGATAAAAGAGCCTCAGTCTGTTCAATCTTTCCCAATCGGTAAACCTTTTCCGTTTTGGTACCACTGAACTTTCGTGCAGCACCTTGTGATGCTTTCCTACATAATTGTGTTTTTATTGGTTCGTGGGTTGTGGGCATCGCTGGCTGGGCTGGCATTTATTGCCCATTCCTGAGGGCATTGAGGAGTCAACCAGATTGCTGTGGGTCTGGAGTCACATGTAGGCCAGACCGGGTAAGGACGGCAGATTCCCTTCCCTAAAGGACATTAGTGAACCAGATAGGTTTTTACGACAATCGACAATGGTTCCATGGTCATCATTAGACTTTTAATTCCAGATTTTCTTATTTAATTCAAATTTCACCATCTGTTACGGCAGGATTTGAACCTGGGACCCCAGAGCATTACTCTGGGTCTCTGGACAATACCACTACGCCACCGCCTCCCCGTATAAGCTGCTATATGAATGCAAGTTATTGTTGCACTTGTTGTTTCAACCAATCAGGTACAAGGCAGCAGTGCGGGAGGCCGAGAATGTCGAGTTTGGAACTCCTTACCTGACAGGTTCTCCCTCATTCCCTCGTAAAAGTGCATTTTGTACCAGTCCTGTCAAACTGGCAATCTGCTTCTCCATGGCTTCCATCCGTTCCCTGTGACAAGAGATAAAGACAGCAGAATACAGTCAAACATCAAACAAACCATGTCAGGTGTCCAGGTGCGGTAACACCACCAATCCTCGCCAGAATGGAGAGATTGTTGAATGACTGGGATTGCATTTATGTTCAGGGTTAGTATTAAGTTTCTATCCCCCACTGACTGTATTTTGCTTTTACTGGTGGACGTTGCAGCAGTTTCGATCAGGAGGGGTTCGATTTTCCCAACGCATCCGGGCGTGATCCGGATAATGATATTTAAATTTAAATATCCTGACACCATATTCACCGAGCCGCCCAGGAGTCAACGAGGCCTAAACCATTTACAATGGGTTTCCACAATTGTGGACCAAATGTGGTGGCACCTGGTTGGGTGGGGGGTCTCGCAGGGCATTAGAGCCCCCAGGTGGTCAGGGACAGGGGCACCCTGGCACTCCCCTGGCACCCAGGCACTGCCAGCCTGCCAGATTGGCACTGCCAACGGCTGTGGCCTGGGGGGGGGGGCAATGCCCATGAAAGGGGGTGGGGGGTTTGAGGGGTCATCAGAATGGTTGGGGGGGGGGGGGGGTTCCTGAAAGGGGAGGGGACGAGTGGGAGGTGCAGGGATCGGCACCCTGACATGCGATGAGCTGGTCCTTCTGGCACAATCTGCTCCCCAATGCAGGAAAACTTTCCAAGTGTGGCCTCCATATGGACAAACGCCTGAGGCCCAAAACTACGGCGGACTGCCGTTGAATAGCGGTGGCAATCTCGGGAAACCTCACCAAACACCCCAAAACCGGACTTGGAAATGTTTCTGGTGAATCGCGCCCGGGTTTTGTTATGGTCGCTCATAGAGGCTCTTTCTAGATCGACGCTGTTTGCTGAATAAGTGGACTCTGTTCACTTTCGAAAGGGAATGTTTGACTTAATTTCCGCCTTCCTACAATTCATTAACGGAAGCAGTGGTGTCTATAAACAATCTGATGTGAAACAGGACTCAGCAGGGTAGTGGGTTAGTCAGTGCCCTTTCACTGCTGGGATCTTTGTTCAAAGCAGTCAATATGCTGGGGCTGCAGTCTGTTATTGAAACGCTTGGGGAGGAGCTTTTATCCCCACAGTATTTAACAACCATCACCATCTTCCTCTCCCTGCTCCGTGGAGGCGCTGAATCTGGGAGAAGGATCCAGGCATTTACTGATGGAAAGTAACTTGCTACCACGATGGACCGAAGGGCCTCCTTTTGTGCTGTACCATTCTATGACGGCCAGAAAGCCTTCTCACCTTGGGCTGTGTGCTTTGCAACTGGACTGGGCAAACAAATAGTTTTAAATGGAGGAACACAAGCAAATGAGAGGGTCCTGTGAGAAATTGATCAATTCCTTTTACAATGAGGCAGAAATGAACACGGCAGAATCAAAAATCCAACACACACATAGTTACGCAGGTTATAAAAACTGTTCCATTTCGATTGAAAAATCAAGCAAGCACCATTTTGTGTTACGTATTGTTTATGTCTGAATTCTTCATTCAACCGGTATATGGGGGGGGCGATTGTCCAATATGGAGCCCAAGTGTTCGCGCAGTCGTGAACGCCGTCGCGTTTCACGACGCGCGAACCGGGCCCGGGTACGACCCATTCTGGCCCCCACTAGGGGCCAGCACGGCGCTGGAGTGGATCGCACCGCTCCAGCCTCCTTTCGCGGTGCCAAATGGGCGCCATGCCAACCCGCGCATGCGCAGTTGGGCAGTGCCAACCTGCGCATGCGCGGGGGATTTTAGCGCGCCGGCCCCCACTCAACATGGCGTCGGTGTTCGGGGTCGGCCGCGCCAGAAAGTAGGCCCGGGGGAGAGGCTGGCGTTCCCATCGGTGGGCCCTGGTCGCGGGCCAGACCCCATTGGAGCCCCCCCCCCCCCCGGACAGGCCATCCCCGACCGTTCGCGCAGAGTTCCCGCCGGCAGCGACTAGGGGTGAACGGCGCCGGCATGGCTGTCGGCGGCACAAATGGCGCCGATTCTCCACACCCCGGAGAATTGTGTACCGGCGTCGGGCGCGCGGTTGCGGCGATTCTCCGGCTTGGCGCGGGGCGCAGAGAATCGCCCCCATGAAATACATAATAAACCAAATTAAACCTGGATTGAGAGCAATCTCATTCACATTTCTTTCAATAATGCAGCAGCTTAAACTTGTCCACAGCAGAACCTGGACAACATTCTGGTTTGGATGGGTAAGTGACTGGGTAAGTGGGAAACATCTAAACCAGACAGGCGTCAGGCAATGTCCACCTCCCAAATCTAACTGTTTCCCTCAAACTGCTTTATCCTGGATGTTCTCCCCAGGGCTCACAGACCTACATCATCTCCGGTTCAGAAGGGTCCTGATTTTAAAATTCTCACCCTTGTTTTCAAATCCCTTCTTGGCCCTGCCCCTTCCTAGCCCTGTAATCTCCAACACCACAACCTCAGACATCCTCTAATTCTGGCCTCTTCTGCAGTCCCACTTAGAATTGCTCTGTGATTGTTGGCCGTAGCTCTGGAATCCCCTCCCTAAACCCTCCACCTCTCTACCTCACTTTGCTCCTTTCAGACGCTCCTTAAAACTTAACTCTTTGCCCAAGCTCTTGATCATCTGATGTAATATCTGCTTCTGTAGCTCAGTGTGAAGCTTTGTGCTGTTGGAGCTGCACTTATCCAGGTCAAAGGGCAACTAAGGATGAGCCATTAATGTGGCCTTATCAGAAACACCTTTTGTTATCATCCTGACATCACTCGAAGGGAAATGTGTCATGTGATCCGGTCTTAGTTTCAATTTTGCTTTGAGCAGAGCACACACACACACACACACATACACACACACACATACACACACACACATACACACACACACACACACACATACACACACACACACACACATACACACACACATACACACACACACATACACACACACACACACACTCCTGATCTTCGGGCAACAAATCGGGCAGAGGTAGGTATATAGGAGGATAGGAGAACCTCCTGACAGGCTTCCTCCTGAGCCTAGCCAAGCTGGCCATTGCTAGGTCCAGATAGTGGGTGGTCAAGGGGGTCACCCGTCCCTACTACCTCCCCCTGTTCCGTGGCTATGTTTGCTGCCGGGTGTCCCTGGAGAGGGAGCAGGCAGTGTCCGCCGGCATCATCGAGGCCTCCCTGGTCACCGTGGAGACGGGTGCATTCTCACACATGAACATTTGAATCAAGAGCAGGAAGAGGCCTGGAAACATCATAACAAAATGTGGTTGAGGTTTCCTTTGAGATTATGTCTGCTTTGACGCAGTATCCTTCCAAGAAACTGTCTTTTTATTTTACCCCAAAGTTTGCTGATTAGTTTATTTGGTGAACGTAAAGCAGCACACAGCTTTCATGCTTCAAAGTGATTTACAGAGAACAGACAGTTCGGCCCATCGAATCTGCACCAACCCTTTTTACACCCTCACTTCCACCCTATCCCCGTAACCCAGTAACCCCTCCTAACCTTTTTTGGTCACTAAGGGCAATTTATCATGGCCAATCCACCTAACCCGCACGTCTTTGGACTGTGGGAGGAAACCGGAGCACCCGGAGGAAACCCACGCAGACACGGAGAGAACGTGCAGACTCCGCACAGACAGTGACCCAGCGGGGAATCGAACCTGGGACCCTGGAGCTGTGAAGCCACAGTGCTAGCCACTTGTGCTACCGTGCTGCCCGATGATGTAGAACTGTTCATTGTGTCAATATAACCGCAGCAGCACCACATCTTAGAGCCAACTGAACAAGAACTAGAATTGCCTGCAATGCAGTTCAGAATCAAATAGCCCAGGTTTTGATGGATTTGACAGGAGCTTTGCGAAGAGAAAATTTCTACATTTCCAAGCAGCTGATTTTAGATTCTATTTGCTGCTGCTGGACAGATTTCAGTCATTCGGGCTTTCAAATGATTTTTTGTCAGCAATAGAGGAAACAGCAGCCCCACCCCGACCGGTTTTGACTGGTTTCCGCTTTGGCATAAAGAGCCAATCTATCTTTGTGCACTCTGAAGAGACAGAGGGAGGTTAGTCAGAGAACAGAAATAATTCAGGGTGGGTAAAATCAAAGGGCTGAATTTTGTGACACAGGCTGAGGAGGTGAGCCCTCATTGGCCAGCGGAAAGGTCAGGCGAGGCTTTTCCTAGTGGCAGCTGATTGGTGGGCATTGCCGGGGTTATCGCCTCTATTCTGAGAGCTGGACCAATCAAAGAGTCCACAACTCAGCAACCTCAGCTGGGCCATTACTGGTGTAGGCCATTGCTCGAGGGGGGGGGGTGTCGGCCATTGCCCGAGGGGGGGTGTCGGCCATTGCCCGAGGGGGGGGTGTCGGCCATTGCCCGAGGGGGGGGGGGGTGTCGGCCATTGCCCGAGGGGGGGGGGTGTAGGCCATTGCCCGAGGGGGGGGGTGTCGGCCATTGCCCGAGGGGGGTGTAGGCCATTGCCCGAGGGGGGGGTGTCGGCCATTGCCCGAGGGGGGGTGTCGGCCATTGCCCGAGGGGGGGGGGTGTCGGCCATTGCCCGAGGGGGGGGGTGTCGGCCATTGCCCGGGGGGGGGTGTCGGCCATTGCCCGAGGGGGGGGTGTCGGCCATTGCCCGAGGGGGGGGGGTGTCGGCCATTGCCCGAGGGGGGGGTGTCGGCCATTGACCGAGGGGGGGGTGTCGGCCAATGCCCGAGGGGGGGGGTGTCGGCCATTGCCCGAGGGGGGGGGTGTCGGCCATTGCCCGAGGGGGGGTGTCGGCCATTGCCCGAGGGGGGGGGTGTCGGCCATTGCCCGAGGGGGGGGGTGTAGGCCATTGCCCGAGGGGGGGGGGTGTAGGCCATTGCCAGAGGGGGGGGTGTAGGCCATTGCCCGAGGGGGTGGGGGTGTAGGCCATTGCCCGAGGGGGGGGGGGGGTGTAGGCCATTGCCCGAGGGGGGGGGGTGTCGGCCATTCCCCGAAGGGGGGGGGGTGTCGGCCATTGCCCGAGGGGGGTGTCGGCCATTGCCCGAGGGGGGGTGTCGGCCATTGCCCGAGGGAGGGTGTAGGGTGAAGGGGAGGGGTAAAGTGATGGGGAGGTGGGAGGATGCAGGGGAGGGGGAATGAGGAGGGGGAATAGGGAGGGAAGGGGTATGGGGCTGGGGTAGGGGAGGGTACAGAGGGGAGGTGGAGGGGAGGAGAATGTGGAGGGGGAAGGCGAGGGGATAGGGAGGGTGGAGAGGTAAAGGGGAGGGGGAGAGAGGAGGGGAATGGAGAGGGGGAGTCGGGAGGAGAATGGGGGAGGAGGTCAATGGGGGGGAGGAGGGGAAGGGGCAGGGGAATGGGGGAGGAGGGAGGGGAGGGGTGGGACAGAGGAATGGGCGGAACGTTTCTTCAGGTCGCGGTAAAAAAAAAATTGATTAATTCACACATTTGGGGAAGCTGTATGCTGCAGGGACTGTGTTTCAGAGGGAAGCTGTATGCTGCAGGGACTGTATTTCAGAGGGATGCTGTATGCTGCAGGGACTGTGTTTCAGAGGGATGCTGTATGCTGCAGGGACTGTGTTTCAGAGGGATGCTGTATGCTGCAGGGACTGTGTTTCAGAGGGATGCTGTATGCTGCAGGGACTGTGTTTCAGAGGGATGCTGTATGCTGCTGGGACTGTGTTTCAGAGGGATGCTGTATGCTGCAGGGACTGTGTTTCAGAGGGACGCTGTATGCTGCAGGGACTGTGTTTCAGAGGGATGCTGTATGCTGCAGGGACTGTGTTTCAGAGGGATGCTGTATGCTGCAGGGACTGTGTTTCAGAGGGATGCTGTATGCTGCAGGGACTGTGTTTCAGAGGGATGCTGTATGCTGCAGGGACTGTGTTTCAGAGGGACGCTGTATGCTGCAGGGACTGTGTTTCAGAGGGATGCTGTATGCTGCAGGGACTGTGTTTCAGAGGGACGCTGTATGCTGCAGGGACTGTGGTTCAGAGGGACGCTGTATGCTGCAGGGACTGTGTTTTGGAGGGATGCTGTATGCTGCAGGGACTGTGTTTCAGAGGGACGCTGTATGCTGCAGGGACTGTGTTTCAGAGGGACGCTGTATGCTGCAGGGACTGTGTTTCAGAGGGACGCTGTATGCTGCAGGGACTGTGTTTCGGAGGAATGCTGTATGCTGCAGCGACTGTGTTTCAGAGGGATGCTGTATGCTGCAGGGAGTGTGTTTCAGAGGGACGCTGTATGCTGCAGGGACTGTGTTTCAGAGGGATGCTGTATGCTGCAGGGACTGTGTTTCAGAGGGACTCTGTATGCTGCAGGGAGTGTGTTTCAGAGGGACTCTGTATGCTGCAGGGAGTGTGTTTTGGAGGGAAGCTGTATGCTGCAGGGACTGTGTTTCAGAGGGACGCTGTATGCTGCAGGGACTGTGTTTCAGAGGGACGCTGTATGCTGCAGGGACTGTGTTTCAGAGGGACGCTGTATGCTGCAGGGACTGTGTTTCAGAGGGATGCTGTATGCTGCAGGGACTGTGTTTCGGAGGAATATGGATCGATAGGTGTAATATTTCCCATCTGTGCCTGTTACGATATCCATGGCAGCAAAACCAGCACCTAAAACCTCTTCAGCATTTACAAAAATGTGAAATTGGCAGGATGGTAAAGAGAGCCAAAACTGTCAACAGAGTAACGCTTTCCTTGGGGCTCAGGTGCTTTAGTACTCTAATGGCTGTCTGCTCCCAGCCAAGAATACATAATGAGGCTGTAGTCAGGTCAGACGACCCGGGAAAATATTCTGAGGCAGTCACCCGGTGTTGTCGTGTGCAGGGCGAGCTGTTTAAAAGGTCTGACTCGGTGCTGTGGGACATAGTCCCAGTTATAATGAAACCAGAAAGACCCCCCCCCCAGTCCTCACCTTCCATCAACCCCCCCCCCCCCCTCACATACTCCCATGCCCCATCTATGCTCGCTTATGCAACCCCCCCACACCATCTATGGCCCCTCGTGCATGGGGACCATGAGGGGCCAAAGGACGTATGGTGGCGGGGGGCATAACTTGGCTTGGGAGTACGAGGAGGGGCTTTTTAAACTTACATTTCAAACTTTCGCTCACACAGGCTGGTTCATGACATCCCCGAGGTGCTATGAACCGTGTCTTTGTGAAAATAGCAGAGGGCTAGGACATGCGCAGCCCTGCAATGGAGCCTGCCAGGTTCGAGTGCAGGGTGCGGCCTTACCACTCGAACCAGCCCACACCCTTAAAATCAGATATTCTGGGAATGTCAGGAATCCAAGTCTGCCCTCCATTTTTATAGGGCTCCCAAGGTCATCCCAACTTGGTGAAACTCCAGGCGTAAGTGAGTCTGAGAAACAAAGTTCAGGAGAGCAGTCAAGTGGGAGACAAATCGAGGGGGAAGAACAGAGAGAGATTGAAGATGAGGAATTGAATGAGGCAGACAGACAGAATGTGAGAGTGACTAAGATTAAGAATGACAGAGAAAGGGGAATCAAGCCAGAGACAGAATCAATCAGTGAGAATACCGGAACTGGAGAGAGGCGCAGACCCGCAGATAAGAGATAGTGAGGGTGACAGAGTGAGTGAGGGTGACAGAGATTGAATTGAGGGAAAGTGAGCGAGGGAGAGAAAGATGAAGAGGTAGCAAGAATTGAACAAGTAGATCCCTGTAACAGTTAAATATTGAAGGCACACGAGAGGAGAGTGTAAGAAGTGGAATGAATGGATGGTAAAATAAAACAAACCAGCAGACTGCTGATCTGCTAGGGTGATGGAAGATGCCTCTTAGAGGTAATTATTATTATAGGCTCCTTGAATACTAATGATCCAGAGACACAGAGCACTGCACAGTGCAAGGAGCTATCTTCAATTCCGCTCTGTCACTAGTAATCAGTAATGGAAATTAATGCCGCTGAACTTGCTCTTCCAAGTGAATCAAAAGTTTCAAGTCTCCACTGTGATGGTGATTAACCTGAAGTTTCACTTGACTCTGGATGTGTTTCGTATTTCTGACCCCGTGATTGTATCCTTCTCGAAACAGGCGAGTAAAGGGACTGGCTAGCACCAATGGATTTCAGAGGTGGAGTGAAAAATATTAACAATCACTTCCTCACACTACTGGTTCACAGTGTCTGAAGTGTGTACTATCCAAGGTTCCTATGAATATTTACCCCGGACTTCCCCATAGAAGACTGAATCAAAAGACACTCAAGAGGTGGGATTCTCCGTCGGTCAATGCCGGAATCGGGAAACGGGACTGGGCGGAGAATTGCCGTTGACGGCAGAATTGTGGCAGGTGCCGGTTTCACCAAAATCACAATTCTCTGGTGTGGTGCCTCGACAGTAGCGTCAGTGCATTCCAGACCGTCCGTACAGTAAATCCATTTGGATTAAAGGCCATGGGCAGCACAGTGATTAGCACTGTCACTTCACAGCTCCAGGGTCCCAGATTCGATTCCCGGCCTGGGTCACTGTCTGTGCGGAGTCTGCACGTTCTCCCCGTGTCTGCGTGGGTTTCCTCCGGGTGAAATTAAAAAGTGAAAATCGCTTATTGTCACGAGTAGGCTTCAAATGAAGTTACTGTGAAAAGCCCCTAGTCGCCACATTCCGGCGCCTGTTCGGGGAGGCTGGTACGGGAAGTCCGGTTTCCTCCCACACAGTCCTCCCTCCCAGGTTTAGAACCTGGAAACCGGCCCAGCTCCTGTTTCCCACTCAGAGGGGAACTCCAGCCTCGTTCTTAATGCCAAATGGCTTCACCAACTGGATTATTTAAGGTTGGTTATTCAGTCACCATTTTGTTAGCTAAAGGCAGCTGGTTCACATGAGCAGCCCGGTAGCACAGTGGTTAGCACTTTTGCTTCACAGCGCCAGGGTCCCAGGTTCGATTTCCAGCTTGGGTCACTGTCTGTGCGGAGTCTGCACGTTCTCCCCGTGTCTGCGTGGGTTTCCTCCGGGTGCTCCGGTTTCCACCCACAAGTTCTGAAAGACGTGCTGTTAGGTGAATTGGACATTCTGAATTCTCCCTCTGTGTACCCAAACAGGCGCCGGAGTGTGGCGACTAGGGGATTTTCACAGTAACCTCATTGCAGTGTTAATGTAAGCCTACTTGTGACATTAATAAAGATTATTATGATTATTATTATATCATTAGTGGGCCTGACCCGGTATTCTCTGGGGCCTCTGCGATGCTTCGCCTCCACTGGGGCGAATTCCCAACAGCGAGGGTCGCTTGTGCTTGTAACAATCATGAAACAGGCACCATGGCTGCTGAGGGAGAGAGGGGGTAAGGAAAGTGTCCAACATCGCCATAGTTTGCTGACATGCCCCTGGCCAGAGTGCTTCTGCCAGGGCCGATGCTGCGGGGGGGGGGGGGGGGGGAGAGAGTAGCAGGGGGTGACTAAGAGGTGGGTCGTGGGGTCAGGGTGGACAGGCATGGAACACCATTGCCACAGCTGGAAAGGCAGCTGCTGACTGCCCACTGTGAACTTAGTGCCACCGATCGTATGGGTGTCCTCCCAGGCCACCCCCGTCCGAGGTCCCAGCCGACCCATCAGCGGGATGGGCGCACTCCAGCACAACCAATGCCATCTTGTTGGCTTCCATTTCATTTCATGGTGTGTGTGGGGAGTGTAATGTGGAGATGCACTTGGAGCTTGTCAGCCTCCCGAGTGTCAATCACGGATCCGGCAAATCTCGCACCGTTTCTCGTTGGAATGGATTGTGTTCCACGTGCCGCTGGCGTTAGCCCCTCCACAGTCACTGAATTGGTCCAGGTGAAGCGCCAGTTTTGCTGCAGTGAAACTACACAAATCCTGTCCCGGTATCACCGCTTCGTCTCAGGAAGGGAGAATCCCCCCAAAGAGCTTTATTAACCCTCAACGTCTCTGTGAAATAGGCCATTCCAGCGACACAACAAGAGTACCATCGCTGTGCAATCTGTCAGCGACTCTCCCATGATTCTTAATGTGTCCTATCTACAGCACACACTGCAGCAACTGGCCAAGGTTTCATTGGCAGCACCTCCCACACCCACCTCTACCAACCGGACCAACCGAACCAGACAGCTAGAAACGTCACTGCCTCCACGTTATTCCCCAAGTCACAGGCCATCCTAACTGAGACATCTATCACCATTCGTACTGAGAGAAGGTAGTGGTGAGCAGGCTGTGTGCTGAAGGTGCTGCCAGGGAGGGAGTTCCAGGAATTTGCCCAGTGAAGAAACAGCAATATCGTTCCAAGACAGGATGGTGAGTGACTAGGCTGGGAACTTGCAGCTGGTGGAGTCTCCATGTGCCTGCTGCCCTTGTCCTTCTAGATGGTAGAGGTTAAAGGTTTGGAAGGTGTTCTTGAAGAAACAATTGCAAGTTGCAGCAGTGTGTCTTGTCAATGGTACTGCAGTGAGCCATGGTCACTTTATTTGCTATGGCCTGTGGTACAAAGTCACAAATTACCAAATGTATGAGTTTCAGTTTCATGGTTCATGCTGGGATTTCACCTCAATGATCCCCAGATCATCAGTTGAGCAAAAGCAAACTTTTAACACCAAATAAAGACAACATTTTGAGATTTCTGTATTGAATGAAAGTTGTACATTGCTTTACCTGGTTTCTGGGTCATTGACAGCCAGTGGGGAGCTGAACCCAGACGCTGGCCTCTCAGTTGCCCCTGGCCTCTCACTTGGTTCTGGAAGAGCTTCTGTTGCGACGGCAGGATTGGCATTCCTGGATTTTGTCACAGTGGTCTCAATAACGACTGCGGTTCCTGGGTCTTTCCGGAAAGATTGCCGTACCGGAGAGGACCTGCTGGGTGGCCCAGAGTAAGGACTGTGCGGACTCTGCCCTTGTTGGATGTCCATCATTCTGCTGTCGGGGATTTTTTGAGGTGATGAAGGAGGCATTCTGTAGCTTATCCCAGTGCCGTAACCGTCACTATAAATCTGGGGGCTCGGTTTGTAAAAAGCGTCCTCCAGGTCACCCTGCAATCCTGCAGCTGAATATGTGCTGAGCGACCGCATGGAGCCACGTCGATAAAGGCCTCCTGGGTAAGAGAATGGGTCCTGCAGTCCAGCCAGCGACTGCGTGGATGCAATACTCATCCTGGCGTCATGCATCATGTTGTAGGGGTCCGCGTACAAGCCTTCGTTTTTCATCAGTACCACATTCTTGTTGCTCATGTCTTCATCTGGTTTCACGTCCCTCCGCTCCAAGATGGCACTGGGGCTCGGCGAGATGGGCTGGGAGGAAGACATGCCGCTGTGACGTTCCGAGTGGTGAACCGGGCTCCCGGTGTAGGAAGGTGGGCGCCCACCGCTGTACGACATCCGGGAACGGGATGGGGAAGAGGATTGCAGCCCAGGCGTTGGGGAGCCTGACACTAAATGTGGGGAGCCGGAGGTGACGTTGCTGAGGCGACGAGTGGGTGAAGATTCCCGAGATGTGTAAACCATCTCCCTCTGTTTAACACAAAGAACATCAATTATTCGGCCAGTCATTTAACCTGCGCCCAACAGAAGTCTGACATGTGACAATCGCTGACTCTAAGACAGTCCCAAATATTCAGAAGATTAATATGAATGAGGAAGATCATTTGTCCATTTTCATCCAATCAGAAAGACCACTGGTTACATATCATGAAATCAGCTGATGTTTAAACAATCCCAGGTAGTTTTACCTCGACGGGAAATCCATGTGTGTCATCAAGGTCTACAGCACAGAAAAGGCCCTTCGTCCATCGCGTCTGTGCCGGTCAAAATCAACCACCTAATTATTCTAATCCCATTTCCCAGCACTTGACCCGTAGCCTTGTCTGCCCTGGGATTGCAGCAGCCCATCTAAATACTTCTTAAATGTTATGAGGGTCTCTGCCTCCACCACCCTTTCAGGCAGCGAGTCCCAGACTCCCACCACCCTCTGGGTGAAAACATATTTCCTCACATCCCCTCTAAACCTCCGGCCCCTCACCTTAAATCTATGCCCCCTAGTCAATGACCCCTCCACTAAGGGGAAATGTTTCTTCCTGTCTACTCTATCTATGCCCCTCATAGTTTTATACATCTCAGTCATGACCCTCTCAGTCTCCTCTCCTCCAAGGAAAACAATCCCAGTCAATCCAATCTCTACTCATAACTAAAACTCCTGGTGAATCTCCTCTGCTCCCTTTCCAGTGCTATCACATCCCTCCTATAAAGTGGATTCCAGAACTGCAGACAATACTCTCGCTGTGACCCTAACCAACATTTTAACCAATTCCAGCATAACCTCCCTGCTCTTAAACTCTAATCCCTCTGCTAATAAAGGCACGTTTACAAATGCCTTCTGAACCACTGTCTCCACCTGCTCTGTTACCTTCAGGGACCAATGTACATGTGGAAGGCTCTCATTTGTTCAAGGATTTTCTGGCACTCGTCCTTTTGAGATTGTGAATCCTTGTGAATTTAAATGTTTCCAAGTACTTTTCCCAGATTGTTTAGCTTCCCTGAGATATTTCCGAGGTCCAGTAGCTCACCTGTCAAAGTTGGAAAGCCCAGGTCTCTCCAATCTGGATTTGGAACGCAACCTCTGGATTATTGACCCAGTTAAATAACCCGTTCACCTCTCATGTGCAATGTAAATGAGGTGCACTAAACCCAGTGTGTCCCAGTGTGTACCATGGGGCGACAGGGACGGGGGAAGTGAGTAATAGACAACAGAGGACATCAGGCAGCAACTCTGAACCAGATTTACTCGTAATGAGAGCAGCCTCAGGAATCCACAAACTGCTTCCTTCGAGCAGCGGCTGAATTACTCGTCAGTAATTATCAGCACTCCCATATGCAAATGGTGACCTTTGCTGTCAGATCTCCCAGATACAGAAACGTCTTTCAATGAATGTTAGTTGAAGTGTTATTGTAAGAGAGCAGTCAGTGGGGCAAGATTAGTATTCACCTCCCAAGCATCTCATTAGTAATCAACTTGTATTCATTAGCTTATTTTGCTTCCTTTTGACAGTGCCAATCTCCTCTGTCACATCAATTTCCGACATCTTAAAGCATAACCTATTGATGGAATTCAATGGGTTTTTTTTTACAGAGTGATGGGCTGGTTAAAAGACATTCTGACGATGTTACAGAAGAATGATGATAATTGGGGATAGGATTCAATGGACCAAATGGCCATCCTTGGCTTTTCTGACGCGTTTATACGAGAGATTGCCGAAAAGTTCTGAAGGTTTCCTGATGTCTTACCCTCAGATCTCCATTCGCAATATGGGAAGCAGGATACGGTGCATAGATGGGATCTTTCCTGAAAATTTTTATTATACTTCGATCTTGGATATCCCTGGAAGAGAGGAAATAAGCAGTGATATATTGAGGAGCTAAAAAGGCAACATTGCTGATTGATTCTGTCCACTTGTTACTGAAGATCCCTGGCATTCATTCTTACCCCAACTGACAAAACGGATAGACTTCAGATTGTACAAATACAGAGTGTGGATTCTAACTGACTTCCAGAAGGGGCTGAGTGAGGGGTTTAGTGGTGGGCGGAGAACAGCATTCCTGCGAGAGTCACTACCGAGTACATTGAGGCATTGGAGCTCATATTGTTCGAATCTGTGACTTGACCCTCGTGTATTACGAGTCAGAGCCAATCCAATCTGACAAAGGGAAGATTTGATCTGATGTGGATATCAATGGAACCCCCGGAACAGGGCCTCCCCATTGCCTCCCACCCCTCCTCCACAGCCTGTTCCTGTTTGTAGAGCCTGAACAGTTTAGCATTGCCTTTCAGGTCAGGTCCAACCCAAAATCACCATGATAACAACCAATGCAATCTTGGAATGGCCATTTGGCCCATCCAGCCTCTACCGACTCTTTGAACGAGCTGCCCAATATGCCCCACCCACTCCTTCCCCTTGCCCTTCAAACTTGCCCTTTGCAAGTATTTATCCAACTGTCTTTTGAAAGTTTGAATCTGTTTCTGCTGCTCTTTCAGGCAGTACTGTAGCAATAATGATCTACCTCAGGGCAAGTCCCCTGTTCACTTCCCCACACCACCTAGTTCTGCACCTTCCTCTTCAATTGCTCATAAGACATCCCCTATTTTCCATGAACAGTGAACAATATGATTGGAGCAAAGATTAGAGGTGGTTTACTGTTGCCTCCTTCCGATGTGCTTAAAGGAAGCACAGGTTCTCTGGGACGGCATGGTGGCACAGTGGTTAGCACTGCTGCCTCACAGCTTCACAGATCTAGGGTCCCAGGTTCAGTTCCGGCCTCAGGTCTGTATGGAGTTTGCACGTTCTTCCCGTGTCTGCGTGGGTTTGCTCCGGGTGCTCCGGTTTCCTCCCACAGTCCAAAGATGTGCAGCTTAAGTGCATCGGCCATGCGATATTGCCCCTTAGCATCCAAAAAATTAAGTGGAGTTACTGGGTTACGGGGATAGGTTGGAGGTGTAGGATTATGTAGGGTGCTCTTTCCATGGGCCAGTGCAGCCTCGATGGGCCGAATAGCCTCTTTCTGCACTGTAAATTCTGTGATTCGATGAGGATCCTCTGTCTGGAAGCAGCTGGTGTAACTTGAGGTTCTAGATCTTCTGTCACTACCAACAAAGGTTTCCTGGTTACGCCATTGGCCACAGCTCATAATCCTGACCCTTCCCTGGACCTGGAGTGACTGATGGAAGGGCAGGGATGACCACGCCCCCCAGAGTCAAATGGCCCGCTTTACCGTGTATTCAGATCAAAACAATTCAACACCAAGAAAAACAGTTTCATCTCCCAAGCACACTTATTCTTTCGCTAATTATCCTGAATCTGTGTCCTCTAATCACGCAGCCTTTTGCCACTGAAAGCAGCTTCCCCCTCGCAGCACTTCATAAACTTGAACCATATTAAATCTCCCTTTATTCTTGGCAGCTCTAAGGATTTCTCCAGTCCTCCCACAGAACAAGTTCCTCAGCCCTGATCCCTGGCTCAGTGTCAAATTATGTTTGAAACATCCTGGGACATTTCACTCTGTTGAAGGCTATATAAATGCAAGTTGCTTCTGTTGTCCAGTAACATTGAGACACACTCACGTCAACCACTGGCACCCAGTGACAGAACATTCATTCCACACAAAGCTTTCTTGTTTACTTACTGGATATTCAGTCCAGACAATTTAGATGTCATTTATGGCGACTGTTTGGAAATGTCAACTGTCCTTTGGGTTATTGGGTACAAAGTTTACCTGAGCACAGGTGAGATCTGCTAGGATGGAACAGGTCAGACCTTTTTTTAAAAAAAAATCGCTATGCATTTGATAAATCTCTGTCGATATCAGTCCAGACACTACTTCTGGGGAACTGGCACTTTATACCTTACATCTTCCAGTTCGTAAAATACATTTCTCGACTCATCCTTGATGAGGATCGCTGTGTTAGATGACTTTAGCATTCCTATTGTGAGTTTCTGAGGGAACATGTGGGCAATCAGAGCATACAAGGTATCCAGGCTGCTGATTTCATGAGTAACGTGGACACGTCTGGTTTCATCCCCATGCTGAAGGAATAGCACCCCTGCCGGAACGAGAGAGCACACACATCAGTTAGAATTAGATCCTTAGCATAGTCACAATCATAACTCATAGTCTGAGCATAGGTTCTGCTTTATACTTAAGTAAACTTGACATCTCTCATATAATTTTCCCTCCTCCTCCCCTGTGGAGCTTGTGATTCCCACTGATGCGGTTCCTTGGGTTTTTCCACACCCCATCGAAGTGGCTTCACTCCATGTGCGAAGTGAAACAGGAAATGTTGGTTCATTGCTCCTCCACCAAAGGGAATGATAGCCCAGTCAGGCTCTGCCCTTATCTAATGTAGGGCTCCCCTGGTCTCACCTGCTCACCCCTGACC
The DNA here is from genome assembly GCF_902713615.1 of Scyliorhinus canicula. Lineage (NCBI taxonomy): Eukaryota > Metazoa > Chordata > Chondrichthyes > Carcharhiniformes > Scyliorhinidae > Scyliorhinus > Scyliorhinus canicula. The sequence continues at coordinate 7,666,569 of NC_052164.1, forward strand.
TTCATAATGAAGATAACCTGTTGAGTTTTCAATGAAGACTATCATTGGTGTTAATCCATTGTATTCTCTATGAAGACTGTCACTGATTTTAAGCTGTTGAGTTTCTGTTCAAGAGGTTTGGCACTGTTTAGGTTTTGACTCCAACAAGTTATTTTCTGTCCTATTTGGCACATGGAAGGTTTGAATATTGCATTGTAGGTGTTTTGGATGTTTATGGGGAGAGGGGGGGCTGCGTGTTGATGTCTCTGCAGGAGACACATTTGAGAATCAAGGTTAAAGCAAGGTTGCGAAGAGATGGGTGGGGCAGGTATATCACTCGGGATTTGATTGTAGGGTGGGGGGCAGGGGCGGTGTTTGATTAATAAGAGGGTGGCTTTTTCTGCGGTTAATATATTAGCAGACCCAGGTCTGATGTACGGAATCAGCAGTGGATCATTGGAGGGCATGCCTGTGGAGTTGGTCAATGTGTATGTACCGAACTGGGATGACACGGCATTCATTAATAACGTGCTGGCGTCTATCCGAGATCTTGATTCACATCCTCTAATTATGGCGGGGGGTGGGGGGGACTTGAATTGTGTTTTGGATCCTAGGTTGGATAGGTCAAGTCTCTGAGTCCATCTGGGGTGGCAAAGGAGTTATTGGTGTTCATGGAACAGATGGGAATGGGGGGGGGGGGGGGGGGGGGGGGGGGGGGAAGCCCGAGGAAGGTTACGTTTCCGAGGAATAAGGAGTTTTCTATTTTTCCCCACGCCCATCGGGTTTGCTCCTGGGTTGACCTCTTTGTGGTGGGTTTGTCCCTTCTCCCTGAGGTGAGGAGGCGGGGTACTCTGCGATCGTTATCTCAGATCATGCCATGCATTTTGTGGTCCTGATGTTGGAGCCAGGTGACTCCCAGAGACGCCTGTGGAGAATAGACACGGCATTGCTCGCAGATAAGGCATTTTGTGAGCGGATGTCCTCTGCCATTGAGTTCAACAGGAGTGAGGCGGTCTCGTCTTCTACCCTCTGGGAAGCCCTGAAGGTGGCTATTAGGGAGGGGGGTCATCTCTAATAAGGTGCATAGGGATAAATCTGGAATGGTGGAGAGGCAGAAGCTGGTGGATTTCATTCTCGAGGTGGACTGCCAGTTCTCGATCGCCCTGACACCAGAGATATTGGCGGAAAGAAAGAAGTTGCAAATGGATTTTTAGTTGTTGTCAACAGGTAGCACAGTAAGCTAGCTAGCTGCGTCGCTCGAGGGGAACTTTTTAGGAGTATGGGGAGAAGATCAGTTGTCTGTTGGCAGCACGGTAGCATTGTGGATAGCACAATCGCTTCACAGCTCCATGGTCCCAGGTTCGATTCCCGGCTGGGTCACTGTCTGTGCGGAGTCTGCACATCCTCCCCGTGTGTGCGTGGGTTTCCTCTGGGTGCTCCGGTTTCCTCCCACAATCCAAAGATGTGCAAGTTAGGTTGATTGGACATGATAAATTGCCCTTAGTGTTCAAAATTGCCTTTAGTGTTGGGTGGGGTTACTGGGTTATGGGGATAGGGTGTAGGTGTTAACCTTGGGTAGGGTGCTCTTTCCAGGAGCCGGTGCAGACTCGATGGGCCGAATGGCCTCCTTCTGCACTGTAAACTCTATGATCAGGCTCACCAGCTGAGACGACAGGCTGCTTCCCAGGAGATAATGCTGGTTAGGGACTTGCATGGCGGGTTGGTTTCTGCTCCAGAGAAGGTTAATGAGGTGTTTGAGGCTTTCTACAGTGGGTTGTATGAGTCAGAGCCCCCAGAGGAGAGTTTGTCCATGAATCAATTTTTGGACGATCGACCTTTCCAGAGGCGGCACAGCAGAGTAGGCAGGAGTTTGAGTTAGGGCCGGAAGAGATCATGAGCTGTATTCAGTTAATGCAGGCGGGCAAAATGTCCGGATGGGTTCTCATTGAATTTTACAAACAGCTCGCTGGTCAGCTGATCCCACTTTTGCTGGATATTTTTAATGATTCCGTGTCCCTGGGTGGTGTTGCCGGCCACGCTGACCCAGGCATCTCTCTCCTTGATCCTGAAGCAGGCATCATCCTGCCCAAAGGGCTCACAGCTGTGAGGCTCCAATCCCTTTGGAGACTCCCATGACTGCCGTTCAGTCTGGTCCTCGTTTGTGGGGATCAGTACCAAATGGCACTCGACTGAGGTCTCCGAGGCAAAGGGATTGAATCCTGAAGCCTCAGATACCTCGGGAATTTGCACATTAGAGTAAGGCTAGCTGTCTCGCTCTAATATGCAGATTTGCTAAAAGGTGATTTCTCCCTGTTGTGAGCAGGATTCACATCGCAATGTCTCGGGAGATGAGTTAAATCTCGTGAGGCGTTGTGAACCGGGTAGATCCCGGGAACGGGGTCTCCCGGCTTTCACCAGCCACGCCGCTCCCGAAAAGCAGCTCTCTGCAGCGCAGCGAGGCCATTGGATCGAGCGAAACATTTCAGCTCAATGATCTTTCAGCAGAACCATTTAATCATTATCTTTTCAGTAGGGGCAGAAGAGAGTCCAACTAAACTGCTAGCTTGTCATGATCATCAATTAGTGCATGTCTTGTGAAATGACCAAAGTGTTGATTGCCCACGACAAGGTCAATCAAACTAAGTGGAAGCGGGGAGAGTCGGTGCAGTCTCTCCCACTGATAGACTCAGCAGAAATCAGCTTACCTGGTGAGCGAAGTTTGGTCTGACTCGTGGATCGAGACAGGGGCAGACTCTGTCGGAAACGGTTGGATCGAGTGAAACCGATCGGGACTTCGGCCTCTGACATGGTTTCCAAAGACTCTGCCGATGCAAACGGTAGTTTGGCTGCTTGGTCCGCCAATCCAGATTGCTGGCTCTGGGAATGTCTGGGACTACGAGTCTGTTCAAGGGAAACAAGAGAGTGAGAGAACATTAACCAGATGTCGCTAAACCTGTCTCTGGCCAAATAGCATGAGGCACCTCTGCACATCAACGGTAACTTGTTCCAAGTTCAGCAGAGAGTTGCTCATAAGTCGCATTCCTGTTTTCCTATTTATACTGATACGCTGATTGCACACGGATATTGGAGTAGGATGCCACATTGAGAAGGAAGCATGCGGGATTATGCTACCGAGATTATGGGGAAGCTTAATTGGACTTGCTATATAAATACCATGGCAACAGCAGCAGGTCAGAGCTAGGAATTCTACAGAGAGTAACTCACCTCCTGGACCCCCCCAAAGCCTGTCCACCATCTATGAGGCACAAGTCAGGAGTGTGATGGAATACTCTCCACTTGCCTGGATGAGCGCAGCTCCAACAACACTCAAGAAGCTCGACACCACCCAGGACAAAGCAGCCCCGCTTGATTGGCCAACACCTTAGACATCCACTGTCTCCATGACGCGCAGTGGCACCTGTGTGTTCCATCTACAAGATGCACTTCAGCAACTCACCAATGTTCCTTCAATAGCACCTTCTAAAGCTGCGGCCTTGACAGAGACAGACAGAAGAAGCAGAGGAACACCATTGCCATAGTTCCCTACACCATTCACCATTCAGATTTGGGAATATATCGTTGTTCCTTCCCTGCACTGTGTCAAAATCCTGGAACTCCCTTCCTAACAGCACTGTGGGTGTTCCTACACCACATAGACTGCAGAGGTTCAGGAAGGTAGCTCATCACCACCTTCTCAAGGACAATTAGGGGTGGGCAGTAAATGCTGGCCTAGCCACTGGTGCTCACATTTCAGGAACAAAAAGTTAAAATCAAATCATTTTTTTTCAAAACCACCAACCAGGAAACCCATGGGAATGGGTGGAACCCTGTTTTGTATCCATGCCCGCTCGTGTTCTGGAGAGTAAAACTGGACGGGGTGTTAACTCCAACATTGCACCCAATCTCATCAGTTTCCGGGTGGAAAATGGTTCTACTTGTATCCAATAGTTGCTGGCACTCCAGCCCCATTGCTGCCCACAGCTTCATTCAGAGACCATCAGACTGACCCAGGAGACATTGGGAATAGCTAATCAGAGACAAATAGGTAACAGCTAAAACAGGTGCGCAGCGCAGTCCAGTCATCATTCAGGAAGTCAGAATTTCTGCTTGAAGAGTGATAGCCATTCAGTCAAAGACAGATCGTTCCAATCACTATTCCTTTCATTGTATCATTTGGAATACATTTGTCCACAAATTGGACACATTCGTGATGTAGCGTTTCAGGTTTCCTTTTTTAAGAAAGAATGCACAGACTTGACCCCCCATCCTTCCTCAGAATTATCTCTGATCTTCCTCAGAATTATCTCCGATCTTCCTCAGAATTATCTCCTATCCTCCCTCAGAATTATCTCCTATCCTCCCTCAGAATTATCTCCGATCTTCCTCAGAATTATCTCCGATCTTCCTCAGAATTATCTCCTATCCTTCCTCAGAATTATCTCCGATCTTCCTCAGAATTATCTCCGATCTTCCTCAGAATTATCTCCTATCCTTCCTCAGAATTATCTCCTATCCTCCCTCAGAATTATCTCCGGTCTTCGACAGAATTATCTCCGATCTTCCTGAGAATTATCTCCGATCTTCCTCAGAATTATCTACGATCTTCCTCAGAATTATCTCCGATCTTCCTCAGAATTATCTCCGATCTTCCTCAGAATTATCTCCTATCCTCCCTCAGAATTATCTCCGATCTGCCTCAGAATTATCTCCTATCCTCCCTCAGAATTATCTCCGATCTTCCTCAGAATTATCTCCGACCTTCCTCAGAATTATCTCCGATCTTCCTCAGAATTATCTCCGATCTTCCTCAGAATTATCTCCGATCTTCCTCAGAATTATCTCCTATCCTCCCTCAGAATTATCTCCTATCCTCCCTCAGAATTATCTCCGATCTTCCTCAGAATTACCTCCTATCCTTCCTCAGAATTCTCTCCCATCCTTCCTCAGAATTATCTCCTATCCTCCCTCAGAATTATCTCCTATCCTTCCTCAGAATTATCTCCTATCCTCCCTCAGAATTATCTCCTATCCTTCCTCAGAATTATCTCCTATCCTCCCTCAGAATTATCTCCTATCCTCCCTCAGAATTATCTCCGATCTTCCTCAGAATTATCTCCTATCCTTCCTCAGAATTCTCTCCCATCCTTCCTCAGAATTATCTCCTATCCTCCCTCAGAATTATCTCCTATCCTTGCTCAGAATTATCTCCTATCCTTCCTCAGAATTATCTCCTATCCTTCCTCAGAATTATCTCCTATCCTTCCTCAGAATTCTCTCCTATCCTTCCTCAGAATTATCTCCGATCTTCCTCAGAATTATCTCCTATCCTTCCTCAGAATTATCTCCTATCCTTCCTCAGAATTATCTCCTATCCTTCCTCAGAATTATCTCCTATCTTTCCTCAGAACTATCTCCTATCCTTCCTCAGAATTATCTCCTATCCTTCCTCAGAATTATCTCCTATCCTCCCTCAGAACTATCTCCTATCCTTCCTCAGAATTATCTCCTATCCTCCCTCAGAATTATCTCCTATCCTCCCTCAGAACTATCTCCTATCCTTCCTCAGAATTATCTCCTATCCTTCCTCAGAATTATCTCCTATCCTTCCTCAGATTTATCTTCCTCCTTCCTAAGGATTGAGCATTGCAGTTTAGTGTCTCCAATTTGAGACAGTGATGGGGTGAAATGTTTTCTCCCAGAGGGTCGTGAGTCTGTGGAGCTCTCTTCCCAAGAGAGATGTGGAGTCTGCGGCATTGAATACCCTTGAGGCTGAATTAGATAGATTCTTGATTAACAAGCGAGTCAAAGGGTTATGGCGGGGAAAACAGGAAAATAAAGTTGAGGTGCCAATCAGATTAACCATGATCTTATCAAATGGTGGAGCAGGCCTGAGGGGCCGATTTGCAGGTCATGTTATGTAGGTACACCCACAGTGCTGTTAGGGAGGACGGTCTAGGAATTTGACCCAGTGACAGTGAAGGAATAGCGAAACTAGGATGGTGAGTGACTTGGCGCAGAACTAACAAGTGGTGGTGTTCCCTCCATGGACTGCCCTTGTCCTTCTAGAGATAGAGGTCATGAGTTTGAAATGTGCCTTTGGAGGAATAGCTGTCAAATGGCCTCCCCCTGCTCTTAATCCATATATTCATATGTTTGGAAATTGTCATTTATATTTGGAAGTTTCAGAAACCCTGAGGCAGACTTGATACCTGCTGGTTAACTGGTTCAATGACAGCCTACAATTGACACAATTACAAATACAAATACAATTCACACATTAGAACAGTTACTGTCCTCTTCCATCATTGGTTGAAGACTCTCTTAGGGGTAAAGGTGAATTATTTTGCTGCATAAGTAACAATGAGCAGTGTCTGAACAAACATCAAGGCAGTCTAGCTCAATACGATACTCTGTATTCCATCCTGAGAGTCTGAGTTATTACTAAGACTCAACTCTGCTCTTCTTAACATCAGAGATTGATCCCTAAATGTTGACCCTCCAAACCCTCTCCAGACTGTCTTCAAAACTACTTCACCTCCCCCTTGTTCCTTTGCCTTCCTAAAGACTGAACTTTTCAACCCTTCCATTGCCACCCCACAATTTCTCTCTTTTCCCACTGAGTATCCACCACCATCTAGCAAAGTCTTCTGGGACTTTCTTCATGTGAAGAACATGATATAGGAAAGAAAGACTTGCATTAATAAGGCACCTTTCACCACCCTTTGAAATGCGCCAACACATTCTGCAGTCAATTAAGTACTTTTGAAGTGTGATCAGTGTTGTAATTTAGGAAACACAGCAGGTAATTTGTGTACAGAAAGCCCCCCCCCCCCGACCAACACAGAGATAAACTACCAGATAATCTCTTTTAGTCCTATTGATTGAAGAATAAATATTGGCAGAATTCCTAGAAAGAATTCCTGCCCTTCTCTGAATGAAACACAAAGGAAGCCATTCATTATATTATGCATGTGCCAGCTCCTCAGAAGAACTACCTAATTAGGGGCTGGTTTAGTTCACTCGGCTAAATCGCTGGCTTTGAAAGCAGACCAAGCAGGCCGGCAGCACGGTTCGTACCAGCCTCCCCGGACAGGCGCCGGAATGTGGCGACTAGGGGCTTTTCACAGTAACTTCATTGAAGCCTACTCGTGACAATAAGCGATTTTCATTATGAAATTTTCATTTCTTAATTGGTCCTCACACCCCATAGGTTAATGTAATGAGATTGTTTCCACTTGCCTGAGAGGACAGATGGTGCCTCAGTTTAACATCTCACCTGTAAGGAAGTTACACACCTTCGGTACTGCACTGGAGTACCACACTCGATCAGCTACTCAAGCCTCTGAAGAGGCACTTGAGGCCATGAAAGGAAGGAGTTAAATGTAAGTGGGCTCCCTCAGAGGGTCGAGTGACTGAGCTGCCAAGCCAGGAAGGATCAGATTTACTCCTGAGCTGGTCGGACATGCTTAGTATGTGGGTATCACTGCCAAATGTTAATGACATTTCAGACTGGGCATTCAGGAGGATTATAAACCCGTTATCATATAATCTTAAATATGTAAATATATGGTCGACAATACACCGGTGACATCAGATCACATGATAATAGAGCACGGAGAGAGATAGTTCTAAGTAGAACCTCGTGCAGAGTCTACCTTGTAAATAGGTAGCATGGTGTTGAATGAGAGAGTTTGCGAACAGAATCATCTCCAGCATTCTCTGTTAGTCTAGATCCATGACCACCACATCTTAGGCCACATTGACAATAACTGACGGCTGGGCTGACTAGGGTGGGGAAGGCCTCTTTCTGAGTGCCTGCTTCTCATCATCTGCTGGCCACAGCTGCTGGGGGGTGGGGTGTGGTCAGGTTTTGGATAAACAGTGATGCTCTTCATGGTCGATCAGCCCATGACAGTTACTGTTGAGGCACAAGAATAAGTGTCCTGTGCCCGTGGTAGAGTTCAGCAGGGAGTGGAGGAAACTAAAGGAGATGCTGCGAAATATTTACGGCTAAAGTCAGTCTCCAGGACAGGGCGGGAACACGGGTCTGAGCTGCCCTTAGTGTTACATACTTCCCTCACCCAATGGGAGAGAAGGATTTTAGTAAAAAATTGAGTCTCTGCTTATGTCACTCTTCCAGTTGAGGATCTGTCTTCAGGATGAGTATGAGGGCGAGGGAGAGGGTGAAGCAGAGAATGAGGGAATAGGCAACAGAAAAGGGGAGGGAGAGGGAGGACTGAGGCTGATCGAGGGCAAGAAGGGGGAGAGAGTGAGGGAAAAGGAAATGGTGAGAGAGGGGGAAAGGGTGTGGATGGGGGACATGGAAAGGGTGAGGAAGAGGGAGAGGTTGAGACTAAGGGGGTAAGGTTAAGTTGCCACAATCCCAAATGACCATCGGCTGCTTTCCCCTTTAAGGGGGAGAGCTGACTGCTGGTAATTTAACCTGAGGGTCACCACACCTCAGGCGATGGGCAAGGTTGAGATAATCATGAATAACCTCAGCTGGTATGGGGAACTGAACCCACACTGCTGGCCTTGCTCTGCATCACAAACCCAGCTGCCCAGCCAAACCAGTGAGCTAAACCAGCCCCGATGACAAAGGGCAAGGGTGAAGGAGAGGGTGAAAAAAAGGGTGCTCAGCTGGGAATATACTAAAGTACAAATTAGGAGCAGGAGAAGGCCACTCGGCCCATCGAGCCTGCTTCGCCATTCAATTAGATCATGATTGATCTGATTGCAACCTCAACTCCACATTCCCACTTACCCCCGATAACCTTTCACCCCCTTTGCTTATCAAGAATCTTTCCAGCTCGGCCTTAAACATATTCAGAGATTCTGCTCCCACGGCCTTTTGAGGAAGAGAGTTCTAGAGAATGGTGACCTTCTGAAAACTTCTCCTCGTCTCGATCTCAAATGGACGACCCTTATTTTTAAACAGTGACCTCAACTTAATTTAATCTACGTTGAATCACCTGACACCAGTTTTTCAGAAACTCTGTCAAGTGACTGCGTTTTTTTAAGCTAGTGGTGAAACCCATTCTCAGTCTGAACCACAATTCCACATTAATCTAAAACAACTGTCTGCAAAACTACTCATTTTGGGAACTTCAAGATTAAGGGGTTGAGGCAGACTTATAAACAGATTTATCGTTCATTCTCCATCTCTACGTCGTCCCCATCAAACATTCCCAGGACAGGTACAGCACGGGGTTAGATACAGAGTAAAGCTCCCTCTACACTGTCCCCATCCAACACTCCCAGGACAGGTACAGCACGGGGTTAGATACAGGGCCGGCTCAAGGCACCGGCAACTCGGGCAGTTGCCCGGGGCGCTATGTGCCGGGGGGCGCCAGAGACTCGGGCCCCGCGCATGCGCAGTTGGGCCGGGGCCAACCAGCGCATGCGCGGTGGCCGCCCCTCCCCCAAGGCGCCCCCGCTCGGTCCGCCCCCCGCCCCCCCCCCCCCCCCCCACCCCCCCCCCCCCCCCCCCTCCCCCCCCCCCCCCCCCCCCCCCCCCCCCCCCCCCCCACCCCCCCCCCCCCCCGCCCGTTCTCCCCGGTCCGCCCCCCCCCCCCGGTCGGCCCCCCCCCCCCACCCGCTCGGTCCGCCCCCCCGCCTCATCCCCGCTCGCCCCCCCCGCCCCCCCCCTTGGGTCCGCCCTCCCCCGCCCCCCCCCCTCGGGTCCGCCCTCCCCCCGCCCCCCTCTCGGGTCCGCCCCCCCCGCCCCCCCCTCGGATCCGCCCCCCCTCGGGTCCGCCCCCCCCGCCCCCCTCGGCCCCGCCCCCCCCCCCCCTCGGCCCCACCCCCGCCCCTCGCCCCCCCCCCCCGCCCCTCGGGTCCGCCCCCCCCAAGGGCGCCGAAGTTCAGCTTGCCCGGGGCGCCAGCAACCCTAGGGCCGGCGCTGGTTAGATACAGAGTAAAGCTCCCTCTACACTGTCCCCATCCAACACTCCCAGGACAGGTACAGCACGGGGTTAGATACAGAGTAAAGCTCCCTCTACACTGTCCCCATCAAGCACTCCCAGGACAGGTACAGCACGAGGATAGATACAGAGTAAAGCTCCCTCTACACTATCCCCATCAAACACTCCCAGGACAGGTACACAACAGGGTTAGATACAGAGTAAAGCTCCCTCTACACTGTCCCCATCAAACACTCCCAGGACAGGTACAGCACGGCGTTAGATACAGAGTAAAGCTTCCTCCACACTGTCCCCATCAAACATTCCCAGGACAGGTACAGCACGAGGTTAGAAACAGAGTAAAGCTCCCTCTACACTGTCCGGATCAAACACTCCCAGGACAGGTACAGCACGAGGATAGATACAGAGTAAAGCTCCCTCTACACTATCCCCATCAAACACTCCCAGGACAGGTACACAACAGGGTTAGATACAGAGTAAAGCTCCCTCTACACTGTCCCCATCAAACACTCCCAGGACAGGTACAGCACGGCGTTAGATACAGAGTAAAGCTTCCTCCACACAGTCCCCATCAAACATTCCCAGGACAGGTACAGCACGAGGTTAGAAACAGAGTAAAGCTCCCTCTCCACTGTCCGGATCAAACACTCCCAGGACAGGTACAGCACGGGGTTAGATACAGAGTAAAGCTCCCTCTACTCTGTCCCCATCAAACACTCCCAGGACAGGTACAGCATGGGGTTAGATACAGAGTAAAGCTCCCTCTACACTGTCCCCATCAAACACTCCCAGGACAGGTACAGCACAGGGTTAGATACAGAGTAAATCTCCCTCTACACTGTCCCCATCAAACACTCTCAGGACAGGTACAGCACGGGGTTAGATACAGAGTAAAGCTCCCTCTACACTGTCCCCATCGAACACACCCAGGACAGGTGCAGCATGGGGTTAGAAACAGAGTAAAGCTCCCTCTACCTGTCTGTGGGTTATTGTCATACATTTCCCATTGTCTTGAAATCTGCTCATAAACATGCAGCCCTTGTCTCTGTCGATATGTCAACTTCCTGCTCCGGTTCTTAGGCTTAGCTTCATTCCGTGATTCAGTGATAAAAGAGCATGAGGAGCAGGGGTAGACCATTTGGCCCCTCGACCCTGCTTGGCCATTCAATATGATCTGATTGTGGCCCAAACATTCTTCGTTGCTGCCTGCCCCATTGCCCTCATCAATCAAAGATTTGTCTAACTCCCCCTTGAATATATTCAAAGGCCCAACCTCCACAGCTCCCCAGAGAACTCCACAGATTACGGAACCTGTCCGAGTGAACATTCCTCCTCATCTCCATGTTAAATCGGCAACCTCATATTTTAAACCGTGCCCATAGATGGCGGCAAGGCGGCACAGTGGTTAGCACTGCTGCCTTGCAGCGCCAGGGACCCGGGTTCAATTCTTTGGGTGACTGTGTGGAGTTTGCACCTTCTGCCCGTGTGTGCGTGGGTTTCCTCCGGGTGCTCCGGTTCCCTCCCACAGTCCAAAGATGTGCAGGGTAGGTGAATTGGCCATGCTAAATTGCCCTTTAGTGTCCAATGACGTGCAGGGTAGGTGGGGTTATGGGGTTACGGGGAAACGGGTAGGGGAGTGGGCCTAGGCAGGGTGCTCTTTCAGAGGGTTGGTGCAAGCTCAATGGGCCGAATGGCCTCCGTCTGTAGGAATTTTATGGTTCTATGTGATAGTTATAGATTTCTCAAGAAGGGTAAAGTCCTCTCAACATTTCCCTGTCAAGCACCCCCCAGAATCTTATATGTTTCAGTAAGATCGCCTCTCATTCTTCCAAACCCCAATGAGCCTACGCCCATTCTGCTACATCTTTCTACATAAGGCAGGGCCCTCATCCCAGAATTCAGCCGAGTGAACTTTCTCAGAACAGCTTCCAATGCGAGTCTGTCCCTCCTTAAATAAGGTGACCAAAGCTGTGCGCTATACTCCAGGTGTGATCTCACCAACTCCACCCCCTTAATAAAGGCCAACATTCCATTGGCTGACATTCAATTGTCTGTTTCACAATCGGGGTGTTGAGGGAGGCAGGGCGGGGGGTGGGGGCGGTTTGGTCTGTGGATGTTGAACGGGCCCAGTTTCTTCCTCAGCCCTCGTTCTGTTTGCTGGATGGACACCGGGTGGAATCACAAATCTCTCTCACCAAGGCCCACACTGCAGAGGAAGAAATCCCAGCAGCTTCTGCAGGCCAGCTGGTAAGTGAACCTTCATCCTCTGTCTAAACGCGAAACCCCGGGGAATGGCCTTGGGTCGGGCATCTCTGATGAGCGCAGAGGTTCCAACGAAAGACCACCCCCTTTCCCAACACCAGCACACACAGCTGAAGGCACTGGGCTTCCTGGATGGCTCAGACCACCCCCCTGCCATGGGTAATTACCGGTGGTGGGGGGGATGAGGCCCTTAATTGGAAATTAATTGGCTCCTTAAAGGCCTCAATAGGTTCAAGGTGGGCAGCTGCCTGAGTCCTCCTGTGCCCTCCAGAGCAAGGGAGTGCAAACATCGACCCTCGTGCTACCACTTTCTCTGGATCCCTCATCTCACTTTGCAACCAGTGATCAATATTGTCTCATTTTAAATTGAAATTGACCAAAATTACAAATGCCAGCAGGAAGCAAACAGGAAGCAACAGGAGAGCAAAGTACTGTAGGCGCTGGAAATGTGAAACATAGAAAGTACCAGGAATGCTGAGCAGGCCAGGCAGCATCTGTGGAGAGAGACACAGCGTCAACCCTTCAGGTTCATGGCCTGCACCAGGTCTGACGAAGGGTCACTGACCTCGGTTTCTCTGCACAGATATCTTGAGAATTCTCAACGCTTCCTGTTCCTATTGGAGCACGAATAACCCCTTTTGCCAGCCCTCCAAAGATCAATCAGACTCCTGTGAGCCTCTCACTCCCCCTCAGCGAGAAACCCAGCAGCAGCTGCCCCACATCTGGCTTGGCCCAACATTAAACATGAACCTCAGAAAATTAAGTTAAGGAATGAAGAAAACGTTCGGGGGCAATTTGGAGCCCACAATAGGGGTCCTCGGGATTGGTGGAAAACCCGGAGAGATTGGAGGAGCCTCTCGTGAGGCTTACCCGGCTTGTTATGCCTCCCGGAATCTAACGGGATCCCGCAAAGTGTGGCAATCTGGGTCCCGCCCATTTGCATATTCAATTGAGTAGATGGCCTCAGTGGAAAGTGTCTGCGCCAGATCTACCCAACGCCTGGGTTCAAATCCCTTCACCGTGCTGTCCAGTAATGAAAACGTTTAGCACTGGTGTCCACAAACATGGACTAAGCGGATCAGAGGCCCCTGGGAAGTCAACCTCTGGGCTGGGTGGTACTCTGGCACTACTGATGCCACCTGGGCACTTTGGCACTGCCAGCTTTGCACAGTGTCAGTACCACCCAGGTGCCATCCTGGGAGGTTATGAAAGGTGGGGGGGGGGGGGTGAAGGGTTGGCATGAAGGAATTTCATAAAGGTTTGGGGGTTAAGGAGGTCCTGAAAGGGGGTGAGCCCAAAGTGAGGATGGGGAGGCCTGATAATAGGATATATATAATATATATACACAGCAAAGCTGACAGCATATTCACCATGAGCCAGTTTTCATTACAGGAGAGAAAAGTTGATGAAGTGTTGGCAATGAAAAGCACATCAGACAGCACTTCAAACACCAATTCACTGATATGTGTAATACTTGTACGAAAGGAAAACTATTTCTGGCTTCCTCGTCAGATCAGATCTTGCTCAGTTTTTCTGCTTTCTCCTTAACCCCTTCAGAACTGAATTTGAGGGAATTCAATTTCTCATTTTATAAATGCGTCTCTGCAGCTTCTTCCACAAGATCAGGACATGGCGTAGCGGGTTACAGCAGGACATGCCGTAGCGGGTTACACCAGGACATGCCGTAGCGGGTTACAGCAGGACATGCCGTAGCGGGTTACAGCAGGACATGCCGTAGCGGGTTACAGCAGGACATGCCGTAGCGGGTTACAGCAGGGCATGCCGTAGGGGGTTACAGCAGGACATGCCGTAGCGGGTTACAGCAGGACATGCCGTAGCGGGTTACAACAGGACATGCCGTAGCGGGTTACAGCAGGACATGGCGTAGCGGGTTACAGCAGGACATGCCGTAGCGGGTTACAGCAGGACATGCCGTAGCGGGTTACAGCAGGACATGCCGTAGCGGGTTACAGCTGACATGCCGTAGCGGGTTACAGCAGGACATGCCGTAGCGGGTTACAGCAGGACATGGCGTAGCGGGTTACAGCAGGGCATGCCGTAGCGGGTTACAGCAGGACATGGCGTAGGGGGTTACAGCAGGACATGCCGTAGGGGGTTACAGCTGACATGCCGTAGCGGGTTACAGCAGGACATGCCGTAGCGGGTTACAGCAGGACATGCCGTAGCGGGTTACAGCAGGACATGCCGTAGGGGGTTACAGCAGGACATGCCGTAGCGGGTTACAGCAGGACATGCCGTAGCGGGTTACAGCAGGACATGCCGTAGCGGGTTACAGCAGGACATGCCGTAGCGGGTTACAGCAGGACATGCCGTAGCGGGTTACAGCAGGACATGCCGTAGCGGGTTACAGCAGGACATGCCGTAGCGGGTTGCAGCAGGACATGCCGTAGCGGGTTACAGCCTATGGAGTGCTTTGACTGTATCACTGTTGTCATATGTGGCAGCCAATCCGTGATAGTGACCTGACTACTTGTTTTTATTCTAGATGTTGATTGTGGAGTAACTGCAGCCTCAGGAGATGTGGCCACAAGATCTTTCTTATAAACCTGGGATGACAGACAGGGCCTCAGTTTAGTGTCTCATCATAGACTTAGAGATCATAGAATTTACACTGCAGAAGGAGGCCATTCTGCCCATCGAGTCTACATCGGCCCCTGAAAGAGCACCCTACTTAAGCCCATGCCTCCATCCAAACCCGTGACCCAGCAACCCCACCTAAACTTTGGACAGTACGGGCAATTTATCATGACCAACCCACCTAACCCGCGCATCTTTGGACTGTGGGAGGAAACGGGAGCACCCGGAGGAAACCCACGCAGACACGGGAAGAACGTACAGACTCCGCACAGACAGTGACCCAACTAGGAATTGAACCTGGGACCCTGGCGCTGTGAAACGACAGTGCTAACCATTGTGCCACCGTGCCGCCCCGTCTCATCTGAAAGACACCTTGGATTGTCAAGGGTTCATCAACACTGCGTCACACTGAACGCATTATCGTCTGATTCTGAAGTTAGCGTGTTGCCCACTGAGCCACGTCACGGCAATGATCATCCACCATCCCAAGTTGTACAAATTTCTGACCTTGTGATCCATCAGTTGTCCATCTTACTGTTAAAAATTTGTGAATGTGAATGGTCCGAGAGAATGGACTTGGACTCATGACCTTCTGACTCCGAGTAGGCCAGCGTTCTGCCCGAAGAATTAACCGAAGAATCTCTCCAGGTTCACAGCACAAAGTCACCGAATGGGACAACAACCATTTAACTAACATCTGTTTGTTGCTGATTAGAAATAGATGGTGGATGGGGGACAGACTTTATCCAGCAGCGGTGTCTCAGCAGGGAAGAGACAGGCACTAACCACCACCAGGAGACATGGCTTCCTCAGGAGCCCTTCTTTACTGAAACTCTTTACTGATGAGAAGCTGATTAAACATTCTTCACACACGCTGGTCAAAGTACAAAACTCTGCTGAAAGTCAAGGTCAGGGAGATTAAATACAAGACGATAGTGCGTGACAAGACTAATGTCACCCTCCACAACTCCTCACTGATAACCCTGCATGTGCCAAGTACGCAGAATTCAATTTGGAAACTAGTTGAAACTTACAATTGGAGAACAGGGTGTCCTGGATTTCATTGTGAGCTCGAAGACCTCGGCATTTCCTTTGATCAGTGACGGGCACCTTTGCTCATCTGAGACCAGCCAAGCTCTTTAAATAAAACTTTTGTGTGTGAGCACTCAGTGAGTAATCAGTCAAGCAATCCTCTGCAGATCACATAATGCAGGTCCTGTTTGAAGTGTGGAAATTTCAATAACATTAAACGCTACAACAACTAAAACGACAGCTGGAGAGTTCGAAAGGTCTATTAGATTGGAGGCCATCTTAAGAAGGAATCTCTGAAGAAGGCAGTGAAGCCAAAAGTCAGAGTGAACAATTTATTTTGATCTTGGAATAATTTTCCTCTCTGGATTCTCACCCTTTCTGATCGGGTTTAAGAGTGGGATTGCGATGTGAGCAGTCAGCAGTCCATTACACTGCACAGCGCATTCTGTCCTTGAGTAAAGGCAGAGAAAGGGCTCCATGTACGTAAACACAAGCAGACAGCCAATTCATAGAACCATACAACATTAACATAGAACATACAGTGCAGAGGGAGGCCATTCGACCCATCGAGTCTGCACCAACCCACTTAAGCCCTCACTTCCACTCTATCCCCGGAACCCAATAACCGCTCCTAACCTTTTTGGTAACTAAGGGCAATTTATCATGGACAATCCATCTAACCTGCACGTCTTTGGACTGTGGGAGGAACCCGGAGCACCCGGAAGAAACCCACGCAGACACATGGAGAACGTGCAGACTCCGCACAGACAGTGACCCAGCGGGGAATCGAACCTGGGACCCTGGTGCTGTGAAGCCACAGTGCTATCCAGTTGTGCTACCGTGCTGCCCCATGGAAGGAGACCATTCGGCCCATTGTCCCTGGTTCTTTGAAATGGCTATCCAATTAATCCCGTCCTCATAACCCTGCAGTGGTAGCAGCTGCAATTTTTTGATTTTCTAATATTGATCCAACTCCCTTTTTGAACATTACTATTGAATCTGCTCCCACCATCCATTCAGACAGTGCTTTCAGGGGGAGGTGTCTCACTGGATTAGTAATTCAGAGACCCCGGGTAATGCTCTGGGGACCTGGGTTCGAATCCCACCAGGGCTGTTGGTGGGAATTTAAGTTCAATAAAGAAAATCTGCAATTACAAGCCCAATGAAGACCACAAAACCATTGTCAATTGTCATAAAAACCCATCTAGTTCACTAATGTCCTTTCGGGAAGGAAGGAAATCTGCCGTCCTTACCTGGTCTGATCTGGTCTACATGTGACTCCAGACCCACAGTAATGTGGTTGACTCTGAACTGTGTAGCCATTTGGGGTGGACACTTCCCGATTCCAAAATGGAGGCCCGCAAAGAATGCTGGGAAAATTGGCCAGGCACAGAAAAACAAGCAGGTGCAAGGTTTCCTGTGTATTAAGACTTGCAGAACCCAGACAGCATCGAATCCAGTAGCCATCTACATATTAATGAGCGATCGCCAGAAACAATTAGATACATTGAATCGATCGGGACCAAGGCAGACTCCCCGGCGCCAGCGGGACCCAGGACAAAGGAAGGCCAACGGACACATAGGAACCGGCCAGCGATCAGGGAACAGCTCCAGTATTGGAGAAATCGATTGAAACGATTGGGACATGGTCCAATTAATTGGGACCAGGTCTGGGGTCCGCCCAAGAGGGCGCGAAACCCCTGGGGGCTATAAAATAGAGTCCCCAAGTTCAGCTCGTCGCTCTTGGCAGGATCTCTTGGCAGTTCTCGAAGAACTCTTGACCGTGACTCTCAACAAAGAGAGACCTGCCTAGCAGCTGCACCAACCAAGTAAATCCCCAGTCAACGCACGCTACGAGATAGGTGCTCCTAGCTCCTATTCCATACCAGCTTGAAGCCTCAGAACCGGAAAAAGGCCATTGTTCCTCTGACCTGGTGGGCCATTTGAAAGCTAAGTATAGGCCTTTAGTTGTAGTGACAGTCTAATAAGTAGAGTTTTATGCATGAGTAGTGATTGACTGTGTGTATAATAAATGTGTTTTGATTTGAAACTTACTAACTGGTGTATTGAGTTATTGATCAGCACTTGGCTTTGAACCTCGTGGTGGTATCAGAAAGATACCAGGCGACTCGAGAGCAAAGGTTATTAAACAGAGCAATTAAGTAAAAGCAACACCTAGCAACAACTGCCCTCAGGAATGGGCATCACGGCCACGTCCCATGAACAATTTTTTTTAAAACATGCAGCGTTAAAAGAAAACCTCCCATCTCCCCCTCTGGCTTTGCCAATGGGACTTACACTGGAGGAGGGGGTGCAGCGAAGGTTTATTAAACTAGTCCCCTGGGACAGAGATTTGCCCAATGACGCTGAGTACGTTGGGCTTATGCTCTCCGGGGTTCAGCAGAGGGAGAGGTGATCTCACTCCGGATTCTGAAGGTTTGACAGGGAGTTACACAGAGATTGATTCTGCTGGTTGGGGTATCTATAACAGTCACACGATAAAGGGCTGACAATTCAGGCCTGAGACGGTGAGAAGTTACTGTCATAATATGCACTCATGTATATCATGAGATGCAGACAGGCAGCGATTGACATATAGGATAACCAATGAACACATACGACACAGAACAACCAATCACCAGACAGGACACCACCACTATAAAGTCCACAGGGCGTTAAGGCTCTCTCTCACAGGACACGGCTAGGGAGATAGTCACAGTGCACAGGCCGATGAACATCACCACCATGTGGTAGAGAGCTAGTCTGGTCAAGCCAGTAGGAGGTTATCAGTTAGGTTAACAGAGTGTCAACCCACAGCAGATTATGTACAGCAATCAGCAGGTTCAATAAAACAGTGTTGGACCATCTCCTGTGTCAGAAGCCTGTTTCTCGTTTTACTGCATCCAGTTGCAGTCGATGTTAGACCAACACAGATAACACATCAGTTACTTCACCCAAAGGATGTGAATCTTTGGAACTCTCTATCTCAGAGCGTTGTGATCTCCATCAAAGAACAAAGAACAAAGAAAAGTACAGCACAGGAACAGGCCCTTCGGCCCTCCAAGCCTGTGCCGACCATGCTGCCTGTCTAAACTAAAATCTTCCACACTTCCTGGGTCCGTATCCCTCTATTCCCATCCTATTCATGTATTTGTCAAAATGCCCCTTAAATGTCACTATCGTCCCTGTTTCCACCACCTCCTCCGGCAGCGAGTTCCAGGCACCCACTACCCTCTGTGTAAAAAACTTGCCTCGTACATCTCCTCTAAACCTTGCCCCTCGCACCTTAAACCTATGCCCCTTAGTAATTGACCCCTCTTCCCTGGGAAAAAGCCTCTGACCATCCACTCTGTCTATGCCCCTCATGATTTTGTAGACCTCTATCAGGTTGCCCCTCAACCTCCATCGTTCCAGTGAGAACAAACCGAATTTATTCAACCGCTCCTCATAGCTAATGCCTTCCATACCAGGCAACATCCTGGTAAATCACTTCTGCACCCTCTCTAAATCCTCCACATCCTTCTGGTAGTGTGGTGACCAGAATTGAACACTATACTCCAAGTGTGGCCTAAGGTTCTCTACAGCTGGTTTAGCACACTGGGCTAAATCGCTGGCTTTTACAGCAGACCAAGCAGGCCAGCAGCACGGTTCAATTCCCGTACCAGCCTCCCCAAACAGGCGCCGGAATGTGGCGACTAGGGGCTTTTCACAGTAACTTAATTGAAGCCTACTCGTGACAATAAGCAATTTTCACTTTTCACTTTCAGCTGCAACATGACTTGCCAATTCTTATACTCAATGCCCTCGTCAATGAAGGCAAGCATGCCGTATGCCTTCTTGACTACCTTCTCCAGCTGTGTTGCCCCTTTCAGTGACCTGTGGACCTGTACACCTAGATCTCTCTGACTTTCAATACTCTGCAGAGTTCTACCATTCACTGTATATTCCCTAACTGCATTAGACCTTCCAAAATGCATTACCTCACATTTGTCCGGATTAAACTCCATCTGCCACCTCTCCGCCCAAGTCTCCAAACGATATTCTTTGGTGAATACTGACATAGATTCCCTTGCCTATCCTTCAGTGGGCCAACCCTTTCCCTGGCTACACTCCTGCTTTTTATGTACGTGTAAAAATCTTGGGGCTTTCCTTAACCTTATTTGCCAATGACTTTTCGTGACCCCTTTTAGCCCTCCTGACTCCTTGCTTAAGTTCCTTCCTACTTTCCTTATATTCCACACAGGCTTCGTATAAGTTGGATATCGTTGAATATATTGAAGACTGTGGGATAGACAGATTTGGAGTCTCTCAGGAAATAAGGGAAATGGGGAATGGGCAGGAAGATGAAATTTAAAAAAAAATTTAGTGTGTCCAATGAATTTTTTCCAATTAAGGGGCAATTTGGAGTGGCCAATCCACCTACCCTGCACATCTTTTGGGTTGTGGGGGCGAAACCCATGCAGACACGGGGAGAATGTGCAAACGCCACATGGGCAGGGACCCAGAGCCGGGATCAAACCTGGGACCTCGGCGCAGAGAGGCAACTGTGTTAACCACTGCGCCAATGTGCTGCCCAGGGAAGATGAAATTGAAGCTCATGATCAGCCATGAAGATATTGAATGGCGGAGTAGGCTCGATGGGCCGAACGGTCTACTCCTGCTCCTCTTTCATGGATCTTAATTATCTTAAATCTGTGCTCTCTGGCTGTCAAGACATCTGACAGCAAAAATAGTTTCTCCCTAACGTGCTCTACCAAATCTCCCCGTAAATTTGAACATCACTATTAAACCTTCCCTTAATCCTTCTCTGCTTTAAGAACAACTCTCAGAGTAACTGGATAAAAGCAAAATTACTGCGGATGCTGGAATCTGAAAAGAAAGAGGTCTCTTTTGTCTCCGAGTAACTGCACTGTCTGGTTGCAGCTGCAATTTGCAACATTGGAGAAATTGCCTGTGGTTGAAAGGATTACAGACTGGCATAAATTTGCCCAGTGTTTTTTTGATGTTTCTCCGAAATGTCTCGGCAGGTTCAATTGAGGCATTCAAGAGGGCATTAGATGATTATTTGAATAGAAACAGGGGGTGTGATTTTGCAGATTCGTTAGTTGGTCAATCTTGCAAGAGGGATTTCATGGAATTTACGCTCGTGAGACCAGATTCCCATGAATTTACATGAATTTAAATGTCACTGAGCAGCTTGACACCATCGTGTCCAGCTCCACGTCATGCCGGCCTGCAGGTCCCGGGGTGAAGGCTGAGGCTGGCATCTTGGCAGCGCCCACTGCCACTGTCAGGGGCACTGAGGTGGGCACTGAGGTGGGCATTGCCAGAGTGCATTGCCAGGGGGTAACATTCCTCCATTGGAGGGGGAGGGGGGGAATTCCCCTTATGTGTGGTGGGGGGAGGGGTGTGTACCGACAACCACACATGGTGGTAGGGAGAGAGGGGAGACTGCACCCCGATAATCACATAGTGGGGGGAGGGGGCAGGGGGGGTGGGTTGCCCGCCCGAAGCTTGTCAGGGGGGTCCTCCATGGCCATAGGGGCAGCGGGAGGGGGTTATATTTGTTCACAGATTGGGACGCCATCATTAAATGGAGGCCTGATCTCTGTGGTGATGGATTTGCTGGCCCTATCAGACCCCCCCACCCCCAATTTGTTTTGACAGAGTGTCAGAAGATGTGGTCAGAAACCCGGCTGTGTTTCTGGAGAGACGCACATGGGTTTCCAGTCAGAACCTGACACTTTGCCATTTTTTTGGGGTGGGGCGATTCCGCCCTGGCTGTTAGGGTTCGGGGAAAAGGCAGAAGAATGGCACTGACTCATTTGGAAAGCCAGGGCAGACATGATGGGCTGAATGGCCTCATTCTGCACCCTAACAATTCTGTGAGGTCTTAAATCTGTTGTTGCGTAAGGCAATATAACAATTGTTTCACACCCCGGAAAGAGATTAATGACAAGTTCAACTGTTTCTCATGGCTTCAGTTGAGGGCAGAACAGTCACCAGATTAAGTCTGTGCTTCTCTTAAACCATTTGCTCAAATGGTTTGTTTTGTGCTGTAGATTCTGGATACAATTACTCAAAAGGGAATATGATTCAAGGGAAAAATTGGACAAAATTTAATGGAAAAAGATTAAATGACATAAAATGGGATATTGTTCTTGCCCTTGTTACATCCAGACTCGACTAATCTGACAGACCTTTCACTGGTCACTCACACTCTGTAAATCTGAGGTCATCCAAAATCCTGCTACCCTGTAACTAACTCACACCAAGTCCCGTTCCCCTACCTCTTCTGCCCTCACTGACCAACATTGGTTCCTGGTCGAGCAACATCTTGATTTTAAAATTCTCATTCCTGTCCAAATCTCCCCATGATCTCGCCCCTCCCTATCTCTGTCATCTCCTCCAGTCCTCAAAACCCTCCAAGATACCCGCACCCCTCTAACGCTGGCCTCTTGAGCGTCCCCAATTTCATAGAATCATATAATTCACACAGTGCAGAAGGAGACCATTCGGCCCGCCCAGTCTGCACCAACCCTTCGAACGAGCACCCTCCCTAGGCCCAATCCTCTGCCCCATCTCCGTAACCTCACCAGCCTTTAGACACTAAGGGGCAATTTGTCATGGCAAATCCACCTAACCTGCACATCTTTGAACTGTGGGAGGAAACCGGAGCACCCGGAGGAAACCCACGCAGACACGGGAGAACTGCTGTGAATCAACAGTGCTAACCACTGTGCCACCATACTGCCCTGCCACCATAGCCTTCAGTTACCAAGGTCCCTAGATCTGTTTTTCCCTCTCTACACCTGTCTCTCCTTCTCATTTCCCTCTTTAAGACCCTCCCGAAAACTTGCCTCTTTAAGCAAGATTATGGTCACCTGGCCACACCTCCTTGAGTTCCTCAGTGACATATTTTGTTTGATAATGTTCCCTTGAAGACATTTCAGTACATTAAAGACGCTACGTAAATTATAAACTGATTTTGTTGTTACAATTGCGCAGAAAAGAAAAAAAATACTAAAACTGAATAAGTGTGTAAATCACCAGGACAAGAAGAAGAATAGTCTCACAGGAGGGAATATCACAGAGGGTTGCAACAAGAAAGAAGGAAATCACTGAAAAAAACACTCAATAAAATGATGAATGTCAGAAGTTTAAATCCTAAATACGCCTCGCTTCAGGTTGAGAATAGTTAACTGGGTCAAAAGCAGAATACGCACTCCTTTTGCACTGTCAGATTTTCCAACCCAGCTTCAAATGTTTCCAGCGTGCAGCAGGAGGCTCCCACGTTTGATGTCAGGTTCATTAAATTGTCCAAACACGTGCCGTTTTAATCAGGAGTTCGAAAGCTGGTCCTGGCAGAACTGTGGAGCTGCGATTAGCGCGAAACAGTCACTGAGTGTTTGGTAATCAGTGCAAGTTTAGAGAGTTACAAATTCTGGAAAATGAGAGTCGTTAAACCTTCACATTATCTACGTGCAGCTGCTTCGCTGGTAGCCAGCAATAGATTACAGGTCTGGAGTTGATTTAGGTTTTGGGTTTGCAAAGATCCAGGATTAAATAGTAAAAATCATCCGACAGCTGAGGTCGGTCACTCATCGCTGCAACAACTTGCATTTAAAATGCTTTTAACAAACTAAAAACATTCCAAGGCATTTTCACAGCAGTAAATCAAACAAACAACGAATTCAGAGCAGATAAAGAGACAATGGCCAAAAGCTTGATCAAAGAGGGAGGCAGAAAGGTAGAGAGATGGAGAGATAGAGAGATAAAGAGGTGGAGAGGTGGATTTCCTGGTGCCAGAGAGCGCAAACTATTGGAACATGGCTTCCAGATGCAGCCCCACCACCAGATCTGCTGCCTCACAGCGCCAGCGACCCAGGTTCAATTTTGACCTCAGGTGTGTGGAGTCTGCATGTTCTCCCCGTGTCTGCATGGGTTTCCTCCGGGTGCTCCGGTTTCGGTGGATTGGCCATGCTAAATTGCCCTTAGTGTCCAAAAGGTTAGGTGTTGTTACTGGGTTAGAGGGATAGGGTGGAGGCATGGGCTTCAGTAGGGCTCTTTTCAAGGGCCGGTGCAGACTCGATGGGCTGAATGGCCTCCTTCTGCACTGTAAATTCTATGATTCTAAGTTGCTAAACAAGCTGCTTGAATAGCAACAGCACCACAGAATTGAACAATGAACATGCCTGAATCCTGAACTAAGACTGATCTGGTGAGAATTTATTGATAAGGGATCCCAATTGCAGGACTGTGAAGGTGCCTGGTATGGAGGGAAAATCTTATGAGGAAAGGCTGATGGACTTGAGGTTGTTTTCGTTAGAGAGAAGAAGGTTAAGAGGTGACCTAATAGAGGCATACAAAATGATCAGAGGGTTAGATAGGGTGGACAGCGAGAGCCTTCTCCCGCGGATGGAGGTGGCTAGCACGAGGGGACATAGCCTTAAATTGAGGGGTAATAGATATAGGACAGAGGTCAGAGGTGGGTTTTTTATGCAAAGAGTGGTGAGGCCGTGGAATGCCCTACCTGCAACAGTAGTGAACTCGCCAACATTGAGGGCATTTAAAAGTTTATTGGATAAGCATATGGATGATAAGGGCATAGTGTAGGTTAGATGGCCTTTAGTTTTTTCCATGTCGGTGCAACATCGAGGGCCGAAGGGCCTGTACTGCGCTGTATCGTTCTATGTTCTATGTGTCACTTTGTGGTGTTGAGGTAGAAAAACAAAGTAAGTCCTGGATCTGCACCCTGATCTCTCCTAACTAGGTGATCTAACCCAGTGTGGTGGGTCCCCACTGCCTGATATCCAGTGACCTGTGCTGGGGAGTGGCGTTGTGTGGATGATCAGACTTGGTTCACATCTGATGCACAAACAGTGTCTTCACCAATTAAGAATTCTCAGCAGTTCTGAAACAGTTCAAATGGGGGGGGGGGGGAGAGGAATCGCAGACAGGAGCAGAGCGGAGGGGAGGAAATGGTCAGGGGAAAATCACCCAAAATAAAAAAGACAAAATAAGATGGGAAAGAAAACAAGGCAGAAATGACATTTTAAGGGTGCTGGCTTTTAAATTCAACTATCCGAATTTTAATGTCATTTCTCCACAATCGCTCATCAATACCTCATCTATACCCTGTGTACGGCATCAGAAAGCTTGCTTAATAAAAGTGGTCATGGTTTCCCACATTGCAACTGTGAAGCGAGTTAATGTGTTTATGTAAAATCTCCTCCGAGTCTTGGACAATGCTAATCAACTAGCACTGGGGAATGTTTCAATTTTCTGGTTGCTGTTACAATCCTGTTAAATATCAAGAGTGACAAAAGCAACAACAACAGACACCAGAAGCCTGCACAACACAATTCCACCTCACAAGGTTTATACAAAAGACTCATGTTTACATAGGACCTTTCCCAACTTCAAAATATTCTCCATCACTTTACAGTCCATTCAGTACTTTTGTAGTGTAGTGACTGTTGCGATGTAGGAAATGCAGCAATTTGTGCACAGCAGACAGGGTATTTGGTTTAATGTCACATCTGAAAGTTGGCACCTGTAACAGTGCAGCGCTCCCTCAGTACTGTACTCGGTGTGTCAGCCTAAAGGGTCTGTACACCTGGGGGCAACTTGCTGTATTTTCCGAGGTTCGTGGGAGGAAGGGATTCCGCAAATAATGTCTGTCCCACGTTCGATTCCCGGCTTGGGTCACTGTCTGCGTGGAGTCTGCACGTTCTCCCCGTGTCTGCGTGGGTTTCCTACGGGTGCTCCGGTTTCCCCCCACAAGTCCTGAAAGTCCACAAGTGCTGTCAGGTGAATTGGACATTCTAAATTCTCCCTCAGTGTACCCGAACAGGCGCCGGAATGAGTGACTAGGAGCTTTTCACAGTAACTTCATTGCAGTGTTAATGTAAGCTTACTGGAAAATGAAATGGACAATCCCGTCTAAAACCAGGCACCACTTTTCACAACCTCAGCACCTCAAGACACCTTTAATCTTTTAATCCTGCTCTGCCATTTAATACGATGGCCGGGATTCTCCCTTCTGGGGATTAAGTCCCCACGCCGGCGGGAGAACCGGTGCCAACCACTGCGGCGTCAACAGCCCCCGAAAGTGCGGAATTCTCTGCATTTTGGGGGACTAGATGGACGCCAGAGGGGTTGGCGCCGCTCCAGCCGGCGGCGAAGGGACCACGGGCGTGATTCCGCGCATACGCAGACCAGCCGGCCTATTTGGCGCATGCGCAGGGGTTTCTCGTCTCCGCGCCGGCCATGGCAGATCCGGCCCTACAGGGGCCGACGCGGAAGGAAGAAGTGCCCCCGCGGAACAGGCCCGCCCGCAGATTGGTGGGCCCTGATCACGGGCCAGGCCACCATGGGGGGGCCCCCTTCGGGGTCGGATCCCCCCGCATCCCTCTGAAGACCACCCCCGCCGACTTACCTACCAGGTCCCGCCGGTGCGTGAGTTGAGTGATTCTCGCCGGCGGGACTGGCCAAAAATGGACGGCTGCTCGGCCCATTGGGGGCCCGGAGAATTGCCGGGGGGGGGGGGGGGGGGGGGGGGGGCGCTGCCAATGGCTCCCGACCAGCCTGGCGGGAATCCCACCTCCGCCTAAAAAATGGCGCCGGAGAACACGGTAGTTGACGTCGGGGCGGGATTCGCGCCGCCCCCCCGTGGATTCTCCAACCCAGCGGGGGGGGGGGGGGGGGGGGGGGGGGTCGGAGAATCCCGCCCGATGTGTCTGAGCTTCTCCGTCAATCCCACTGCCAGCTCTATCCTGAGAGCCTTTG
This sequence comes from Scyliorhinus canicula, assembly GCF_902713615.1. Lineage (NCBI taxonomy): Eukaryota > Metazoa > Chordata > Chondrichthyes > Carcharhiniformes > Scyliorhinidae > Scyliorhinus > Scyliorhinus canicula. The sequence continues at coordinate 7,693,154 of NC_052164.1, forward strand.
ATTCCCTTTGTGTGCAAAGGGAGGAATTCCAAACATTCCCAGCCACCTGAGCAAAGCACTTTTCGCACCTAATGGACATCTGAAAGCACTTTACACAATTGTGGTGAATGTGATTCACACCGGATTATAATCTGTATATACATGTGCCTATATTGTAAGTGCAGTTGCACTACCTGACCACCAGGGGGAGTAGCTCTGGGAATGTTCGAGAATTGTACTGGGCTTCTCCCTTGGCTCCGCCCAGAACTCCTCCCCCTGGAGCTGCTGTATAAAGATCCGTGCCACATGGTCAGCCGGCCAGTTCACCGAAAGTTCAATGGCTAACCGGCTGGCTCTGTTGTGAGTATATTAAAACCGCTATTCTAATTCTACAAGCACGTGTCCGTAGAATTGTTGGTTCCAACAACAATCACTGCTGTAATGTAGCAAACGTGACGGGCGCGATCCTCCGGCCACGCTGCACCGGAAAAGCAGCGCGCCGCGGCATAGTGTGCCCGGTGAAAGCCAGGAGACCCCGCTTCTGGGATCCACTCGGCTCGCAACGCCTCGTTAGATTTAACGCAATCTCAAAACATGTTGCGATGTGAATCCCGTCCACAATGGGTGAGATCACATTTTAGCAAATCTGCATATCAGAGCCAGGCAGTAAGCTTCAGTCTAATGTGCAGATTCCTGAGCCAGCTGAGGCTTTGGGATTCAATCCCTTTGCCTCAGGGACCTCAGGTGAGCCCCATTGGTACTGGTCCCCACAAACGGAATGGCACTTGTAGGGGTCTCCAAGGGGATTGGAGGCCCTCAGCTGCATGCTCTTCGGGCAGGGTGGTGCCCTGCGACGGCTCGTGCCACCTGGGTGCCAGTCTGACACTGCCAAGGTGCCTGGGTGGCACTGCCAGGGTGGCAGGTTGGCATTTGTTTGTGCGTGATCAGGCCACGTTTGCCCAGTGTGGGTATTGGGAGTGTGGGGGGGCTGGTAGACCCTGAGCCCTCCCATATAGTAAGAGGTCTTCCAACACCAGGTGAAAGTCCAATAGGTTTGTTACAAACACGAGCTTTCGGAGCGCTGCTCCTTCCTCAGGTCAATTAGGGTTAGGGGCACCTGAGGAAGGAGCAGTGCTCCGAAAGCTCGTGTTTGTAACAAACCTATTGGACTTTAACCTGGTGTTGGAAGACTTCTTACTGTGCTCACCCCAGTCCAACGCCGGCATCTCCACATCATGGCTCCCACATTGTGTTCGGGCTGGGAGGGGGGGGGTCAGGGATTATTCTCGGGGCCTCGGCAAGTGGAGCTCCCCACTTTACAAAACGGGGCTTCTGCCTTGGGTTCAGGCCCCTTATTCAAAGTGAGTCGCATTGAATAGCCATTTTGTGCGGTCACTGCGAGCGCTGGGAAACACGCGGCTAAACACATTCGCTCGGGATCTTTGTTTTCTTTTGGGAAGATCGTGCCCAACAGCAGCTAGGGCACAGCAAGATCCCACAAATATGATAATGACCAGTATCTGTATTTGTGGTGATGTTGATTCAGGAATATATATATGTATATATATATATATAATATATATAATTAGGGGCACTCTGGGGGCGACATGTGGCGCAGTGGTTAGCACTGGGACTGCGACGCTGAGGTCCCAGGTTCGATCCCGGCTCTGGGTCACTGTCCGTGTGGAGTTTGCACATTCTCCCCGTGTCTGCGTGGGTTTCACCCCCAACAACCCAAAGATGTGCAGAGTAGGTGGATTGGCCACGCTAAATTGTCCCTTAAAATAAAAATAATCGGGTACTCTGAAAAAATGGCCATGGGGCCTTTTATATCCAACCAAGCACTCGTGTGGAAGACAGCACCTCCAACAATGCAGCTCTCCCTCAGCAATGCAGCAGCGCCAAACCTCTGCACTCCAAGCCCTGAGGTGAACCTTGAACCTCGAACCTTGTGACTGAGTGACAGAACCACAGCTGACATGACTTCACCTCATTTCCGAATAGTTGGCCTATTTCTTTGAGCTTCTTTATTTGTTAGTTCTGAAGATATTGGAGATAGGGGACGAAGGCGGTTTGACGGAGACTCCATTCAGCCGATGAAGACGCCTGATTTGCGATTATTTAAGAAGGGAGCTCACGGGGAGGATGAGCTGGCTGGGATTTGGGGTTGGGTGATTGGAGGGAACCTGCAGGCACACGCCCAATCAGAGTTGGATAATCTCAGTTACAGCTCTTGATATGGGCTGAGCTACAAAACCCACCTTCAAAGCAACGGTACAGAACCGAGGAAGGGCAAATATTTTTGTGAAAACATGCACTTTGCATTGACGGCTGTGCCTTCAGCTGTCAAGGTCCCTAACTTTGGGATTTCCCCCTCTACCAGACACTCCATAAAACCAACCTCTTTGCTGAACGGTTAGCCACCTATCCTAATATCTCGTAATGTGACTTGATGCTAAAGTAAGCTTCATGATGCTCCTGTGAAGCACCTTAGAGCGTTTTCTCAATGTTAAATGATCTATACAATGCAAGTTAATGTTGTTCAACACTGCCCACTCATAGGGAAGCTGCTGCCAATCACCTGTTACCAACCACAGCGTTTGATTTATTTACCTTGGTGTCCCTGCCTCAGAATTTCTGTCGTGCTGGATGGTTTCTGAGCAGCTCGTTGTAATGAAGACAGCTTGCACATCCGTGGTCATTATTCATTTTAAAAGGTGGAGTTTCAGATACAGGTCTCTCTGGAACAGATGGAATCGTTCCCACCTTGCCAGGAATAGCCTGGGAATGCGTGATTGGGAGAAAGGTGCTACTTTTTAAACTCCTTTCTAATTCTAGATTAAGTGGAAACAAGAAATGCTACCATAGTGTAAAAGTAACATTGTAAACTGTATTCTAGGCTCAGCTAACTAAATATTTTCTGTATTTTGTCTGTGTACACGTCCCCAAATCTGCTGGCAAATTGAAATAGTGTCAGATACTGGGCGGGATTCTCCGGAAAGGTTTCTAAGTGTGGTGGCGAGCGGGAACTGCCGAGAGCTTCCCGTTGTTCGGCCGATCCACAATGAGGACACAGGAGCTTGTCTCTGCAAATGAAGGCTCGCCAGCCGATTTACTGGCACCGCCCTCGCCAGTCCCCCGCTAACAAGGTCGAGCAGCACTTAAGCAGCATTTGCTCAGCCAATCCCAGCCAGCTGGCAAGCATGGCACCCAGGAGACGGGCCCTGATGTGTTAGGCAGGTTGGTTTGACGTTGACTGCAACTGGATGCAGGGAAGCTTAGAAACAAACGTCTAACACCGGAGATGATCCAACGCGGTTTTATTTAAACTATGAACGACTGTACATGTTCAGCTGTGGGTTGACACTCTACTAATCCTACTGACGGCCTCTTACTGGCTCGACCAGACTTACTAGCTGCCACATGGCAATAATGTCCACTGACTTGTGCACTCTGACTGTCTCAGTGTCTGGGTCCCGAGAGAGGGAGAGTCTTAATGCCCTGTGGGCTTTATAGTGGTGGTGTCCTGTCTGGTGATTGGTTGTTCTGTGTTGTGTGTTCATTGGTCATCCTATGTGTCAATCACTGCCTGTCTGCATCTCATTATATACATGAGTGGATATTGTGATAGGTCCCAAGATGCGGGGACGCTGACCTGAGGAGGCTCCGAGGCGCAGTGGAGGCCAGGAGGGATGTCCTGTTCCCTCGAGGGTCTCGGAGGGTCAACCACAGGGCAGCCTGTGCTGCCTGGGACGAGGTGGCAGCGGCTGTGAGCTCCAGGAGTGTGTCCAGGAGGACTGGCCTCCAGTGCTGGAAAAACATCAACAAGCTACACCGGGCAGCACGAGTGAGTAGACCCCCCCCCCCCCCCCCCCCCCCCCCCACACCCTAAGACCTTGCCCTCCCCATGCGAGCATCCATTCCCCCAACTCTCCATGTAACCCCAACCCTCCCTCCATCACCCCTTCCCTTCAACCCTCCCCAACCCTCCCTCCATCACCCCTTCCCTTCAACCCTCCCCAACCCTCCCTCCATCACCCCTTCCCTTCAACCCTCCCCAACCCTCCCTCCATCACCCCTTCCCTTCAACCCTCCCTCCATCACCCCTTCCCTTCAACCCTCCCCAACTTTTCCTTCACCCCCCTTCCCACCACTGTGAACCACATGTGTGACTAACGATGTCCTCTCTGTATCTCCTCAGGAAAAGCTCTCCCGCAATTGCTGGGAGAGGGTCCAGACTGGCAGACGGGTGCCGGACATACGAATCCTCGCCTCCTTTAAGGAGCGGGCCCTGGAGGTGACCGGTGTGGCCGAGGACAGAGCGGTAACCAACATGGAGGCTGACGGACGCCACAGAGGTGAGGACTCCAGCCGGGGGACCTGTCAAACTTGTTATTGCTTTACTGACTGACCCATCCCTCCCACTGACCACATGTCCATTCTCCCGCCGGTCCTCCAGCCGACAGCACCGGCCCATCCCGGGCGGCCCCGTCTCCAACCTCCCCGGAGACCACCTCAGATGGGAGCTCCGAGGGTGACACGATCGAGGCGGCACAGCTGTCATCCCCACCCTCCACCAGCGCCGATACACTCACCTCGGTGGGAAATGTTAGTGGTCAGGCTTCTGGGGCACAATCTGTTGAGCCCCACATTGCTGCTGATGGACATTAGGTGGAGGCAGGAACCCCCCGGCAAGGCAGCAGTCGGAGGGCTGCTGGATCCCTGGACCCAGCTGGGTCCCAGTCTGATGCTGAGCCTGTGGAAAAGGTATTCCCGGAGCTGATGGAGATGATAGGGAGCAGCCGGGACATTCAGAGGGAGATGCCAGCGTCACTCCAGCAGATCCATGGCCGATTGGAGGAGTCCCAGAGGCTATGGGCACAGGAGATGTCGCCAGCAATGAGTGGCACTGAGGCCAACACTGCCAGGGTGGCGACCGCAGTGGAGAGCCTGGTGCACGATGCCAGCACCAGGATTGAAGGTGTCCAAGGCATCGCACAGTTTGTGACGGCCATGGCTGAGGGTCTCAGCAGACTGTCCACCTCACTGGGGGATGTGACCCAGTACCAGGCTGACCTTGATCAAGTCTGCGGGACATGTCCCACTCTCAGATGGGAATGGCCGAGGCACGGTGGGGGTTGTCCCAGTCACTGAGGAGCATCGCCAAGAGCGACGATACCATGGTGCAGACTACGGCGAGCCGCCGAGGCTGACAGAGCCAGAGCAGGGGCAGCCCGGGCTCAAACCAGCAGCCCCCCTGTCCCAAGGTGAACCCCAGGGCCCTACAGGCACAGGCCGGGAGGAGGGGGTGCTGAGTGCCAACCCGGACCCATCCCATGCGGCAGCGATGGTGGCTACCAGCTTCCCCGGGTTCCACCCCTCTGGTAAGGCCAAGTCTCACAGTCAGAACCTGGTACAGGATAACACGGCTGGACATGTGGCGCCAACACGTGAGCCGGGCCCTCCAGCCGCAGAGCTCCCAGAGGACACCCGCCAGGGGCATCGAGGGCCACGGGACGTGGTAGGCAGCTGGCTGCCTCCACCCCAGATGTAACAGTAGAGCTGGGAAGGCAAAGCACACTGAGGATCATCGAGGGCACCGAGGGGGGTGGGGGGGAATAGGGTGGGGTGGGGGGTAGGTAGGGTGTGAAGAGGGGGATGGTTGGGTGGCACCATCGGGGGGGGTGGGGAAATTGTAAAACACAATAATCACCCTTGTCCATAACCAGTATGACGCCTCTGTCTCTTTCTTCTGCAATGTGGGTTGACCTCCGAACCCTTGGCCCATCTCTCCAGGCATCTCCCCCCTCCCCGGGCACACCGCATGGAGGTGATGGGTGTGAGCGAGCGCTCAGCAGACAGGCAGGGGTCAGACTATGACATAGATTGAGGAGCACTGCCGCTTAGCTCTCTGTGGGTTATCATCACCCCCCTGCCCTCGACAGTGAGTCGCTAACGGTGCCGACACAGTCCCAGCACCCTGGGATGATGTGACCCATGCCCTGCGTGTTCGGATGTTGCATGCGTGGTGTTACCCAGTGTTCAGGCACAGTGTCCAGACATCGCGGTCTGATTGGGATGCCAGGCAATGCCTCCCACATGCTGCATGGCCCGCCCACACACGGGAATCCACTTGGGTTGTGTGAAGTGCTCACTTAACCACGGTTCCAATTCCGTATTAGCGATGGCCTTCAGCCGCACGGCCAGAGGCCTCGGCGGTTGGCCGGGGTGTTGGGTGATCGGTGGGGCAGACGGGCAGGGACAAGGGTTGCCCCTGGAATGGATACACACAATCCAGGGGTTGGCATGGCCGTGCCATGAGTGGTTGCCCCCCTTCCCACCCCCAGCGCCTCCACCCCACCCTCCCATGGCGGCCCACCCCTGCGGAGGGTCCCCCACGCCCCGCCGAGCACTGAGATGGCAAGCCCGGCACGCGGGGTCTTTGTCTGCGAGCAAAGATGGCTACTCCCCTCCTCGGCTCCCCGTGGAATCCCTCCCTCCAGGTTAACGGTTTTCAAAAGGAGCACTAATCGGCACCAGCGTGACCACTTGCTGGGGAGGTGCTGAATGACAGGAGGCCGTTGGATAAGGGATGGCTCCTGTTAATTATATGGAAATGGGGTTAAGTGGCGACGATTAATTTCTCGCCACGCTACGGCAAGATCCCTATTTCACCTATGGCAGAGGGCCGGTTGAGTCGCAAACCTTATGGCCCCTTGGCGCGGTTCTCATTTTCAACCTCTCCCGCTATCCACTGACCTCGTTTCCCTCAAACGAGAGCGCAACAGGGCTGGAGAACTGCGCCCACTGATTCTGAATAAAAGATGGGACAGAAATTCCAACTGTCTAAATTTACGTACAAACATTTAAACTGCTGTCGTTACACTTCTGTGGCATCATAATTTTACACAGGGGTTAACCCATTTATTTTCTACAGGCAATACATGAACTGCACAGGAATGCAATCCTGTTTAACAAACTTAATTAAGCTTATTTAATTGAGGTGTTCAAAATTATGAAGGGTTTAGACACACTGACAGAAATGTCAGGAATCAGAGGAACCAGATTGAAGATAATTGGCAAATGAACGAAAGAAGAGAGGATTTTTTCACGCAGTTTGTTAATGAGGATTCGGAACGCATTACTTGAAAGGGCGGCAGAAGCAGATTCAATCGTAACTTTTAAGATGTTATTGCATAAACACTTGATGGGAACATATTCCAGGGTTATGGAAGAGTGGAGATAATTGGACAGCACTTTTGAAGGGCTGCACATAACACAATGGGCCAAATGGCCTCATTCTGTGCTACATGGTTCTCTGAAATATTGAGTGTCTGTACCTTTACACGTCTACTGTAGACACTCAAAGTGATATGAAAAATGAAAGCTTGCTGATGTGAAGGAGCACCAATATCATTTCACTGGGGAATGGTATAAAAGTGGGCAAAATGCACGTGGAAAATAGCCTGAAAAATCCCATGTAGATCAAAGAGATCTGAGTGTCAAACCACAGTCTGTGCTGAGTTAACTGATCTTCGGTGGGACAGAGATGGAGCAGCAAGACAGGTAGGGAATATTAATCAACCAGGGTTCCCACTTCTGATCCTAACCGGTCAATCTCTGAAAGCAAAAGCGATACACACACTGGATGAGAATCTACTGTGGCAGCGTTATATTGAGAGATGATGTGTGGCAACGCAGTGCATTATTTACATTGCAAGGACAGCATTTGGACAACAAAGGAGCAGGGTGTCAGCCCCCATACAGCCATGCTTTGCTGAAACCAATACTTTCAGAAGAAAAGGTTCAACCTGCAGATAAACAGGCCCACATGGTTTCATTTTTGTATCCAGTTAGGTGATTGCAAATGATCATCAATATTTAGTTTGACAATCATCGGCACAATTGGAATCCAATTGTTAATGGCAGCACAGTGCAATAGGTGGCCCGTGTGGGACAACGAGTACGTGCAGCGAAACCCAAACCTCGACACAAAGGTGACGTTCAAAGGGGCATTGCTGTCTGCAAAATAGTTTGGCAAAAAAAGATGTCGCCATCAACATGCAGCATGATGTTGAAATGTACGGCCGCACCACTCAAACAAGTTGTGGGCCCAAAGGCAAGAAACATCATTTGGCCCAGCACAGCTCTCAATCCAACCAGAAGAACAAGTGATAAAAAGGAACAGCCCTTCATTTGTCAGCTTCCAAGTCAAAAGGGAACAGGTGTCTTCCCACCATCCATGTAGACAGTTGGCAAACTGCCCGAAGTTTCCTCCCACTTCCTACCTGTTGAGTCCAGGATAGGCCTGGCTTTCCCACCACCTGTGGCTCAATCGGCACCATTCTCGCCCCAGAGTTAAAAGGTTCTGAGATCAAGGCCCATTTGAGCTAAAATTCCAGGCTGACCCCCAGTGCAGAGGTCACGCTGCACCATTGATGCTGTTGTCTTTCACTGGAGAGATTAACCCAGGAGCTATATTTCCACTTGGAATCTTGGAATGGTGCATCAAAGGAGGAGGCTATTTGGCTCATTGAGTCTATGCAAAATAATTCTCTTGAACATTATTAATCACCTTTTTAAATACACCACTGCCTGAATTATGGCTCGAAGAATAGCACTCTTTTTGGCAGTGACACGGTCGACCAGAAATCATCGCCATTAATAGAGATACCAACTTTCTTCATGTATCCCATTAAGAAGTATTACAACACCAGGTTAAAGTCCAACAGGTTTGTTTCAAACACGAGCTTTCGGAGCACGGCTCCTTCTTCAGGTGAATGGAAAGGCTTGTTCCAGAAATGTTTATATAGACACAGTCAGAGATGCCCCGGAATGCGAGCACCATAGGTGCTCGCATTCCGGGGCATCTCTGACTGTGTCTATATAAACATTTCTGGAACAAGCCTTTCCATTCACCTGAAGAAGGAGCCGTGCTCCGAAAGCTCGTGTTTGAAACAAACCTGTTGGACTTTAACCTGGTGTTGTAAGACTTCTTACTGTGCTCACCCCAGTCCAACGCCGGCATCTCCACATCATGTATCCCATGGCATTATTTCAAAAAAGAGAAGGTGAGTTTACCAACAGTGTCCTGGGAAACATCTCCTCCTCAAGTTACATTAGTAAACGCAGATGATCAGGTCATTGCTGTTTGTGGGACCGTGTTGTGGGCAGATTCGTTTCTCCAGTTCCAACATTACAACAGTGACTGCACTTCAAAAAATACTTTCTTGGCTGTAGAGAACTTTGCAATGTCCTGAGTTTGGGAAAGGTGTGTTTTCAATCATAAATGCAAGGTCATTCTTTCTTGGCGCAAAGATACTCTTTCCACTTTATAACCGAGCAGGAATAATGGTAGTAACAGGAGATATGAGTCAGGAAGAAGGGGACATGGTCGTGGGTGCTGTATAGATCCTAAAGGGATTATGGAACGGGAAAAATCCAATCGCTTCTCATCAACTCTGCCCTTTCCAAAGACTGTTTTCAATTAACTCCATTGGTCACTGTACCTCATCTGCTTCACCTGCCAAGGAAGAGTTCTGAAAATATTCACCCTGCCCTCCTCCAGAAGAAATCCACCACAGCTCCACATTGTGGAGTTAACTTGTGGGCAGCATGGTAGCACAGTTATTAGCACTGTTGCTTCACAGCTCGAGGGCCCCAGGATCGATTCCCAGCTTGGGTCACTGAGTGTGGCGACTAGGGGAATTTCACAGAAACTTCATTGCAGTGTTAATGTGACCCTACTTAGATCATAGAATTTACAGTGCAGAAGGAGGCCATTCGGCCCATCGTGTCTGCACCAGCCCTTGGAAAGAGCACCCTACCCAAGCCCATACCTCCACCCTATCCTCGTAACCCCATCTAACCGTTTTTGGACACTTAGGGGCAATTTAGCACGGCCACTCCACCTAACCTGCACATCTTTGGACTGTGGGAGGAAACCGGAGCACCCGGAGGAAACCCACGCAGACATGGGGAGGATGTGCAGACTCCTCACAGACAGTGATCCAAGCCGGGAATCAAACCTGGGACCCTGGAGCTGTGAAGCAATTTGTGACAATATAAAGATTATTATTATTATTTCCATGTTGTGCGTGAGCAGTTGGTGCCATTCTTCTCGAGTCTCAATCCTCACAATATTCAGTAGACAAGTGGCTACTTGGGCTAAATGACCCAATACTCCCAGGAGAAGAACTAGTTGGATAGTTCTTTCAAAGTGTCAGCACACGCATGGTGGGGTGAATGGCCTCCTTCAATACCGTAGCATTCTGTGATATTGGAGATGTGAGGGGTTCAATTGGCAAGGGAGAGAAAAGAATAAGCAAGAACAACAAAATGGGGACAGTGAACAATAGAGTAGTTAATTTTAAAATGCGTTTTTTACATAGAATTTACAGTGCAGAAGGAGGCCATTCGGCCCATCGAGTCTGCACCGGCTCTTGGAAAGAGCACCCTACCCAAGGTCAACACCTCCACCCTATCTTTTTGGACACTAAGGGCAATTTAGCATGGCCAATCCACCTAACCTGCACATCTTTGGACTGTGGGAGGAAACCGGAGCACCCGGAGTAAACCCACACACACACGGGGAGGATGTGCAGACTCCGCACAGACAGTGACCCAAGCCGGAATCGAACCTGGGACCCTGGAGCTGTGAAGCAATTGTGCTACCCACAATGCTACCGTGCTGCCCTTTTTGTAGGACAGGATTATCTGAAAGTGTTTAATTCGGCCTAATTCTGGATTAATGTTGTCCAGCCATCATAGGACAGGGAATTTTAATTAGACACAGTGTGCAATTTCAAATCACTTGTAATAAAACTAATGAATTCCACCAATTAAAGGAATATTCATTTCTGGAAATCGATGCTTGTTCCAAGTCACCCAATTAGATCCAATTCATAAACAAAATCAAAAACTCTCGTCTCATTACTGCAAACTCTCCAAGAGCCTCCCATCTTTATTAAATTTGATTAACTCAATAAAAATATCTTGGTCCACTTTGGGTATAGATTGCAGCAATTAGAGGTTAATGGGCCGCGATCTCACCGAATTGCCAGAGTTCCCGTGTCGAGCACATTTAGCCGGGGGTTTCTTGGCGCGCACACACTGAGAAAAACCACACTATCAAAGGGATTCTGTTACAATTCAGGGCCTCAGCAGGGATAACCCTGTCAAGGCTGCACGTTTGGGGCATCTAGGGGCCCGATTGGGACGGGAACACCACGACTGTGCTCGGGAGGGGACAGGCCCGCGATCGGTGCCCACCAATCGTCAGGCTAGCGTCCAAAACCGACGCACTCTTTCCCCTCCGCCGCCCGGCAAGATCAAGCCGCCACGTCTTGCCGGGCGGCTGAGGAGAAAGCCGGCCATCGCGCATGCGTGGGTTCGTGCCGTCTGCGCGATGAAGTCATCCGCGCATGCGCGGGTTGGAACCGGCAACCCGCGCATGCGCGGATGACGTCACATTCTCGCCGTGACGAGGTCGCTGCCGAGAAAGACGGAGGCCCGCTCCTTGCCCCCCGGGTGGGGGTGAATTAGGTGCGGGGAGCGCGCTCCGAGGCCGTCGTGAACCTCGGCCGAGTTCACGACGGCCTTCACGAATTCGGCCCCCTGCGGAGAATTCCGCCCATATTTCAGGACTCTGAGTGACCAGCTCAGTCAGTAGTTGCGCTACCGAGTCACTCTTGGTGATGGACATTGAAGTCCCCCACCCTGAGTACATTCTGTGACCTTATCACCCTCAGTGCTTCCTCCAAGTGGTTCTCAACATGAAGGAGGACTGATAATAATAATCGCTTATTGTCACAAATCGGCTTCAATGAAGTTACTGTGAAAAGCCCCTAGTCGCCACATTCCGGCGCCTGGTCGGGGAGGCTGGTACGGGAATTGACCCCGCGCTGCTGGCCTTGTTCTGGATTACAAGCCAGCTGTTTAGCCCACTGTGCTAAACCAGCCCCTGATTCACCAGCTGAGGGGGCGTGGTACATGGTAATCAGAGGGAGGTTACCTTGCCCAAGTTTGCCCTGATGCCATGAGACTTCATTTAAGACTCCCAGGAACCTATCTCTGTGTATCACTGTTCTGCCCACCACCTCTGTTGTGTCTGTCCTGCTGGTGGGACGGTTACTTACTCAGTGTTGGTGATGGTGGTGTCTGAAACATTCTGTGAATATGATCATGTCAGAATAGTATAGTAAAGGACGAGGCCTTTGGTCATTGAGTCTGTGACGGCTCCTTCCAGAGTAAACCAATTGGCCTCACGCTCGGGTTCTGCCCCCAACCCCTGTCATTTCTTGACCTCCCAAGTTGTATCCAATTCCCTTTGAAAAGCTACCAGTCAATCAATGCTTCGATCCCAAAGCTTCAAACATGCTTCCCAAGTCATTGTGGACAGAATTATAGAACCATAGAATCCCTCAGTGCAGATGGAGGCAATTCGGCCCATCAAGTCTGCATCAACCGTCTGAAAGAACACCCTACCTCGGCCCACTCCCCAGCACTATCCCCGTAACCCGTCCTAACCTGCACATCTTTGGACTGTGGGAGGAAACCGGAGCACTCAGAGGAAACCCACGCAGACACAGGGAGAACGTGCAAACTTCGCGCAGTCACCTAGGTCAGATTCGAACCTGGGTCCCTGGCGCTGTGTGGCAGCAGTGCCAACCACTGTGCCACCGTATCACCCCTATTATGGCTCAATTACAGTTCAACCCATTTTTAAATCAACTTAAGGTGGTCTAATAAGGTCTAAATTTTATGAATAACTTCATCTGCTGAAAATCTACAGCTCTTGGCTGATTGGTCCAGCAGCTGAAGACTATGAAGGTTGAAGGTCACATTGTCATGTGATTTAAGGATGGCTAGCATGGAATGTACAGCTCTTTTCTTTACTGAGAGATTGGATTAGGGAAACAGAAATGCCCCTCGAGTGTCTACTCAAGGTCAGGAGATGTGAAAAAAATCCCTTAATCAGATCTTTGGTTTACATAATACTTAACAGCAGGAAGTTAGCTTGAGAGCTAGGATCAAACTCCAAGTGGTTAGAAGGCAGGAGTTTCACTTTTCATTTCGCAATAACGCACTGGAGATTATTAATGACAGTGAATCATTGCAAGTGACTATTTGATAGGTGGCCAGCCCTTCCAGAAAGCTGAACTCAGTCAATCATGCACGGTTCCTATCTGGAAGTAACACTTTAGGTGATGATGAAACATTGCAGCAGCTACTTGGGTCACACAGGCAAGATTTCTCCTTTTCCACAATCCTAAAAATCTTAATCACATCAGCACTTCTACGGGGATTACAAATTTTGTTCATGCAATCTCTGGTGAATCTGCTTCTCCTTCCAAAGCAAATGGCCAGGATTTTCCAGTCTACCTTCCCACCGGGATATCACGGTTCTGCCAAAGGAAAGGGCTATTTAAATGTCCCGACGCATCTACCAGGGGGAGACACGCCGTGATGGGATTTGTGAAAACCTGGCCTCTATCGCCTTTCTAAGATGCGGTGCCCTGAACTGTACACAGTTACTCCAGAATGACTGTTTTAAACCACCAATATAAATCAAACATAACTCAGCAGTGTTAACACAACATCAGAAAGAAGAGAGTGAGAAACAAGAGTCGATTCCAAACAGTGGACCCAAGGTGAAAAGCTATTGCTCGCTGGGAATCATTAAAAGTGACTGAATGAAGAAAGGTCTGAAAGGTTCAGTTGTCATGTTTTGCTGGGTATCCCTTCAGCATTTTGATGGGAACAGATAACATTGTTGGAGTGAACTCTCGCGATCTGAGGGCGATCTGATAAGCGCTGTGGGATGTCAAGCATTGCACTGGTAAGTCAAACTGTAACTACAGCTCCCTGTTATACAACAAGACTTTTAATCGTCTCTTGACATGTTTCTGTTTCCCAGTCGGTCTTCCTTTCAATCCAGAAACCTTTACGAAAACAAGTTTGTTGCCATCTGATTAAGACTTTTCATCTTCTCAAACTTGCTAATGCCTGGCATTGCCCATGGCCACTGTAACACGTTGCCCGTGGCCACTGTAACACGTTGCCCGTGGCCACTGTAACACGTTGCCCGTGGCCACTGTAACACGTTGCCCGTGGCCACTGTAACACGTTGCCCGTGGCCACTGTAACACGTTGCCCGTGGCCACTGTAACACGTTGCCCGTGGCCACTGTAACACGTTGCCCGTGGCCACTGTAACACGTTGCCCTTGGCCACTGTAACACGTTGCCCGTGGCCACTGTAACACGTTGCCCGTGGCCACTGTAACACGTTGCCCGTGGCCACTGTAACACGTTGCCCGTGGCCACTGTAACACGTTGCCCGTGGCCACTGTAACACGTTGCCCGTGGCCACTGTAACACGTTGCCCGTGGCCACTGTAACACGTTGCCCGTGGCCACTGTAACACGTTGCCCGTGGCCACTGTAACACGTTGCCCGTGGCCACTGTAACACGTTGCCCGTGGCCACTGTAACACGTTGCCCGTGGCTACTGTAACACGTTGCCCATGGCTACTGTAACACGTTGCCCATGGCCACTGTAACACGTTGCCCATGGCCACTGTAACACGTTGCCCATGGGCACTGTAACAAGCCCAAGGAGGCAGAAGTCCTTTCATCAGAATCCCTTTTATTAATAAAACTGACAGCAGTACGACCATGTGCACTCAGCTTACTGTCTACACTGGGAGTGCAGAGGACCTGAATGTCCCTGTTGTATACAGAGAAAGGGGTTCCCTGATTGGGCCGCTAATCTAATTGGCCGATCTCAAAGGTCATTACAGCCATGGCATTATACACATTATATACATAGGCATCACAAAAAGAAACAATTGGCTGCTCCGAAAATCGTGGCGAATGTGACACACCAGCCCGGGGCGTCATAACATTGTGACAAACCACACAATACTTAAGTTCCTCAATACTGAGGGCAGCAGAGTGGTTAGCACTGGTGCTGCCGAGGTCCCAGGTTCGATCCCGGCTCTGGGTCACTGTCCGTGTGGAGTTTGCACATTCTCCCTGTGTCTGCGTGGGTTTCGCCCCCACAACCCAAAGATGTGCAGACTAGGTGGATTGGCCACGCTAAATTGCCCCTTAATTGAGAAAAATTAATTGGGTACTCTAAATTTATTATTTTTTAATTTTAAAAATAAAAATAAAAAAAATAAAAAAAATAAAAAATAAAAGTTCCTCAATACTATCAAATCAAACATGGAGAGGATGTAGAGGAGATTTAACATAGCCATGCCAAGGCTCCAGTTATATCGAGAGGCATAGAGAAGTGGAGTTGTTCTCCTTGAGAGTAAAGAAGGTTAGGGGAGATTTAATAAAGGTGTTCAAAATCATGTGGGGTTTTGAGAGAGTAAATGTTCTTTTAAAAAGTTCCCCTAGCAGGAGGGTCAGGGCAGAGGAGCGATTACTTCATGCAGAGTTTTATGATCTGCTAGGGGATGAAGATGAAAACAGATTCAGTAATATCTTTCAAAAATGAACTGAATAAGTACTCGAAAATACAATATTTGGAGGGTTATGAGGAAAAACAATGGAATGGGACAAATTGTTTTGAACAGTTGGGCCAAATTGACTTTTTCTGTGCTGCTGATCCTGTGTAGGGGTAGCACAAGTGGACAGCACTGTGATACAGAACTTTGCAGAAATAGAGCAGATCCAGATCACGGAGCTTGCTGAAAAGATGCTATTGCCGTTGGTTAAATTAATAGCTTCCATCTGGCCTCATTAATCTTAGCAACAAGACAATTCCTAGCCATCCAATCAAGACTGACCTAACATTTATTTTTAAACTCTTTTCAAGCTGTGAATAGCTCCTGATCTTTACCCATTCAATGAGCCAGATTCTATATCCAGTTAAACTACTTGTTATGATAAATGCTTTGGGGAAAATGTTTTTCTTCTTCCCCTGAAGATCGCAACTTCCTCGCTGAACAGAAGTCCCATGGACACCAGCTGCCCTCTAATAACTAACCTGGGGGCTGGTTTAGCTCATTGGGCTAGACAGCTGCTTTGTGATGCAAAGCGGGGCCAGCAGCGTGGGTTCAATTCCCCTACCGGCTGAGGGTATTCATGAAGGCCCCCCCCTTCTCAACCTTGCCCCTTGCCTGAGGTGTGGTGATCCTCAGGTTAAATCCTCAAAGGGGAAAGCAGCCTCTGGTCAGCTGGGACTGTGGCGACTTACTTCAGCCATGGTCCATGTGGTCTTCTGGTACAGTGGGTAGTCTTCTTGCCCCTGGGCCAGAGGCTCCAGATTTGAGACCCACCGCAGGACTTGATGGCCAATGAAGGTGAGTTCATAACGTGGCCAAACAGGTTGAGTGTCAATCCTTCCAAATGTGCTAATGGTTGGCGGTAAGGGTGTGAGAGACTCCTGTTCATCCACGCTTGATGTGGATTGGTGCCGCTCAACCACACGCCCTTGGCGACAGTCCAGTGACCCCCGTGTGTGCGTGGGTTTCCTCCGGGTGCTCCGGTTTCCTCCCACAGTCCAAAGATGTGCAGGTTAGGTGGATTGGCCATGATAAATTGCCCTTAGTGTCCAAAATTGCCCTTAGTGTTGGGTGGGGTTAAAGGGTTATAGGGATGGGGTGGAGGTGTGGGCTTGGGTAGGGTGCTCTTTCCAAGAGCCGGTGCAGACTCGATGGGCCGAATGGCCTGCTTCTGCACTGTAAATTCTATGATTCTATGACCTGTTCCAGAAATTACCGGCTGTGGAAACAGATGAAAGTCTGTCTTAGCGCATCGGTAGGTGCTTGTCAGTAGATTTCGACAGGCTATCCAGAGCAGAGGATGTCAAAGCTACCGACAATTCAAATCCTTCCTGTGTCTTGCGTGTGCGTGTGCTTGTCTGTGAGCATATGTGCAAACTTGTATGGATGTGTAAGTAAATGTGAATGAGTGTGCGCACGTCTGCAAGTGCTGTGTGTGCATACGAATATAAAAGTGTTTGTGCGTGTAACTACATACAGGTAAAGTACTAAATTCTTCCACTGTGGAGATAATAAAGATATTCCCATTTTAAATTTTCCAGGTGAAATTTGCCTTTCTCCATTCTCTTTCTGTACGAGAAGGTTTGCAATAAGATATTAATATCCAGTTGATGTGACATTTTTCAAAATTATTATTCTTTTTGCCTAATTTATTTCACTTGATAAAAGAACCATCAAACTATTAGATGAGCTTTTCTGATTCGGAAGATTCATGAATGTTTAAATTTTCAATCATTCTTGTAGGTCAGACCAGGAAATAGATGTGTTTCTGAGGAAGAAGTTGTTTCATTGCAGTGAGAAATCAGGACAAAAAAGACAGTAAACGGTCATTTCTGCAGTGCGGTGATTCTGGAATGTTCTTTGGAAAATTGCTTTTGCGTTTTTGGGGCACTTTGTATTCAGTGAAATTAGAAAGTAAAGGCATGGTGTAATCTGTGGCTGGAATAGATTTAACCACAATGAGCTCACCCACAGCAGGAGAGGAGATCAGGACCCTCAGAAACAATAGATTGCTGCATTGCTGGGCTCAGTACTGACCATGGCTGGTTCTGTGCAAGGAACACCAGCCTTAAACTCAGCCTGAAGTCCCAATCAACAAGCCCTGGTTGATGCTGCAGCACCAAAACATTTCAACAGGAATTCAAGATGAAAACAATTGTTGCTTCAACATGAAGCATTAACCTTTTGAATTGCCAGCTTGATTTGCTTTTCACACTTTTGGCACTGTTCTCACTTGTTAAATGCTCTCATTTTAAGCTGCTCCGTCCTTGCTCTATGGTTAAAAAAATATATGATGTGGAGATGCCGGCGTTGGACTGGGGTGAGCACAGTAAGAAGTCTTACAACACCAGGTTAATGTCCAACAGGTTTGATTCAAACACTAGCTTTCGGAGCACTGCTCCTTCCTCAGGTGAATGGAAGGAGCAGTGCTCCGATAGCTCGGGTTTGAAACAAACATGTTGGACTTTAACCTGGTGTTTTAAGACTTCTTACTAAAAAAAAATAGTATCGCTCGTAGGCAAAGAGCGTGCAGTTAGCAGCCTTTCCGTCTCCTTGCTTTTTTCTTCAAATAATTTTCTGTTTTTTGAAAAAGAAAAGTCTGAGCTGTTTGTGCTGTGAAATTGAACGTCATGTTAACGTCAAGGTGTCCTTGGTGGGAACAACATCATCACTACCTTCACTAAATCCTCATCTGTCAGGTCAGTACTGACAATGGCGATAACTGACCTCCACAGTGAGAGTTCTGAACTGACCAACCCTCTCCAGTGGTCTGTATCTATCTTTTCTCATCACAAATCACTCCAGACATTGTCTATCCAGTGCTTCCTTACACCTGGATTCCTGGGTGGCACAGTTGTGAAATGATTAGCACAGCAGCCTCACAGCGCCAGGGACCCAGGCTCAATTCCAGCCTCGGGTGACTTTCTGTGCGGAGTCTGCACGTTCTCCCCATGTGTGCGTGGGTTTCCTCTGGGTGCTCCGGTTTCCTCCCACAGTCCAAAGATGTGCTGTCGGGTGGATTGGCCATGCTAAATTGCCCCTTAAGTCTGGCAGCACGGTGGCGCAGTGTTAGCACTGCAGTCTCACGGCACCGAGCTCCCAGGTTCGATCCCGGCTCTGGGTCACTGTCCGTGTGGAGTTTGCACATTCTCCCTGTGTTTGTGTGGGTTTCACCCCCCACAACCCAAAGATGTGCAGGCTAGGTGGATTGAACACACTAAATTGCTCCTTAATTGGAAAAAATGAATTGGGTACTCTAAATTTAAAAAATAAATTGCCCCTTAGTGTCCAAAGGGTTGGGTGGGGTTACTGGGTTACAGGGTTAGGGTGCAGGCGTGGGCATGGGCTTGGGTAGGGCGAATATTCCAAGGGTCGGTGCAGACTTGATGGGCCGAATTGCCTCCTTCTGCACTGTAAATTCTATGATTCCCCCTCGGAGGGAATAGTTTCTCTCTGTATCTACCCTACCAATTCCTTCAATCATGTCCAATACCTTAATTAGATCACAACTTAATCTCCTACTCAAGGCAAAGAATCCAAATGTAGAGTAGACAACACCCAGACAGAACGGAATGTGAGGATCCGATATCTCATAGAAACCTTCAGCAAAGGAAGCCATTTGAAATGAAAAAAAATCGCTTATTGTCACGAGCAGGCTTCAATGAAGTTACTGTGAAAAGCCCCTAGTTGCCACATTCCGGCGCCTGTCCAGGGAGGCTGGTACGGGAATCGAACCGTGCTGCTGGCCTGCTTGGTCTGCTTTAAAAGCAAGCGATTTAGCCCAGTGAGCTAAACCAGCCCCAATCCCTCTTGCATTAGCTCATAACCCTGTCCTTTCCCCACACTTTCCCCCTTCAATTATTTATCCAATTTCCTTTTGAAAGTTATTATTCAATCTTAGCCGCCATGTCGGGGCAGCACGTAGTGCAGTGGTTAGCACTGGGACTGCGGCGCTGAGGACCCGGGTTCGAATCCCGGCCCTGGGTCACTGTCCGTGTGGAGTTTGCACATTCTCCCCGTGTCTGTGTGGGTTTCACCCCCACAACCCAAAGATGTGCAGGGTAGGTGGATTGGCCGCGCTAAATTGCCTTTTAATTGGAAAAGAAAAATAATTGGGTACTCTAAATTTATATTTTCAAAAAATCTTATCGCCCATTTCTACACTCCCGTTTAACTGCTTCCCGGGGAACTCTCCGTCTCCCAGGGTGACTCACACAATTACTCTTTGTGAGGCTGGAATATCAGAGGACTCCTGTCCCCACCACCAAAATAAAATTGATAGAAATATTGTCTCTAATTGGATGCAACCGCACAGGTGCACAGATATTCTGGGATTTCATTGGGTTTGATAGGTAAATAGAATATTGAACAACAGGGGAATGGAGCAGTGAGGGTGAGATTGGGGTGTGGTCAGAGCGTGATGTATGACAGAGTGTGAGAGGGTGGGGACCAGAATGGTGCGGGACCAGAGTGTGACAGAGTGAGAGTGTGATGGGGGTGAGGGGTCAAAGTGCGACAGAGGGAGAGAATGTGATAGGGTGAGGGGTCAGAGTGCGACAGAGGGAGAGAGTGTGATGGGGTGAGGGGTCAGAGTGCGACAGAGGGAGAGAGTGTGATGGGTGGGGGGTCAGAGTGCGACAGAGGGAGAGAGTGTGATAGGGGTGAGGGGTCAGAGTGTGACAGAGTGAGAGAGTGATGGGGGTGAGGGGTCAGAGTGTGACAGAGGGAGAGAGTGTGATAGGGTGAGGGGTCAGAGTGCGACAGAGGGAGAGTGTGATGGGGTGAGGGGTCAGAGTGCGACAGAGGGAGAGAGTGTGATGGGGGGTGAGGGGTCAGATTGTGACAAAGGGAGAGAGTGATGGGGTGAGGGGTCAGAGAGTGACTGAGGGAGAGAGTGTGATGGGGTGAGGGGTCAGAGTGTGACTGAGTGAGAGAGTGTGATGGGGTGAGGGGTCAGAGGGAGAGAGTGTGATGGGGTGAGGGGTCAGAGTGTGACAGAGGGAGAGAGTGTGATGGGGTGAGGGGTCAGTGTGCCAGAGGGAGAGAGTGTGATGGGGGGGTGAGGGGTCAGAGTGCGACAGAGGGAGAGAGTGTGATGGGGGTGAGGGGTCAGAGTGCGACAGAGTGGAAAGTGTGATGGGGAGGGGGTCAGAGTGCGACAGAGGGAGAGAGTGTGATGGGGTGAGGGGTCAGAGTGTGACAGAGGGAGAGAGTGTGATGGGGGGTGAGGGGTCAGAGTGTGACAGAGGGAGAGAGTGTGATGGGGGGGTGAGGGGTCAGAGTGTGACTGAGTGAGCCTTGGGGGACAATCCCCACTGTGTGCCATTAGATAGCGGGGTCATTGCTGGCACAAACCGACTCTGATTCGTTTTCCCGTTCAGATCGCACCCACAGATAATTATTCATCTTGTGCACAGGACACTCAAACAATCTGTGCGCAAACTGCGGGCACTTTCCTCTGCAGCCAAGGGCTCTCAGGCTGTTGTGTGTTTATGTTGAAGGCAGACAACAAAATCCTTTTATAAAACCCAGAGTGATGCTGCAGGAACCTGGAGATGATGACAGGGTAATGAGCCTCGAGGAAGGTTTCCTCTGTGTTTCTGTCGACAGTAAACTCAGAGTACTGTTCTCTTATTAATGTGTCCATTTTAAAATTCACTACACATACAGCATGCAGACAATTGTGGCCTTGCTGATGTTGAAAGTGTAACCCTTTCAATGAGGGTGAGCCACACACTTATTCTAATAATGGAAACAGCAACTCGCAGGAGGAATGTGCTTCCTGATGCACCTTTCCCCCTGCAATTCTGTCAGTGCTAACACTCTGGTATATACTCCTCAACCTAAAAATAGAGGCAGCACAGAAATTGATTGAGGAGAGATTTTGGGGTGGCACAGTGGTTCGCACTGCTGCCTCACAGCGCTAGGGTCCCGGGTTCAATTCCAGCCTTGGGTCACTGTCTGTGTGGAGTTTGCACTTTCTCCCTGTGTCTGCATGGGTTTCCTCCGGGTGCTCCAGTTCCTTCCCCTATTCCAAAGATGTGCAGGTTAGGTGGATTGATCATGCTGAATTGCTGTTAGTGTCCAGAAGGTTAGGTGGGGGTTATTGGGTTACAGGGATATGGTGTGCCGTGGGCGTAGGTAGGATGTTCTTTGAGATGGCGGTGCAGACTTGATGGGCCAAATGGCCTCCTTCTGCACCGAGTGATTCTATGATTCACAGTTGTGGTGTGGACGAGACAGGGTTGGGGGGGGGGGGGGGGGCACGGTTCCGAGGGGCAGTGTTGGTACGGAGATGATGTCATAGGTCCAGATTGAAAATCAATAATTTACAATGATACAAAATGATAGAAATCGGATGCTGGGTTAATATCCATCGTACTGTAACGCCCGTCTCATCTCTGCCAAGCCTACCCTTTAATCTGGGGATGAAGGTGGCAAATTGAGTTTAAAACCACTTAAAAGAGGCAGGTGACAGACAATGCCTTAACAAAGAACAAAGAAAAGTACAGCACAGGAACAGGCCCTTCGGCCCTCCAAGCCCGTGCCGACCATGCTGCCCGTCTAAACTAAAATCTTAAAGAACAAAGAAAAGTACAGGCCTTCACTTGCCAAAGCTTCATTTGAGAACCTTGGGAGAAAACTATTCCACCCCAATCCTGTAAATCTGTGAGTGACAGGCAGGAACCAAATTATCTTTCTTTTCTGGCGAGTCAGCTCCTGTTTGCTCATGAAATAGGGACTTGTTGGAAAATGATTTTTTTTTGCGATTGACAGTGAAGTTAGTGCGGTTAGGCTGCTCTGTGAGCACACTATCTGCGTCACACTGATTAGCATTCTCAGCTTCACTGAATGGAAACATCTGACAGAAAAATATTCTTTCTCCATTGAAGGAACAGGCCACACTCCAAGTGCTGTAGCCTCAAAGCAAAACTCATGGCCACCCACAATGAGCTGTGAAGCTTCACCAAAACACTCACCCGAATTGAGGAACACACCCACCAACTCCAACCCTAACAAACCTCCCCCCACCCCAGGGGCAAACAAGCTATCTTTAACCCTCTGCCCCCTCCCAACATTTATCATTCCCACTGCAGCAGTCTGGAGTGTTAATATATTCCTCCTACAGGCTCCTTGTAGTCAAGGAACTCAGTGGATCCCAAAATCCCCTGATGTTGGTCAAACCATTGTGTCAAAGGTCAAGGAACTTTAAGGGCGTGTCTCGGGGACAGTAGCAAAGTGGTATTGTTGCTGGAATAGTAAACCCAGAGGCAGGGCCGGCCCAAGGCACCGGCAACTTGGGCAGTCGCCTGGGGCGCCATGTGCTAGGGGGCGCCAGAGACTCGGGTCCCGCGCATGCGCAGTTGGGCCGGTGCCAACCAGCGTATGCGCGGTGGCCGCCCTCCCCCAGGGCGGCCCCCTCCGCCCCCCCCTCCGTCCGCCCTCGGCCCGCCCCCCCCCCTCCGTCCGCCGTCGCCCCCCCCCCGCCTCGCCCCCCCCCCGCCTCGGGCCCGCCCCCCCCCGCCTCGGCCCCGCCCGCCACCCCCCGCCTCGGCCCCGCCCCCCCCTCGGCCCCCCCGGTCCCGCCCCCCCTTGGCCCCCCGGCCCCGGCCCCGCCCCCCACTCAGCCCCCGGCCCCGCCCCCCCTACCCCCCGCCCCCGCCCCCCCTACCCCCCCCCCCCCCCCCCCCCCCCCCGAAGGGCGCCGAAGTTCAGCTTGCCCGGGGCGCCAGCAACCCTAGGGCCGGCGCTGCCCAGAGGTCTGGATTACCGTGCCAGGGATGTGAGTTTAAACCTCATCACGGTGATTGGAGGAATTTAATTTCACTTACAAGGAGCACAATGGAGGTTCACCAGACCATCCTGGGATGGAGAGGTGTCCTGTGAGGAGAGATTGAAGAAACCTTGCCTGGATTCTCCAGAGAGTTTTGAAGAACGAGAGGTGATCTCATTGAAACTTATAAAATTCTCACAGGGTGTGACAGGGTAGATGTAGATGTTTCCCTGGCTGATGAATCCAGAACCAGGGACACAGTCTCAGAATAAGCGGTTGGCCATTTGGATTTTGTTTATTGTCACGTGTACCGAGGGACAGTGAAAAGTATTTTTCTGCGAGCAGCTCAACAGATTACAGTATTAAGTACATGGGAAGAAAAGAAAATACATAATAGGCCAACACAAGGTACGTAATATAACCACATAAACACTAGCATCAGGTGAAGCATACAGAAGTGTGGTGTTAATCAGGTCTGTCCATAAGAGGGTCATTTAGGTGTCTGAGGAGGAACTTCTTCACCCAGAGGGTGGTGAATCTTTGGAATTCTCTATCCAAAGGCTGTGGAAACTCAATCACTGAACATGGTCAAGCCAGAAATCGATAGAGTTTTGGATACTAATGACAGCAAGGGATTTGGGAATAGTGCAAGAAATTGCTTTTGTGGTGGATGGTCAGCCATGATGTAATTGAATGGTGGGGTAGACTCAATGGCTCAATGGCCTACTCCTGCTCCGATGTTCCATGTAATTAATAAATCCAGTACAAAAGGCTAGTCCTATTACTATGAACATGAAGCTACCAGATTGCCCATCGAGTCTGCACCGGCTCTTGGAAAGAGCACCCGACCCAAGCCCACACCTCCACCCTGTCCCCATAACTCATTAACCCCACCCCACCTTTTCTTTGGACACAAAGGGCAATTTATCACGGCCAGTCCACCTAACCTGCACATTTTTGGATTGTGGGAGGAAACCGGAGCACCCGGAGGAAACCCACGCAGACACGGGGAGAACGTGCAGACTCCACACAGACAGTGACCCAGCCGGGAATCGAACCTGGGACCCTGGAGCTGTGAAGCAACTGTGCTAACCACTGTGCTACCGTACTGTTGTGTATGATAAGCATGGTGATGGGTTTCAGCCGGGTAGATTGATGGAGACAAAAATATTCACCATTCACCAAATCAATAGTGGGGGGCATTTATCCTCTCCCAATGGTACTATTGTGAAGGGCTGTACCATTGGGCATAATATCCCTTCTTGACCACATTGGCCCTTCATTTACCTCCTCGGCACGTGACATTGAATGGAAGGATTCTGTGGGAGCAGTGCTTCTGGCTAACTCTTTGCAGCAAGGATTCGCACGCCATCCATAACGCAGAACCTGAACCTTGAGGAATTTAGATATTAAAACTTTCACAATATCAGGACATCCCTAGACTGCCTAACAGCCAAGGGAGTGCTGATAAAGGGCAGCCACCATTGCAATTCAGCACACACACTATGAACAGTAAGATCCCACAAGCAGCAATGTGACAATGAGCTGTGTCAGTGATATTGATGAGGGATGAATATTGGCCGGAACAGAAGAAGCAAAGCGGATATGCAGGCGGAAAGGCAATGATTTGCCTGGGAGTGATGGACGTACAAGAGTTTCTTTCTGTTGCAACATGAGGAGAATAATATTTGGCCGCAAGCACATTGTTTTACTCCAGCAACAAGACAACTTCTTCCTCACAGTAGGTGTTGAACTGGCTTCACGAATGGGAAATGATTTAACAGCCTTGTTACACCTGACTTGGTGTCGCAAAGAGGCCATTGAATCTCGCGACATTTAAATATGCTTTGCCGGATTCTCCCGAGGCTCGGGATTCACCGGCTGTGCCAGGAGATCTCACCAGGGAGCCGTTTAGTACCGGTCCACACAAACGTGGACCAGTCGTTCTGCACCTGGGGGTCTCCCAGCCTATTACAGACCCAAGGATGGTCGAGAACCTGGGCAGGGTGGCACTCCCACTGGCACCTGGAGGCACCTTGGCACTGCCAGCCTACCACCCTGGCAGGTGCACCTGAAGTGCCTGGGTGACATTTCCAGGCTGGCAGGGATGCTGCCAAGGTGCCAGGCTGTCAGTGCCAAGTGCCTGGGTGCCAGGTTACTCGTGCCAGGGTTCAGGCCCGGGCGTGTCTTACCCATGAGAGGTGGGATGGAAGGGGGGGGGGGGGGGGCTTAAGGACCCCGATAGAGACAGGTTGGGTGAAGTTGCGTGAAGACCCCGATAGAGATAGGTTGCGGGGCCTCACGGTAGCATGGTGGTTAGCATCAATGCTTCACAGCTCCAGGGTCCCAGGTTCGATTCCCGGCTGGGTCACTGTCTGTGTGGAGTCTGCACGTCCTCCCTGTGTGTGCGTGGGTTTCCTCCGGGTGCTCGGGTTTCCTCCCACAGTCCAAAGATGTGCGGGTTAGGTGGATTGGCCATGCTAAATTGCCCATAGTGTAAGGTTAATGGGGGGATTGTTGGGTTACCGGGTATACGGGTTACGTGGGTTTAAAGTAGGGTGATCATTGTTCGGCACAACATCGAGGGCCGAAGGGCCTGTTCTGTGCTGTACTGTTCTATGTTCTATGTTCTAAGTGGGGGTGTCCGTTGGCCATGGTGGGGTCGCTGAGGAGGGAGTTGAAAGATCACAGCTGCCTTTAAAGATGACGGCCCGATCCATGAGCAGTGTTCCTGCACTGCGCCATTTATAAATGGTGTCCCAATCTCTCGCTACACTGAGGAGGTGTGGCTAGCGGAGCTCCTCAGTGTAAAATATGGGGCAGAGTATGGCCTTGGCTTCGGCCACGTGTTCCCCGCTGAGGCCCCTTATTTAACCCGTGGGACACTTAATAGCATTTATTAGCATTCAGTTTCTCGCTGCTGTGAGCACCGGCAAACACATGGCTAAACGCGCTCACTGTGGGAATTTGTTCCCATTAGTTAAATCGCACTAACAGAATTATTTTCATCACTGGGGAGCTTTAATAATAATAATCTTTATTGTCCCAAGTAGGCTCACAATGAAGTTACTGTGAAAATCCCCGATACCCACTGGGAGATGGACCAAGTCAGAAAGGCTAGCACTCCTGGTCATGGAACAAAATGAAACTTAGCAACAGGAGTTGCCTTCACTCTGACGGGGGAGGGGGAGTAACTGAGGAGTTTTCAGAGAGTCACCACGGACAAAATGGGCCCAAAGGCCTCCTTCTGTGTTGTAATCATTCTGTCATTTTAACCAACGTAACCCTCCTCTTCCAAGTGTGTCCATTCTCACTGGGATGTGACTCCAAGAGCCAGAAAGTCCTCTAATACTTACAATAATAATCCTTATTATCACAAGTAGGCTTACATTGACAATTAAGTTACTGTAAAAAGCCCCTCGTCGCCACACTCGGGCGCCTGTTCGGGTACACTGAGGGAGAATTCAGAATGTCCAATTCACCTAACAAGCACGTCTTTAGGGACTTTGTGGGAGGAAACCGGAGCACCCGGAGGAGACCCACGCAGACAGGGAGAGAACGTGCAGAGTCAGCACAAACAGTGACCCAAGCCGGGAATCGAACCTGGGACCCTGGAGCAGTGAAGCAACAGTGCTAGCCACTGTGCTAAACGCAGAGATCGGGCCGCCATTTTGAAAGGGTGCCCCGATCTCTAAGTGAGCTTGTCTCCACCCATGGGCAATCCACTCACACAAACATGGGCATTATTGCATCCCAAGTGAGGACACCCCACTATGTGGTCCCTGGGGGCCCCCTCTCGCTTTAGGTCCCCCCACACCCCCTTACATGCCCCTTCCTTCCAGGAACCCCAGCCATCACCTCCACCCAACCTCTCAGAGTCCTCTACTTTCCTGCCCTGCACACCCCATCTTTCATACCCCCCAGACTCTCCTTTCATTGTGCGTGCCCCCCCCCCTCGGTCCTGCCAACTTGGCAATGCCACAGGCACTGTGGCAGTGCCAAAGTGCCCACGTTCCGGGAGGGTACTGCCACCCTGGCAATGCCACAGGCACCGTGGGAGTGCTGGTCCCAGCCTGGCAGTGCCACGGTGCCCACGTCACAGGAGGGGGGGGGGGCACAGGCCCACCCTGACCTATCCCTGATCACCCGGGGGTCTCCGATGGCCTGGGCGACCATCCGGCGGCCGTTCTGCCTGGTTCACGTTCGTGTGGACCAGTATTGAATGGCGCCCAGCTGCGACCACCCTGGGGACGGCAGTAGATACTGGGCAAGTAGGTTAAAGGCCTCCTTACGTGAGCGTGGCTTGGTCCTGCCCATTGTGGGCGGGTTCCTGATCCTGACGTCGTGCCGGACTTGAGTCGACCCCGCCAGGCATGGTGGCTGGCGGGAAACCTGCGGGTGGTATCACCCGGGATCTACCAGTTACATCGCACTCCCATTGGAGCTTGAGGTGGTCAGCAGATGGTGCCCAGAATTTGTTTGGCTGAATTGCGCCCGTCAGCTCTCTCTTTGATTTCTGCTTCAGCAATTTGTTTCCCTATGGCAGGAGGAGCAGCCATTGAACACTTAGATTCTGCTCCACCATTCAAATGAAATGTCTGATCTTCTATCGCAGCTCCTGCCCTATCCCAATAATTCTTTAATTCCCTTTGTCTTCAAAAACCTACCAAATCTACAAAATCAACAACCACAAACTTCCAGGCAGGTACCAATCTCAGTCTGGGATATACTTAATGCCGGAGAGTCCATAACTTTCTGGTTAGAGAATTCTAAAGATTCACAACTCTTTCAGTGGAAACAATTCTCATCTCTGCCTGAAATGGTTGACCCCTTATTCTGAGGTTACGGCCCCTGATGCTATACTTCACAATGTCCACTGAGCACTTACTCTGTTAAGGCCCTTAAGATTTTTTAAAAATCTTTCAATGAGATTGCTTCTCATTCTTCTAAATTCTAGAGGATATCGGCCTAGTCTCCTCAATCCGCCTGTTTACCTCACACTACCACCCTGGGGCACTCTGGGAAAACATTTATTTCTTGGCTCTGTCGAATGTACAATGACTGGCACAGTACTTAGAACAAAGTATTTGATTGTTCGACGTATTATCAAGATCAGTCGCTCTTCTCAATCACCTTCCATTTGACTGTCATGTTTTGAAGAGATGTCAGGGTAATTAGTAAAGGCTTCATTCACTTCACAAGAATCATATTTTGCCAATTTTTCACCAATTCAACAAGTTCTCCATTCTGTAACCCGAGGTCTGAATTCTCAGGCCTGATGGCCAAATCTTGTGTGGAAAGATTTTTTTGTCCCAGTGCAAAGTAAATCTGAGGCAGCCTGGGATTGTGGATATTTGCCTCAGGAAGGCAGACAGCATTATCAGACACCCCTCCCACACAGACATTGCCTTCTTCCAGACCCTTCCATCAGGCAGAAGATAAGGAAGTCTAAATCCCGCATATCCAGACATCGGAACAGCTTCTTCCCCACAGCTACTAGACTCCTCAACGACTCCCCCCTCGGAATGATCTGTTCCCTGTAAGAACACTACTCACGACGCCCTATGCTGCTCTTCCTCATGTATTTGCTTTGTTTGGCCCCTTGTTCCGCACTGTAACCAATCACTGTTTGTCGATCTACTATTTGTCAATTATTCTTTTCGTCTACTATGTACGTACTGTGTACGTTCCATCGGTCGCAGAAAAATTATTTTCACTGTACTTCGGTGCATATGGCAATAAATCAATCAGTCAATCCTAGTTGGTAAGAAATATTTGGTTGAAATCCTAACTGGTTCATAATATTTGGTTAGTAATCCTAGCTGGTTAGTAATATTTGATTAGTAATCCTTGTTGGTTAGTAATTCTTGTTGACGTTATCATGGAGAGAAAAAACAGCAAAAACAATTTGACAAATTGATGGACGAGCATGAATGCAGGGTTTTCAGTTCTATTCACCAGAGGTGCAAACCGAGGGTCTATAAAGTGTTGAGGACACAACTGGACCAATTGGTTCCAACAATCACTTCCAAATGTGTGCCACACTTGAATCACACTCATGTATTTGCTATTTGCATACAGTAACCATTTCATCTTTGAAAGTTCTCCCTGACTTGTGGCTCAATTGGTAACATTCCTGGAAAATGTTCAACCCGCCCTTCAACTCCCCAGACCTCGAGCCAGAAATCTAGACTGACATTCCCAGTACAGTGCTGAGGGAGTGCTGCACTGTCAGAGGGTCAGTACTGAGGGAGTGCCGCACTGTCAGAGGGTCAGTACTGAGGGAGTGCTGCACTGTCAGAGGGTCAGTACTGAGGGAGTGCTGCACTGTCAGAGGGTCAGTACTGAGGGAGTGCTACACTGTCAGAGGGTCAGTACTGAGGGAGCACCGCACTGTCACAGGGTCAGTACTGAGGGAGTGCAGCACTGTCAGAGGGTCAGTACTGAGGGAGTGCTGCACTGTCAGAGGGTCAGTACTGAGGGAGTGCTGCACTGTCAGAGGGTCAGTACTGAGGGAGTGCTGCACTGTCAGAGGGTCAGTATGGAGGGAGTGCCGTACTGTCAGAGGGTCAGTACTGAGGGCGTGCCAGATTGTCAGAGGGTCAGTACTGAGGGAGTGATGCACTGTCAGCGGGTCAGTACTGAGGGAGTGCTGCACTGTCAGAGGGTCAGTACTGAGGGAGTGCGGCACTGTCACAGGGTCAGTACTGAGGGAGTGCAGCACTATCAGAGGGTCAGTACTGAGGGAGTGCGGCACTGTCACAGGGTCAGTACTGAGGGAGTGCAGCACTATCAGAGGGTCAGTACTGAGGGAGTGCTGCACTGTCACAGGGTCAGTACTGAGGGAATGCAGCACTGTCAGAGGGTCAGTACTGGGAGTGCTGCACTGTCAGATGGTCAGTACTGAGGGAGTGCTGCACTGTCGGAGGGTCAGTACTGAGGGAGTGCTGCACTGTCAGAGGGTCAGTACTGAGGGAGTGCTGCACTGTCAGCGGGTCAGTACTGAGGGAGCGCCGCACTGTCACAGGGTCAGTACTGAGGGAGTGCAGCACTGTCAAAGGGTCAGTACTGAGGGAGAGCTGCACTGTCAGAGGGTCAGTACTGAGGGAGCGCCGCACTGTCAGAGGGTCAGTACTGAGGGAGCGCCGCACTGTCAGAGGGTCAGTACTGAGGGAGTGCCGCACTGTCAGAGGGTCGGTACTGAGGGAGTGCTGCACTGTCAGAGGGTCAGTACTGAGGGAGTGCTGCACTGTCAGAGGGTCAGTACTGAGGGAGCACCGCACTGTCACAGGGTCAGTACTGAGGGAGTGCTGCACTGTCAGAGGGTCAGTACTGAGGGAGTGCTGCACTGTCAGAGGGTCAGTACTGAGGGAGTGCTGCACAGTCAGAGGGTCAGTACTGAGGGAGTGCCGCACTGTCAGAGGGTCAGTACTGAGGGAGTGCTGCACTGTCAGAGGGTCAGTACTGAGGGAGTGCTGCACTGTCAGCGGGTCAGTACTGAGGGAGTGCTGCACTGTCAGAGGGTCAGTATGGAGGGAGTGCTGCACTGTCAGAGGGTCAGTACTGAGGGAGTGCTGCACTGTCAGAGGGTCAGTACTGAGGGAGTGCTGCACTGTCAGAGGGTCAGTACTGAGGGAGTGCCGCATTGAGAGAGGGTCAGTACTGAGGGAGTGCCGCACTGTCAGAGGATCAGTACTGAGGGAGTGCTGCACTGTCAGAGGGTCAGTATGGAGGGAGTGCCGTACTGTCAGAGGGTCAGTACTGAGGGAGCGCCGCACTGTCAGAGGGTCAGTACTGAGGGAGTGCTGCACTGTCAGAGGGTCAGTACTGAGGGAGCCCCGCACTGTCAGAGGGTCAGTACTGAGGGAGTGCCGCACTGTGAAAGGTGCACTCTCTCTCATGTTGGTTCACAAAGGGGATTGTAACTGATTGCGTGGCATTATCGTGAAGCAGCAGCATTGGACATCCCCCTTAATTAACACCTCAAAAAGAGATAATCGGATCATTATTACATTACTGTCTCTGGGATCCTGCTGTGCTCAAATTGGCTGCTGTGTTTCGGACATCGCCGCATTGACTGCTTCAAATGTTCTTCATTGTCTGTCAAATGCTTTGGGATACTGTGAAAGATTTGTTTCTACAGAATATTTGGGCTCTGCTGGAGACTACAAAGAACCATCATCTCTTGCTTCTGCAGTCAAAAGCTGAAAGTTCTGTGGAGTGGCAGCTCCGTGGAATTCCGAGTGCAGCCTCTGTAGTGCAGGGTTCTGGGCAAAGAGCAGGGGAATGGATCTAATTGGATCACACTTTCAATGAACGTGCAGTACAGCCTAGATGGGTCTTCTGCCTGATTCTAGGATTCTATATATAGTGAGACAGCTCGTGAAAGGGAGGAAGAGAACCAGAACCTAATGAGCAATCTTAGCCAGTGGATGATGCAATCAGATGAAGGCAGTCTATCGGCCCAGACCCTGCAGAGCTAGTTCTCCCTGCTGGAGACACGAGAGTGTGCTTTTCCATGTGCAAAATGGAAAAAACGACCTCACATCTTCCACAATATCAGAACCCAGGATAGAACGATGGATATTATCAGACTATGTGCCTGAACTAATTCCACTTCAAGTTATTATTGCATTGAAACATCACAAATTGTAAACTTCCTTGCATCAGATCTCATCTCAATCAACGGCGGGGTTACCAACTCTGGCTGGACAGACTCCAGGTGATTTTCACAGTAACTTTATTGCAGTGTTAATGTAAGCCTACTTGTGACAAAAATAAAGATTATTATTATTATGTTGGTGGAAGTGATGTCATGGACAGCCGGGGGCATGGCACAAGTGGGTTCTAAGGCAGCGCGGGAGAGAGGGGAAAGTGGCAGATGGAATGCAATGTGGAAAAGTGTGAGATTGTGCACGTTGGTCGGAAGAATAGAGGCATTGGCTATTTTCTAAATGGGGAAAGGCTTGAGAAATCTGAAGCACAAAGGGACTTAGGAATCCTAGTTCACGATTCTCTTGCGGTTAACATGCAGTTTCAGTCGGCAGTTAGGAAGGCAAATGCTATGTTAGCATTCATGCCGAGAGAGCTAGAATACAAGAGCAGGGATGTACTTCTGAGGCTGTATAAGACTCTGGTCAGATCCCATTTGGAGTATTGTGAGCAGTTTTCGGCCCCGTAACTAAGAAAGGATGTGCTGACCTTGGAGAGGGTCCAGAGGAGGTTCACAAGAATGATCCCGGGAATGAAGGGCTTGTCATATGAGGATTGCTTTCAATACCCACTGGGAGATGGACCAAGTCAGAAAGGCTAGCACTCCTGGTCATGGAACAAAATGAAACTTAGCAACAGGAGTTGCCTTCACTCTGACGGGGGAGTGGGAGTAACTGAGGAGTTTTCAGAGAGTCACCACGGACAAAATGGGCCCAAAGGCCTCCTTCTGTGTTGTAATCATTCTGTCATTTTAACCAACGTAACCCTCCTCTTCCAAGTGTGTCCATTCTCGCTGGGATGTGACTCCAAGAGCCAGAAAGTCCTCTAATACTTACAATAATAATCTTTATTGTCACCAGTAGGCTTACATTAACACTGCAACGAAGTTACTGTGAAAATCCCCTAGTCGCCACATTTCGGTGCCTGTTCGGGTCCACTGAGGGAGAATTCAGAATGTCCAATTCACCTAACAAGCACATCTTTCAGGACTTGTGGGAGGAAACCGGAGCACCCGGAGGAAACGCACGCAGACCCGGGGAGAAGGTGCAGACTCCGCATAGACAGTAACCCAAGCCGGGAATCGAACCCGGATCCATGCCACTGTGAAGCAACTGTGCTAACCACTGTGCTACCATGCCACCCATAGTTAACCTAAGCTGCCATTCTTTATGTGTGGCCCCAGACAACAAGTGCCATCTGGCTATACTGGGGGCAGTACAGCATGTTTTCCTCATGTGACGCTCAAATGTGCCCATTTTCGGGCAGGGATGGCGGAGTGGGAATGGATTAACTGACACTTGTTTGGCTTCTTCACCAGCTCCGATAAATTCTAACACCTCCATGTCAGCTGTTGCGCAGTGAGCAGCGTTCTCTCCTTTGAATCACAGGGTTGTGAGTTCAAGTTCCATTTCAGAGTTCGAGCACGACCATGAAGGCTCACGTTCCAACGCAGCGCTGCCCTGTCGGAGGTGCCACGTTTCAGATGGGACATTAAACTAAGGCCCCACCTGCCCTCTCAGGTGGACGTGCAAATCCAATGTTGCTATTTTGAAGGGCAGGGCATCCTGGTCAATGGTTACCCCCCTAATCGACATCAAAAAAAACCAATCTGGTCATCATCATAGTTAGCTGTGGGAACTTTCAGGTCGAACGCCATTGGTTCCCTCTGGCAAGATGGACAATAACCTTGTTGAGCTCCACAATGCTGGGCTCAATGTCCATTATCTTCATGTCAGCAAAGTCTGGAATGGCACCGAGAGCTTCTTCAGTGACAACATTCTCCATTGTGTAGATTTTGTGTTAGTGCTCCACCTATCTTCCCATGTGTTTGCAAGGTTCAATGATGGTCACCTGTTCCTTTGCCTTCAAAACCGTTGCTTTCTTCGTCCCTTCATACATCCCTCTAGTTGCCCTCGATTCAACAGCAGGTTGTATGCTTATTTTTCACATTTGTTGTGGGTGCATGTTCATTGAAAGCATTTATTGCACATCCTGTGGAGAGATTTCCAGGATTTTGGCCCAGCGAGAGTGAATATCCTGGAACTCCCCCACACCACCCTCACAGCACGGTGGGTGCACCTACACCACATGGACTGCAGTGGTTCAAGGAAGCAGTCCACCACCACCTTCTCCATGGCAACGAACCATTGCAGTCCATGTGGTCGTCACTGTCGCTGGATCAAAATCCTGGAACTCCCTCCGGCCCATCCAGCGACATCCACACCTCGAGTACAAATAAAAAAGTTTTCTAGTGAAATCCAACATTGTTTGGAGCAGTGCGGAGCAGTCTGTGGAGACTTTATTTTGGCCGCTCCAAGAGCACCGAGATTTTCTTTGTTGGGAACTTGATTGTAGTTCATAAGGGTTCTCCTCTCAAACGTGGTAAGTTGCAGGCTAAAGGCCTCAAACCAGCTCAAGATGGCACCAGAGCATGGCCACTCTCTGTGAGCTCTCTCAACCAGACCCTTTTCTTTTTATCTCTTATCACCGTTCTGACCTAATAAAACTCTGGCCGGGATTCTCTCAGCCCGGGGCCGGGCCGGAGAATGGCCGCAACCAGCACGAATCGCGCAACGCTGTCCCCGACGCTGGCACGTGATTCTCCGCAGAGCGGAGAATCGGTGCCATTGGCGCCGGCGTGGTTGGCGCGGCACCAGTCGGGGGCCGGTCTACACGGCCGGCTCCCGATTCTCAGCCGGCGGGACCTCACCGTGGAAGGGTCGGGGGAGGGTGGCCTGTGTGGGAGGAGGAGGGGGGGAGGTCCGACCCCAGAGGGGGGGCCTCTGATGTGGCCTGGCCCGCGATCGGGGCCCACCGATCGGCGGGCCGGCCTCTCAGGCTGCCGGCCTCCTTTCCTCCGCGCTGGCCCCAGTAGCCCTGCGCCATGTTGCATCGGGGCTAGCGCGTTGAAGGGAGGCACTGCGCATGCGCGTGTTGGTGCCGGTGTAACTGCGCATGCGCGGATCCCACGGCGCCCAGTTGACGGCGGGATCAGCAGCTGGAGCGGAGTGAACCGCTCCAGTGCCGTGCTGGCCCCCTGTAGGAGCCAGAATTGCTGATCCTGAGGCCTTGTTGACGCCGTTGAGAAACGTGACAGCGTTTCCGACAGTGTCAACACTTAGCCTCAGGATCACAGAATCCCGCCCTCTTTTCCACTTCATATATAATTACTAATAATGCTCTTCTAGGTTTTCTTACAGGTTTGGGGCTCTTGTTTCGTACTGTAACCAATCACTATTTGTTGATGTACCATTGTCAATGTTCTCTGTCGATTATTCTTTTGTCTACTTTGTATGTACTGTGTGCGTTCTCTTGGTCGCAGAAAAATACTTTTCAATCTGCTTAAGTACGTGTGACAATAAAAAAATCAATAGCAATCAATTGAGCAGATGATCCGTCTTTGACAACAACAGCCAATGAATTGAGATACAAAGCTCCGTGTGGACCAGGCCTCTGTTCTCAGCACCTCCATCACAGTAGTGAGGCGTCGTCAACTTATACAAGCCAAGAGAAGCGGCTGGTCAATTTCCATATCCGCTGCCTCGGGTGAATTCGGGTCTCCCCTGACAAGGTCGAATGCGGATTATGGAACCCACCAGCATGAGGACTATCCCCACTGAGTCAGACGGCTGGGTCATGCGGGCCAATTAGATGACCCAATGTTACTCTCCATGGCGGACTTGCTATCAACACGTGACCAACAACAGGTCACCCCTCTCCGCGACGCAACAAGATCTGTAAGCAGACATCAAGTTGACTGGGACTGGAGTCAATACTTTGGGACGTTGTTACCGGCCCGAGTGACTGGAGACGAGCAGCTAGGAAGGGCGTGGAAAAGGAAGAGGGCAAAAGAAATGAGCAGCAGAACAGCGGACCTGCTGGAAGGAAGGGTTTGTCACTCACATATCTGCCTGTACAGTCATCATTCAATACACAAGTGACATACAACCAGGATGCAGGCCCAGATCTAGATATAATATAAAATATATATTTAAATAAATACACACATACACACATATATATATATAAATTACATCTTTATATGTATATATGTATGTACGTGTGTGTGAAAGAGCTTGCTGTATGCAAATTGGTTGTACTTCCTATATTTCATAAGTATTGGCTGCAGAGTGCTTTTCCAATGGCTGTCAATGATGCTCTATTAATGCAATTCTTTCTGTACTGCTTCCAAATAACAGCTCTCAACTCAGCACAACAGCGAGTCCACTTCAAACAAAGCACCTGATTGGCCGTAAAATCCTTTGGGACATACATTTCCACAGCACCTTTCACAACCTCAGTAAGTTCTTCTTTCTTTATGGTTCACATCTCCCAGTATTTGCACCACTCACGCACACTTAAACCTGGAAGGTGGAATATTTTGTTTTGAGCTAGCTCAGAAAATCGTGAAAGGTTTAATGGCGGCTGGTGTCACACTGTAGATCCGACTCATCTCATTGAGAGAACTCTCCCTTTATGTAAGGACTTAGCCTGAGGGAATAATAAATACTGACTGCATTTCAACAAGATGGAAGCAAAGTATTGCCCCTCTGGGCTGGTAGCGTAACCCCAGTTCTGCAATAATGTTCAATCAGAATACTTTCCCATTATTTCATTGGCCCAAGGGCGGATTGATATTTGGCAAATTAGCCCTTTTTATTCACCGAGTTAAGAGAGATGACAGATGCCTGCTTCAGAGATGGCAATATTCAGTTTATGTGGGCGGTGGGACTGTTAATCTTTGCTGAATACATTATTCTGTTGTTTTGCTATCCTTTTAGTACGACAACAGTGAAAACCAGGACAGACAGCTTTTGTTACATCGCTCTTTGTACAAGAACGTCATCCCTGGAGGATTCTCCTGGCAGCTCAGCGTTTCTACAAATAAGTGCTTCCTTATCGAGAATGCCTGCTGCCTCCCCAAAAAACACATCACTTTAACGCACTGCGTTGGCTTTTTTATCTTGTGTGTTTGGAAGCTCTTCCCCAATGGCCAAGTGAGTTAATTTAATGAATATCTGGGCCATGCAAGTGTGAGCAACCCCACGTCCAAGCACTGGTCTTGATTGGGTTATTTTATCTAAGCTAAGGTATCAGGGCTTCGAGAGGAAGGAAGCCATTTGTCCAATGCTGCCCTCTCCAGGGTGTATTTTTGAACTTGAAAACTTAGCAACCCTTGTCGGGAGGGGAGGTGGACTCAGCATCAAGGAAGAGAACGGAATTAAGGATTGAATACAGACCCTCCACTAATCTAGGGCAAGATTCTAATAATGAACTCATCCTGTCTAAATTGGGCTTGAGGAACAGAGATACATGGGGTATAGGTACACACAACACTAAAAGTAGAGATGCAGGTCAATAAAGCCATTAAGACACACAAACATTTCTGGAGGAATTGGATTAAAAATCAGAGAAATTATATTAAATTTGCATCGAAGGACCGCCGACAGTTCTGGTCTCCATATTATATGAAGGATCCAGAGACACTGGAAAGGGCAAGAATGAGATTTAGTAGAACTTTAACAGAAGTACAAACAGTTGCTTGCTTATACAGAACTTGAATCTTGCTGAAATGACCCACATATTGCCGAAGCTTTCTGTCGTGCACGTATCAGGACAAATGAAATAATGCCAAATTTTAAACGATCACAACAATTTAAACTACAGAAGGGTGCTGATTGGTTGACAAGTCAATGCTGATTGGCCACAGTGTTGCCATGGAGAAAGCAACTTACCACACAATTGGACAATGTTGTGTGTAAATTTCAGTGCTAGTGTAATGCCAGGTACTTAAAGCATACATCACAGTGATTGGCTGATCGAGTCAAACAGCATGATCCATTGATTGTTCATAATGGCCAACCAACCCAAAGCGTGCAAAACTCCAAAACATCTATCGTTGGATGTGATTCTGCGATTGGGCAGCACTTGTTGAACAATCCTGAGTGCTCTAATCGTCACACTAACCACCAATTTGAGGTGATCAGTCAAGCTTGTGACATGGCTCATTCACGCTTGCTAGAAGTGGCACATTCATACACAAGAACCTTTTCCCTACAACTAAAATAATATATAAGAGTCTTCCTGTTTATTTCCTTTGTTCCCATTTATTTTATTTTATTTTTATCATTTTGGTACATGGACCCATAATCGGAATGTGCCTCAAAGCAGAAGACCCAATGTTGAAAACAGCCTGCTGGTCAGGACACTGTGTTCCTAGGTTTTCTATTTTGGAGAAGAGAAGCTAGACTCTTCGGCACTGGGTAGATCTTAGGAACCGGTTGTGGAGGGAGCCAGTCTCATTGGTGACTGACAACTGATGGGTTGGCCAGGGACAGTGTTCTTCTGACAATGGTCAGTGATTGGTTCCTGGGTGATGCTTTCTGAGAAAACTCAGCAGAAGCGTTTAGACCTTGGAAGTGAAAGAAATTCTCTCTCCTGCTTGCTGAAGTAAAATAAATGTTCCATTGTAGCAGTGATTGTTCAGCACATGCTTTGCTGTGAATCTATAATGATGTCGAGTCTGCACAGAAAGTAGACAACATGGCCAGAGAAAACCATCTCAAGCCTAGAAGAAAGAAGTAACAAAACAAAAGGCTGAACTTCAGAAAGACATTGACTGGAAGTCATCCCCGTGTATCAGAGACCTTTATCCTTTTATTATTAATCTTTTCTTTCCCTTTCCACCACCCTTCCCGCCGTTGTTTGTTTGTCTGTGTGCGCATGTGTAGATGGTGGGGCAGATTAGGAAAGTGGATGGGGTTGGGAAAGGAATAGTAGATGGTCAGCTACATTTTTTGTCTGATTAATTATAATACTGTACGTAATAAAAGGTTACTTGTGTTTTAAAGTTACAAACCCGGTGACTGTAATTTATTGAGCTCAGCCAAGGACATTTATTTTAATTTATTTTAAATAAAATCTAATTTCACCTGCGATCCTGGAAGTGGGACTGGAATTGACCATGCAACAGCCCAGGGTATCATGACAAATGCGTTCAAGCCAGGTAAGGATGTGTGCTCAGTCCTCTACTGTCCTCCCTATACACACATGACTGTGTGGGGAGATTTAACTCCTACTCAATCTATACATTTGTGGATGATATGACTGTGGTCAGCCGTATCTCGAACAATGACTAATCAGACTACAGGAGGGAGATAAATCACTTGGTTGCATGGTGTACCGAAAACAACATCTCTCTAAATGTTGGAAAGACCAAGGAACTGATCATCAATTTCAGGAAGCGTAGCATGGCACACACTTCCGTCTGCATCAATGGCTCCGAAGTGGAGATGGTTGATACCTTTAAGTTCCTGGGGGTCACCATCACCAAGTTTGTCCTGGTCCACTTACGTTGATGCAACAGTCAAGAAAGCCCAACGTGTCTACTTCCTACGGAAGCTAACGAAATTTGGCATGTCTGCATCGACTCTCACAAACGTCTACAGATGTGCCATAGAGAGCATCCTATCCGGCTGCATCACAGCTTGGTACGGCAACTGCTCGGTCCAAGATCGCAAGAAACTGCAGAGTGTGGTGAACTCAGCCCAACGCATCACACAAGCTTGCCACCCCCACATTGATTCTGTCTACACCTTCGCTACCTCAGGAAGGCAGACATCATTATCAGAGACCCCTCCCACCCAGACATTGCCTTCTTCCAGACCCTTCCATCAGGCAGAAGGTACAGAAGTCTGGAGAACCGCACATCCAGATATAGGAACAGCTTCTTCCCCACAGCTACTAGACTCCTCAACGACTCCCCCTCGGACTGATCTGTTCCCTGTAAGAACACTATTCACGACGCCCTATGCTGCTCTTGCTCATGTATTTACTTTGTTTGGCTCCTTGTTCCACACTGTAACCAATCACTGTTTGTCGATGTACCATTGTTAATATTCTCTGTTAATTATTCTTTTTGTCTACTGTGTACGTACTGTGTACATTCCCTCGGCCGCAGAAAAATACTTTTCACTGTACTTCGGTACATGTGACAATAAATCAAATCAAGCCCTTTTTTTAAATTACCCAGATGCTTGGGAAGCCTTTAGTTGCCTGTTGCCTTCTCCATGACAATGCTTCAACCAATCAGAGTCAACTTGCCAACCAATCAGCACTCTTCTTGTAGTATAAATTATTGCGATTGTTTGAAATCTGGAATTCTTGTGTTTGTCCTGTGAGTTCAAGACAAAAAGCTTCGGCAACATTTCTCTCTTTTCAACGATAGAACAATATTATAGTTAAAGCTATCAGAAAACAATTAATCAGCCTGGGGATCTTTTCTCTTGAAAAGTCTGGGAGGTGATGTAATAAAGGTCAGATTATGGAAGGGTTTGATAAGGTGGGGGTCGAGAAATTATTTCCACTTGTGGGTGGGACCAAAACCAGGTGCCATCAATATGAGGCAGTCACTAATCCAATCAGGGATCCAGAAGACACTTCTTACCCAGAGACTGATGAGACATTATGGAAGTCGCTTCCCGAGGGAGTGTTTGAGGTGAACAGCAGCGATGTATTTAAGAAGAAGTTAGGTTAACACATGAGGGACAAAGGAATGGAAGAATATGTTGATGGGATTAGATGCGACGGGTGGGAGGAGTTTTGTGTGGGGTTTAAACACCACATGGACCAGTTGGCTGACTGTCCCAATGCTGGAAATACCTTGTAAAATTCTAATGATCATTTTACTGGGTTGGAAGGAAAATACGTCAGTGAACACAAAAATCCAAAGAACGGGTTTGACCATGAATGAAGGGAATAAGGTGATTGTCTATTATAATGAAGGCTTCTGTACTGGATGACGTGGATAAATAAAAGTTAGGAATTTAAATAGGGAAAGTCAGAGTCAACTTGTTGACCCAGGTAGTAAAGAGATGGGCAATATGTTAGCATGGGAGCCTGGTGAAACAAAATAGAGTTTCAAGATAATTAGATGCATTCCTGTGCGGGAGCGATAGAGAGGTATGGTGGGGCAGATTTCCTGACTTCTCTCAACAGCCTTTGGCTGGTCTTAAAAATCCATAACACACAGCAGTTACAACACTTCAAGAGTATTTCACTGTTTGTGAAAAGTGGGAAAGTTGAGCTGATGATTATATCAGATCAGCCATGATGTCATTGAATGGCGGAGTAGACCCGATGGCCTTCTTCTGCTTCTAGTCTTATGGTCTAAGTGCTTCGGTGCCTCCCGAGAGTGGTGCAACCATCTGGATGGCCACTTACAAAGGATCCCAGGAAATATGGCCACCTGCAAAGGACCATGGGAAATATGGTCAACCCAGGACTCAGACGCTCAAAGCTGATGTATATTGGCAACTCAGATAACTAGACGCTATCGAAACCCCCAGCTACTTTGCATTCTAATAGCCCATTTCCCCAGAACAAAAGACCTGTACTCAGATACAGAAAGAGACTCATCGGCGCCACTCCCTTTACCCAGGGAGCCCAAAAAGCCAAGGTCAATGACCGCTCAGGACACGCCCAGCCATCAAGGCACCCGCCCCTTTATTGGCCAAAATTGAAGGCAGTGATTGAAGCCTGCCGAATTATTGGGTCCAAAGTTAAGGACCGCCCCAAAGGGCGCAAAAGCCCAGAAGGATAAAGAGAGACACAGCCATGTGCTCGGTCTCTCTTGGCCCCGGTGCTCGGTCTCTCGTGGCCCCGACATACGCCTAAAACCAAGTACAGCATCACAACCAGAAGACAAGTTCAAGACCAACGATCGCTACCAGACGGATGAACCCAGCAGAAATGAAGTCACTTCTCCAGACCCAAGATCTGAACAAAGGCCTTGTTCCCCTGCATAAAGCCGGGTGCCTGAAGTTAAGTACAGGTTGTTGTAGTGTTAGGTGTAATTTAGTTTGTAGTGTTTTATGTTGCATGTCGAAGTAATCCTGGTGTGTAAATAAACTATCATTGAACTTGAACTGACTAACTGGTTGTTTGGTCTTTGATTGATACCCGGTAAAGCCTTGTGGTGGCATCATTTGATACCTGGCGACTCTGAAAAGCAATATTATCATTAATGTGTCATATCAGTATCCAGTTAAAAAGGGCAACAATATTGGCGTCTCCAGTGCAAATTGGCAACAGTGGGATAGGAGAATTGGTGCCAGACTCAATTGGTAATATTCTTGCTTCTGAATCAAAGGTTTCTGGGTTGAATTCCCACTGGAGCGGAGTACAAAGTCAATGTAAACTCTCCCAGTTTCCCACTCAGATTCACTGATGGAGGTATATAAACAGATAACAGATCATGAGACCATAGGAGCAGATATCGGCCATTCGGCCCATCGAGTCTGCTCCGTCATTCAATGAGATCATGACTGATCTGAAATGATAATCCTCAATTCCATTTTCCCGCCTCATCTTCATTGCACTTGATTCCCTTTCTGTCGTCATTTAGCCACCACCACATTGCTGTTTGTGGGAGCTTGCTGTTCACAAACTGGCTCCTGCATTTCCTACATTACAACAGTGACTACGCTTCTTGTTCTTAATTGGGTGTAAAGCACTTGGGGGCCTGTTGAGGTTGTGAAAGACGCTATAGGAAGGTAAGTTTTGTTATATCCTCATGATATCAGGATTCCTTCTTTTAAACAAAAAGTTTCGTCAACTGGGCCCCTTTCAGCCGAGATCGAAGGTTGGCATTAGTTTGTGAATTTCTCCAGTGTGTACATCGCTCTGACTTACAACAGCTTTAGAGCTGCTGCTTTCACCCATGTGTGGAGCAATGACACAATGCAGCCCACAGATTTCAGCATCCTGCTGTCCTGTCATTCTGCCCACAGACAGATCAACGCAGGAACTACATCCTCACATACTCCCAGATTTCACATTCATTAAACCCGCCTGTGGAGAAGGGATACAGGAAAAAGCAGGAGATGCTGATACACAGCAGGTCTCGGAATGTCACAAAG
Source organism: Scyliorhinus canicula (assembly GCF_902713615.1). Classification (NCBI taxonomy): domain Eukaryota; kingdom Metazoa; phylum Chordata; class Chondrichthyes; order Carcharhiniformes; family Scyliorhinidae; genus Scyliorhinus; species Scyliorhinus canicula. The sequence continues at coordinate 7,736,056 of NC_052164.1, forward strand.
AGAGATGGAGAGGTTAATGCTTCAGGTGGAATACATTAATTATATTTACTATCTCAGATACTGACTGACCTGCTGTGTATTTCCATTGTTTCTCTCCTGAGTTCAGAACCCCAGCTTTATTTTATTTTGAATTTCCGCTAAGTAGAAAGGTATCATAGAATTTACAGTGCAGAAGGAGGCCGTTCGGCCCATCGAGTCTGCACCGGCCCTTGGAAAGAGCACCCCTACCGAAACCCACACCTCCACCCCATCCCCGTAACCCCACCTCAACTCGCCTCACCTTTTTGGACACTTAGAGCAATTTATCATGGCCAATCCACCTAACCTGCACATCTTTGGACTGTGGGAGGAAACCGGAGCACCCGGAAGAAACCCACGCAGACACGGGGAGAACGTGCAGACTCCGCACAGACAGTGACCCAAGCCGGGAATCGAACCTGAAACCCTGGAGCTGTAAAGCAACTGTGCTAACTACTGTGCTACCGCGCGTCCCCCAGTATGCTGTATAGTATTCTATACAGCTGGTTTAGCACATTGGGCTAAATAGCTGGCTTGTAATGCAGAACAATGCCACCAGCACGGGTTCAATTCCCGTATCGGCCCCCCCTGAATATGTGGCGAATAGGGGCTTTTCACAGTGACTTCATTGAAGCCTATTTGTGACAATAAGCGATTATTACTATTAGAATTCTCATCATTTTCAAATCCCTCAATGACCTTGCCCTCCCTACCTCTATAATCTCCTCCATGCCCACAGTGCTCCAAGATCACTGCACTCCTCCAATTCTGGCCTCTTACCAATTTTCACCACCCCACCATTGGTAGCCATGCTTTTCACCGTTTAGATCAATGGTGGGCAAGCTGCAGCTCGGGGGCTACATGCTGACCATTTGGGTTCTGAGACACCAGACACTTTGTTCACCGTTGCCCACGCGCAGGGTCGCCACACTCCCCTGAGATCCGTCCGTCTAGTTTTTTTTCCTACTGGTATGACTGAAGCGATTTGCACGTAAAGCGAGGGTGAGTAAAGTGAGGTGGGTGCTGATTGCTCACAACATTGACTGTGAGAGCCGTGCGCTCCCTCTGTGCCCAAAGTGTAAATATTTACTTTGTTTTACCATTTCACATTGTTGACAGTTCTATTAATATATAAACGATTTAAGCATTTTCTATAAATCGTTATGAACTATTCGGTTTGTATTAAATACATCCACTCTTATTCACGGCGACATGGCTAGTGAACAATCCCGATTTCAATATTGTGGCCCATTCAGATGAAGGAGAGTCACTCATGTGGCCCACTCACCAGCCTATGTTGCCCATCACTGGTCTAGATCCTACGTTCTACAATTCCCTCTCTCAAAATCTCTGCCTCTCCTCCCTCCCTCACCTCCTTTAAGACCTTTCTTAAAATCTACCTCTGGCCATGCTTTTGAACAGTGCTTAGCACTGCTGCCTCACAACTCCAGGGTCTTGAGTTCAATTCCAACCTTGGGTTACCGCCTGTGTGGAGTCTGCACGTTCTCCCCGTGTCTGCGTGGGTTTCCTCCCACAGTCCAAAGATGTCCAGGTTAGGTGGATTGGCCATGCTAAATTGCCCCTTAGTGTCCAAAAAGTTAGGTGGGGTTATGGGGATAGGGTGGAGGCATGGGCTTGGGTAGGGTGCTCTTTCCAAGGGCCGGTGCAGACTCGATGGGCCGAATAGGTTCCTTCAGCACTGTAAATTCTATGATTCTATGAATACCTGCCCTCGATGGTTTGGTGTTAAACTTTGATGACGCTCCTGTTACTATGTTAAAAGCGCTATACAATTGCAAATTGTGTTGTTTTGAATTTTCAAAATATCCACTGGTAGAATTTGAATGAAAACATTAACTCAATTTATGAGTTAATACGTAATACCTGCATATTAAAATGAACACAAGAAATTAAACTTTTGTTTTCTAACATATTGATGCTTTGCATTCATTTTCCGAATATAGTAGCGATATAGCAGAATGTGTATTTAGAAATACATTCCTTCCCTCTGCGCAAGAAAATCCTTGAAACTGACATGGATGTGGCAGCACGCGCCCCTCTGAGATTGCAGTTTGAAGGGTTAAGCCCCACTCGTATAAGGCGCTGACACCTCGGTACAGTACTGAGAGGAACTGTATTGTTGGATATGTCATCTTTCAGAAGAGATGTTAAGCCCAGGCCTTGTCTGGAGGGAATTCACTTCACATTTAGACCTCAACCACCAAATTGGCTGCCAACATTTCAAAAGCAATTATTGGCGGAGAAGCATTTTTTGAAGAACTGAGAATGTGAAATGTATGGTGTAAATGCAAAGCTCATCTTTGCTGTTGGGATGAACCTGCCCGTCCAGTTAAACACGCACTTAAACCTCAGCTCGACATTGGCAAGAGGGCATGGGCCATGCTTGCTCAGCATTGCACCATTTATCTTCCCCAATTTACACTCATTTTTAACCTCCACTGTGCATTCCTTTGATCAGAACTACAACTCTATGGCCTAGAAGACAAGCGCAGCAGAATCGCGGAAATTCCACCACTTGCAAGTTCCCCTCAAAGCCACAAGCCAAAGAACAGCACGGTAAGGCAGCACGGTGACGCAGTGGGTTAGCACTGCAGCCTCACGGCGCCGAGGTCCCAGGTTCAATCCCGGCTCTGGGTCACTGTCCGTGTGGAGTTTGCACATTCTCCCCGTGTCTGTGTGGGTTTCGCCCCCCCGCAACCCAAAGATGTGCAGGCTAGGTGGATTAGCTACACTAAATTGCCCTTTAATTGGAAAAAATGAATTGGGTACTGTGGTGGTATGAATGTGAGCACTGCCATTGGTGCAGAGCATGGGTTTCCCATTGGCTCTGGCTGGTCATGTGCCTCTCGTCCGATTGGCTGGGACTAGTCATGTGACTGCTCACCAATTGGTCGAGAGGCAAGTAGACCCCGCCTCCGAGGTGGGGTATAAGTACCCAGAGTTCCCGACGGTCGGCCTTACTCTGTAGTCGACCACCGGGCTAACAACTAGCTGATTAAAGCCACAGTTCGGATTCTAATCGTGTCTTGAGTCCAATTGATGGTACATCAGGTACTCTAAATTTATTTTTAAAAAGTCGTAAGCCATCCTGATTTGGAGCGATCTCCCTGCTCCTTCACTGACACTGGGTCAAAAAGCTGAAACTCCCTCCCTAACAGCCCTGTGGGTGTACCTACATGACGTGGTCAAGAGGACGGCTCACCACCACCTTTTCAAGGCAATTAGGGATGGAAATGAATACTCAGTTTACCAGAGATGCCCACACCTGTGAATGACTAAAACATCCTCCCCCTGAATTATAGGAACTGCAGTAGGCCATTCAACCCCTTCAGGCTGTTCTGTTATTTTATTGGATAATGTCTGATCAGATTTTGACCATGTATTTGGCACATTTCCCAGTATTTCAGTTGACAATGAAGGCGAAAGTCGCAATTGTCTGGGGATTTAAAGGATTGGCTCAGGGTTGAAAATGATGCTTCAGGTCCTTTGGAAATTGATTACTTCTCTTTTTTAATTCATTATTGCAGCATTTATCCATTACTGAGGGAACTTTAAAAATAACATAATATCAAATAGAGATTCCAAGCAACTCTAATCAAAACTGTGGAGAGCGAATTGTGTAAGATCTCCACAAACGCTGATCCCACAGACTCTCTACCATGCAAACCCCCTCCCCTTTTCCCATAGGTTCTCTAACCTTGAAACCCCCTCCCCATGTTCCCTCAAACTCTCTACCCCTCAAACCATAAATCCCTTCTCCGTGTGCCCACAGACTCTCTACCCATCCAATCCCCTCCCCATGTTCCCGCAGACTTGGTATCCCTCGAACCCCCTTCCCATGTTTCCACTGATTCTCTACCCCTCGAACCCCCCCATGTTTCCATAGACATGCTACCCCTCAAGCCCCCTTCTCAAGTTCTCACAGACTCTCTGAACCCCAAGTCCCCTCCCCATCTTCTCACAGACTCGCTACCCCTCGAAGGCCCCCCCATATCCCCCCCACCCCCCCATATCCCCCCCATATCCCCCATCCCCCCATATCCCCATCCCCCCCATCCCCCCCACATCCCCCCCACCCCCCATCATTCCCCCCACCACCCCATCCCCACATCCCCCCCACCCCCCATCATTCCCCCCACCCCCCCATCATTCCCCCCCACCCCCCCCCCATCATTCCCCCCCACCCCCCCCATCATTCCCCCCCACCCCCCCATCATTCCCCCCCACCCCCCCATCATTCCCCCCCCACCCCCCCATCATTCCCCCCCACCCCCCATCATTCCCCCCCCCACCCCCCCATCATTCCCCCCCCACCCCCCCATCATTCCCCCCCCACCCCCCATCATTCCCCCCCCCACCCCCCATCATTCCCCCCATCCCCCATCATTCCCCCCCCATCATTCCCCCCCATCATTCCCCCCCATCATTCCACCCCCCATCATTCCCCCCCCATCCTTCCCCCCCCATCCACCCCCCATCATTCCCCCCCCATCATTCCCCCCCCATCCACCCCCCATCATCCCCCCCCCCTCATTCCCCCCCCCTCATTCCCCCCATCCACCCCCCATCATTCCCCCCCCATCATTCCCCCCCATCCACCCCCCATCATTCCCCCCCCCACCCCCCCCCCCATCATTCCCCCCCCACCCCCCCATCATTCCCCCCCCACCCCCCCATCATTCCCCCCCACCCCCCCCATCATTCCCCCCACCCCCCCCATCATTCCCCCCCCATCCCCCATCATTCCCCCCCCCATCATTCCCCCCCCATCATTTCCCCCCCCATCATTCCCCCCCCCATCATTCCCCCCCCCATCATCCCCCCCCCATCATTCCCCCCCCATCATTCCCCCCCCCATCATTCCCCCCCATCATTCCCCCCCCCATCATTCCCCCCCCCCCATCATTCCCCCCCCCCATCATTCCCCCCCCCATCATTCCCCCCCCCCCCATCATTCCCCCCCCATCATTCCCCCCCCCATCATCCCCCCCCCATCATTCCCCCCCCCATCATCCCCCCCCCCATCATTCCCCCCCCCATCATTCCCCCCCCCCCTCATTCCCCCCCCATCATTCCCCCCCCATCATTCCCCCCCCCCCATTCCCCCCCCCATCATTCCCCCCCCCCATCATTCCCCCCCCCCCATCATTCCCCCCCCCCCATCATTCCCCCCCCCATCATTCCCCCCCCATCATTCCCCCCCCCCCATCATTCCCCCCCCATCATTCCCCCCCCCCCCATCATTCCCCCCCCCCCATCATTCCCCCCCCCCATCATTCCCCCCCCCCATCATTCCCCCCCCCCCATCCCCATCATTCCCCCCCCCCCCCCCCCCATGTTTCCAAAGACTCTCCACACCACGAGACTCTCCCCATGTTCCCACAGATTTCAGAATGAGACACGGCTGGAGTGAGTTTGAAGCTTGGGAATTTGAAACAGGAGTGGGAATTGAATTAGCAAGTCTTTCCCTCGTTCCTGTTTTTTTAAAGGTTGGAGTCCAGTTACTATGGTTAACAAAGAGCTGCCCCACCCAAATAGCGGCGTGCCAGTTATCTGTCAATCACCGGCAGCCTGATTAGGAGTCGGCAGGTGTTGATGACATACTTTTGAGGTTTAACTAATGTGTGAGTCACCTGAGGAATCTCAGCCCATTTCATCTCTATTTAAGAAAGGGGCTTCAAAGTGCGTTCACAGTGAGCTTTGCGCGCGAGCAGTGGGGGAGTCCACATCCAGAGTGAGATACGGCCAGAGTGAGTTTGAAGCGTGGGAATTTGAATCAGAGTGGGAAATCGGTGCAGAGTGGGAAGAGGTGCTTTTTATTTTTTCTCCTTGCTTTGTCACTTTTAAATCTTCAGAGTGGTCCTGCCCTGCTGCAGTGAGGCTACAAGGGAGAGAGCTGATTAGTAAGTAATGGGTAAGGTCGGTAAGTCTTTAACCGTTACCAGTTAGTGTACCTACACCTCAAGGACTGCAGCAACTCAAGAAGGCAACTCAACAACACCTTCTGAAGGACAACTAGGGATGTCCAATAACTGCTGGCCTTAACAGCAATGCCCACATCCTGTAAATTATTTAAAAACATTATTTGATATTAAAAGTTAATTTAATTTAAAGGGTAAGACATGGCAGCAGAGCTCCAAGCTGTGGTATGCTCTTCTTGCTCCATGTGGGAGAAAGGGACTTTCCAGTTCCCAGGACTAGCACGTGTGCAAGACTTGCCTCCAGCTGCAGTTCCTAGAAGCCTAGGTTTCGAAGCTGGAGCGGCGGCTGGGGACATTGTAGAGTATCCGCGAGTCGGAGTGTATCGTGGATAGCACGTATAGAAAGGCGGTCACATCGCAAGCTCAGACTCCACAGGCAGGAAGGGAATGAGTGACCACCAGACAGAGAAAGAGAGCAGGTAGAGCAGGAATCTCCTGTGGCCATTCCCCTGCAAAACGGATACACCGCTTTGGATACAGTTGAGGGGAAGGCAGCAAGAATCAAATTCTTTGTACCACCATTGGTTCTGCTGCAGAGGGGAGGAGTGAAAAGTGTGGGAATGCAATAGTTACAGGGGATACGATTAGGGAATAAGTGTTTCTGTGGCCTGAAACAAAACTCCAGGATGGTATGTTGCCTCCCTGGTGCTAGGGTCAGGGATGTCTCGGAGCGGTTACAGGACCTTCTAGAGGGGGAAGGGGGAGCCAGTAGACGTGTTGCACATCGGTACCAACGACACAGTAGTTGAGGCCAAAACATTGTGCGATTTCAAGAAAGAATTAGATATAGCTCTTGGGGCTGAAGGGATCATGGGATATTGGGGGGCGGGGAGTAGGCTGGATCAGCAGGTTGAATTTGATGGGATATTGGGGGGCGGGGAGTAGGCTGGATCAGCAGGTTGAATTTGATGGGATATTGGGGGGTGGGGGGTGGGCTGGATCAGCAGGTTGAATTTGATGGGATATTCGGGGGCGGGGGGGGGGTTAGGCTGGATCAGCAGGTTGAATTTGATGGGATATTGGGGGGGGGGGGGAAGGCTGGATCAGCAGGTTGAATTTGATGGGATATTGGGGGGCGGGGGGGGTCAGGCTGGATCAGCAGGTTGAATTTGATGGGATATTGGGGGGTGGGGGGGAAGGCTGGATCAGCAGGTTGAATTTGATGGGATATTGGGGGGCGGGGGGGTCAGGCTGGATCAGCAGGTTGAATTTGATGGGATATGTGGGGGTGGGGGCGGGGGGGGGGTTAGGCTGGATCAGCAGGTTGAATTTGATGGGATATTGGGGGGCGGGGGGGGGGTCAGGCTGGATCAGCAGGTTGAATTTGATGGGATATTGGGGGGTGGGGGCGGGGGGGGGGGGTTAGGCTGGATCAGCAGGTTGAATTTGATGGGATATTGGGGGGCGGGGGGGGGAAGGCTGGATCAGCAGGTTGAATTTGATGGGATATTGGGGGGCGGGGGGGGGTCAGGCTGGATCAGCAGGTTGAATTTGATGGGATATTGGGGGGTGGGGGCGGGGGGGGGGTTAGGCTGGATCAGCAGGTTGAATTTGATGGGATATTGGGGGGCGGGGGGGGGTCAGGCTGGATCAGCAGGTTGAATTTGATGGGATATTGGGGGGCGGGTAGGCTGAATCAGAAGGTTGAATTTGATGACCTTCTCCTCTTCCTATTTTCTATGTATGTTTTTGTGTATCCTTAACCTCCCCCCATGTTACTTTCGACTCTCTAACCTCAAAGCCCCTCCCCATGTTTCCATAGACTCTCTGCTCCTCGAGCCTCGTCTCCATGTGCTCTTAGACTCTTTACCCCTCAAACCCCCTCCTTCCTACCCCTCTAATCCCCTCCCAATGTTCCCACAGACTCTCTACCACTCAAACCCCCTCCTTCCTACCCCTCGAATCCCCTCCCAATGTTCCCACAGACTCTTTACCACTCAAAGCCTCTCCCAATGTTCCCACAGACTCTTTACCACTCAAACCCCCTCCTTCCTACCCCTCGAATCCCCTCCCAATGTTCCCACAGACTCTCTACCACTCAAACCCCCTCCTTCCTACCCCTCGAATCCCCTCCCAATGTTCCCACAGACTCTTTACCACTCAAAGCCTCTCCCGATGCTCCCACAGACTATCTAACCTCAAACCCCCTCCCCATGTTCCTTTAGACTCTCTACCCATCAAACCCTCTCCTCATGTTCCCACAGAGTATCACGTGAAACCATACCCTATGTTTCCATAGACTCTTTACCCCTCAAACACTCTCTCTATATTCCCACACACTCCCTAGCCCTCAAATCCCCTCCCAATGTTCCCACTGACTCACTACCCATTGAACCCCCTCCCCATGTCCCTCAGACTCCCTCCCTCCCCATGTCCCACAGACTCTCCCTCCCTCCCCATGTCCCACAGACTCTCCCTCCCTCCCCATGTCCCACAGACTCTCCCTCCCTCCCCATGTCCCACAGACTCTCCCTCCCTCCCCATGTCCCACAGACTCTCCCTCCCTCCCCATGTCCCACAGACTCTCCCTCCCTCCCCATGTCCCACAGACTCTCCCTCCCTCCCCATGTCCCACAGACTCTCCTTCCCCATGTCCCACAGACTCTGCCTCCCCATGTCCCACAGGCTCTCCCTCCCCATGTCCCACAGACTCTCCCTCCCTCCCCATGTCCCACAGACTCTCCCTCCCTCCCCATGTTCCTCAGACTCCCCCTCCCCATGTCCCACAGACTCCCCCTCCCCATGTCCCACAGACTCTCCCTCCCCATGTCCCACAGGCTCTCCCTCCCTCCCCATGTCCCACAGGCTCTCCCTCCCTCCCCATGTCCCACAGAGTCTCCCTCCCTCCCCATGTCCCACAGAGTCTCCCTCCCTCCCCATGTCCCACAGACTCTCCCTCCCCATGTCCCACAGACTCTCCCTCCCCATGTCCCACAGACTCTCCCTCCCCATGTCCCACAGACTCTCCCTCCCCATGTCCCTCAGACTCTCCCTCCCTCTACGTGGGGTTGAGTAGGGTGATCATTGTTCGGCACAACATCGAGGGCCGAAGGGCCTGTTCTGTGCTGTACTGTTCTATGTTCTATGTTCTCCCCATGTCCCTCAGACTCTCCCTCCCTCCCCATGTCCCTCAGACTCTCCCTCCCCATGTCCCTCAGACTCTCCCTCCCTCCCCATGTCCCACAGACTCTCCCTCCCCATGTCCCACAGACTCTCCCTCCCCATGTCCCTCAGACTCTCCCTCCCCATGTCCCTCAGACTCTCCCTCCCCATGTCCCACAGACTCTCCCTCCCCATGTCCCACAGACTCTCCCTCCCCATGTCCCACAGACTCTCCCTCCCCATGTCCCACAGACTCTCCCTCCCCATGTCCCACAGACTCTCCCTCCCCATGTCCCACAGACTCTCCCTCCCCATGTCCCACAGACTCTCCCTCCCCATGTCCCACAGACTCTCCCTCCCATGTCCCACAGACTCTCCCTCCCCATGTCCCACAGACTCTCCCTCCCCATCTCCCACAGACTCTCCCTCCCCATGTCCCACAGACTCTCCCTCCCCATGTCCCACAGACTCTCCCTCCCCATGTCCCACAGACTCTCCCTCCCCATGTCCCACAGACTCTCCCTCCCCATGTCCCACAGACTCTCTCTCCCCATGTCCCACAGACTCTCTCTCCCTCTCATGTCCCACAGACTCTCCTTCCCTCCCCCTGTCCCACAGACTCTCTCTCCCTCCCCCTGTCCCACAGACTCACCCTCCCTCCCCATGTCCCACAGACTCTCCCTCCCTCCCCATGTCCCACAGACTCTCTACCCCTCCAATTTCCTGCTGCTATTTCTGCTCTGTCTCTCCAAACTACCACTTTGATCCTGGCCCAGATCATGCTGATGTTCTCTTTATCCTGCCCTCTCTTCCTCTCACATCTCCATCGTCCCATCTCCATCGTCCCCTCTCTCCCCCCCCCCCCCCCCCCCCCCCCCCCCCCCCCCCGAGCCTGTATGGTCAATACCCTCCTTTCTGCCCGGGGTTGGGCCTAGTTTCTCTCTTCTTGCCCTAATTCTCCTGGTTTAATCCAGATTCTCCCCTCTAACTTTAACACCCAGAATCCTCCCGGCTACTTCCCATCAGGCTTTACTGCCCCTGTAGTGCTGTCCCTGGATTCGGTCCTCGAACACAATCCAGGAACCATTGTCAGTCAGAAACAGAGGTTTGGATGATCTAAAGCTAACAAGTTGAGGTGGGAAGTCTCCTTTGCTGACTGCACTGCCTTGTTGTTGTGCTGTTTGTGAGCTCCGACCCATTCCAGTCCCTCCAGCACTGCTCCCCAATATCAAATCCCTCGTCTGCCGATCTCTGTATTGACATGGAGGTGGCAATTGGCTGGTCAGTAGGGGCAGCACAAGTGGCTAGCACTGTGGCTTCACAGCGCCAGGATCCCAGGTTCGATTCCCCGCTGGGTCACTGTCTGTGCGGAGTCTGCACGTTCTCCCCGTGTCTGCGTGGGTTTCCTCCGGGTGCTCCGGTTTCCTCCCACAGTCCAAAGACGTGCAGGTTAGGTGGATTGGCCATGATAAATTGCTCTTAGTGACCAAAAAAGGTTAGGAGTGGTTATTGGGTTACGGGGATGGGGTGGAAGTGAGGGCTTTAGTGGGTCGGTGCAGACTCGATGGGCCAAATGGCCATATTCTGCACTGTATGTTCTATGTTCAGTAGATATGCACTGAAATCAAATCGTCCACATTCTGGTAACTAACGGATTGGGTGCCACAACTTGGAAACGGCGTGGGTAATTGAGTGACTGATCACCTTCCACACAAATATTTTGGTAATGGATCATGTTGCATAAATCAGTAGATAGCCCTGGGCTGCACAAAACAGACCACTCTGAAACCACGTTGTTCTATTCTCCGACTGATACAAACATACAACCTGTCTGTCATTCCCACTGCCTCTTGTTCACGGCTGAACTCAAACACGCTGTTGTTTGAAGGTGCAGGGTGCAAATAATTGAGAAAGCTATAGCTATAATTACACAGGCCTGTCAGTTCCAAACTAGCAAAGAGCAATTAGCAGCAATTCTCACACCAGGGCGAATGACGAAAAAACCATTCTATTTAAACCCAAGAATGGAATTGAAGCAATATCATATTTGAAGTAAAATCCGACAGATTGCCTTATTCCATTAGACAGGTCTCTCACAATGGCCCTGCCTGAATCTCAGACAGCACACAGGAAAAGACACAATACCAAACTGCAGTGGAGGGAATACTAGGCCATGTGACATTCTGCAATGTATTATGGGAGTCAGGCGCAAGTTGCTATTATGTCTATTAAGAGGTGTGAGATCATAAATCCTGAGATTAACTGACATCTTTTGCCTCATGGTTCAAGCAGCTCAAATGTAATGAATTACTTTTTCACGTGCAGCCACTCTTGGATGAAGGAGGTAAGTTGGCCAGGACTCCACGCTCTTCCATGCCAGGGTCCCAGGTTTGATTCCCGCCTTGGGTCACTGTCTGTCGCGGAGTCTGCACGTTCTCCCCGTGTCTGCGTGGGTTTCCTCCGGGTGCTCCAGTTTCCTCCCACAAGTCCCGAAAGACGCGCTGTTAGGTAATTTGGACATTCTGAATTCTCCCTCTGTGTACCCGAACAGGCGATGGAATGTGGCGATGAGGGGATTTTCACAGTAACTTCATTGCGGTGTTAATGTAAGCCTACGTGTGACAATAATAAAGATTCTTCCAATTCTTAAATTGGTGAGTTGGTATCTTTATCATTGAGCTGAAAGACATGTCCACACTGCAATCTAACAGTGTCAGGATTTGGGCGGGAATTTCCAGCTCATCCCGCAGGTGCCATCTTCCCGTTCCCGCTGGAGGTGATTCCCTTTGGCGGGAAGGACGAGCCACACAAAACGACATAAACATCGGCAGGACTGGAAGACCCCATCGATGGCGAGCTGCCTCTGTCACTGGAAAACATGGTGTGGCGGAGCTGGAAAATCTTACCCTTTGTTCTGCTTAAATCCTGGAACGGGACCGAAACTGAAACTCACAACCTTCCTGACTCCAAGGATCAAGTTGTCAAATCAATATTCGTGTGGTCTTGTCGCTGAGTGATGCATTAATGCATCACCTGGTGCTCTGGCTAACACACTCCTCCCTCAAACAGGGCCCAGGAAGGTGGGGGCGGGGGGGCCTTGACTCTTTGATCTAAACTGCCTTTCTTGTTGCCCCCCCGCCCCGCCTGAGCAGCCAGAGACAGAGCTGCAGACCTGAAAGAGTAGCAATTGGAACCATAAGCCTGTGAGTCCCAATTTTTTTGAAAGTTGGCCTGTCAGGTCAGTTTGACTGTGTTGCTGTGGCTGCTGCTTCCTGAGTTTCGGGCAGACTTTTAAGCCTGCCCGAAAACCACGAAGCTGCCCAAAGGACAATAGCAGCAGGAGTGTGGGTACTGAGAGCGATCTTGCCTGAAGCATGGGAAGTGAAGTATTTTAGAACCAATTAGGTTCTGGGGTTGTTTGGGGGGGGGGGGGGGGGGTTGGTTGGTTGGAGGGTGGAAGTTTGGGACTGTTGAAAGGGTCGGGAGTTTAGGGGTTGTCAGAGGGGTGGGGGAGTTTGGGATTGTTGGAGGGATGAGAGTGTTTGGGGGTGTTGGAGGGGTGGGGGAGTTTAGAACATAGAACAGTACAGCACAGAACAGGCCCTTCAGCCCTCAATGTTGTGCCGAGCAATGATCACCCTACTCAAACCCACGTATCCACCCTACACCCGTAACCCAACAACTCCCCCCCCCTTTAACCTTACTTCTTGGGACACTACGGGCAATTTAGCATAGCCAATCCACCTAACCCGCACATCTTTGGATTGTGGGAGGAAACCGGAGCACCCGGAGGAAACCCACGCACACACGGGGAGGACGTGCAGACTCCACACAGACAGTGACCCAGCCAGGAATCGAACCTGGGACCCTGGAGCTGTGAAGCATTTATGCTAACCACCATGCTACCCTGCTGCCCACTTTTTTAGCGGGTGTCGGAAGGGTGGGGAGTTTAGGGTGTGTTGGAGGGGGTGGGGGAATTTAGGGTGTGTGAGAGTTTAGGGGTGACAGAGGATGGGGGAGATTAAGGGACTGCCTTGGGGAGGGGGGGTGGTTGGGGAGATTGTTGGAGGGGGTGGTGTGGGGTGGGGATATTGGAGCTTTTAATTTATCCACCACATTTTTCCATTTTAGGCTGTATTTTCACAGTGTGCAACATTAGGGTTCAGGTTAGTATGATGGCTTCTGGGGGAAAGCAAAAAAATCCACTTCTTGAGTCAAGGCCACACTGAATTTATGCACCATGTTATGATTCTTCCCCGTAAATTTCAGATCAACAGTTCAATCTGGAGAATCCCTACAGTGTAGAAGAAGGCAATTCACCGATCCTCTGACAGAGCACGCCACCCAAGCCCATTCCACCGCCCTATCCCAATAAACCCTTTATCTAACCTACCATCTTTGGACACTAAGGGGCAATGTATCACGGCCAATCCACCTAACAATGTTTTCCCCAAGATGCTGGTAGATGTCTCATTGATAAATCACACATAAGGATAGCGTCATTCTCATACAAGGCCAGATATCATTTATGTACACAGAGAAGTCAGAACGGTAAGGTAGTATTAGCTACAGAGTTGAAATGCTTTGCAAGTGTAGTGGGTTATTTGTAACCACTTTCTGTTATTGCTCTGGGATTAATTATCCTCAAAGAATCATCACCGGGCTGTCAATTTCACCATCGCTACACTCATTCTGCCTGATGTAATGAAAGATAGACAAACCATGCATTTTGTATAGCAGCTTCCATGATGTCTGGAAGTGCTTTACAGCCAATTAAATATTTTTGAGTTGCAGCCACTGTTCAAATGGTGAAGCAGGCTCGAGGGGCTGAATGGCCTACTCCTAATACATTCATATGTTAATCTGGATGGATGAGAGGAGGTGGGCTGGGTGACCTTTGTCATCCATAATTACCTTGCGAACAGAGGGTGGAATCATGGCTGGTGTTCAGTTTCTTTTGTTGCTAATGAAAGTTTAGAGTGAGTCGGCTTTGCCAGGACAGGAGTGTGTAACGGGCTGCTCACAAATCAGTAACCGGTTTTACAACTGTACATGGTTCTCCAGAGTCTTATTCCTTAACTTTAATCTTATGCTTTGTCTACTTACCTATTATCCCAATCTATCTTGGTGCTTTTATGAGTTTTTGAGCAATATAGTATCATGATAGTTGTGTTGCACAGTAGATATTGAGAATATACTGTAGGGGGAAGCAGCAGACTTGCTGATCAAGAAAACACAGATATAATAGTGAACTGTTCAGTCCTCTGACCGCTTACAATAGTGTCACAGAGAGGCAGACACCCGAGAACTCCAATGCTTCTTACTGACAATGAAGATCTATGTGGTCCAGTCATCCACTTAGTTGCTCAGGAGGCATTTGATTTTTCTAACACGTGAGATTGCCGACAAAATAGAATTCAATTACACCCTTTCTATGAAATAATTATGTTGAATAATATCATGCACCCAGGCAGGAGAAAGTCTTCTCATTCTTTTACATGACGGAAAAGATCTTGGGCAGTTTATGTGGGCTGCAAGTATTGAATATTGGGCATCATGCAGAACATGTTAATGAGACTGAGAGAGGCAGTCACAAAAATCAGTGTTATCGTCTGCACGGTATTATAAATGGCTTAATGGGATATTGTTCTTATCAAATTAACAGTATTGCACGATGCTAATAAAGTAAAATTTGTACTCTCGGGTTTAATAATCGTGGTGGGACCACCTATAGTGTGCACACAAACCAACACTACATTGTATTGTTGCGGCTCTTAATATTAATGGACCACGTGCATAAATATCGAACAATATTTGTATCTAGATGTCAAATAGGAGTTATCATTTCACTAGGTTTTTAAAAACATATTTTAGAAATAATCTATTTCCATGCGATAGGAAAATAAAGGCAATTGTAAAGGATTTATATTTGTGTTGGTAAACATAAGAAATAACGTGACTGCCTCACTCAGTCTCATTAACATGTTCTGCATGATGCCCAATATTCAATACTTGGAGCCCGGATAAACTGCCCGAGATCTTTACCGTTCTGTAAAAGAATGAGAAAGCTTTTTGTGAAATAAGATATAGTTTTCAGTGGGTTTCTGTACTGGAAGGCAAAGCATAAAGTTAGATTCATGCTGGAGGGAAGTGTTTGTGTGTGTGGTGGTTTGTTTCAGTTCCAACTGTGATCCTGTTGTGCTTAGAGAGGGCTACAAAGTAAAAGTTATGGGGCGGAGAATCGCTTGGGGGGGGGGGCAGTGTGAATCCCGCCCGCCGGCTGCCGAATTCTCCGGCGCCTGGGTTTTGGCGGGAGTGGGCATCGCGTTGCGCCAGTCGGCAGCTGCTAGCAGCGCCCCCCCCCCCCCCCCCCCCCGGTGATTTCCCCGGCCTGCGATGGGCCGAATGGCCGCCCGTTTTCAGCCGGCCTTGCTGCTGTAAATTACAACAGGCGGGACCGGCACCTTCCGGGGTCCTCGGGGGATCTGGCACTGGGGGGTGCCCCCACGGTGCCCTGGCCAGCAATCGGGGCCCACCGATCCGCGGGCAGGCCTGTGCCATGGGGGCACTCTATTTATCCGTGCAGCCGCTGTAACAGTCCGCAATGGCTGGCGCAGAGATGAATCTCCCCTGCGCATGCGCTGGGATGACGCCAGCACACACTGCCGCTCCCGCGCATGCGCCAACTCGCGCTGGCCGGCGGAGGCCCTTCGGCGCAAGTTGACGCGGCGCCAAGCCCCTTCCGTGTTGGCCAGCGCGGCGCAAACCACTCCGGCACCGGCCTAGCCTGACGGCGGAGTAGTTCACGCCACACCTCGGCGCCGGAGTGGCCCGCCCAGCCTGTTTGCGGAGAATTCCGCCCATGGTCTTTTAAGCCAGGGTCAATTCTGGAATCTTCCCGTCCAGTTATAGCAACAACTCGGATTGTAACCCCCCACCTCTCCCGACCACTTTTATGCACGCGTGCGTGCTGTCAGGCAGCAGGGAGAACCTCGCACATGTTCTATGTTCTCCTATAGAACATACAGTGCAGAAGGAGGCCATTCGGCCCATCGAGTCTGCACCAACACATTTAAGCCCTCACTTCCACCCTATCCCCATAACCCTCCTAACCTTTTTGCCCTAACTAAGGGCAATTTATCAAGGTCAATCCACCTAACCTGCGCGTCTTTGGACTGTGGGAGGAAACCGGAGCACCCGGAGGAAACCCACGCAGACACGGGGAGAACGTGCAAACTCCGCACAGACAGTCACCCAGCGGGGAATCGAACCTGGGACTCTGGCGCTGTGAAGCCACAGTGCTATCCACTTGTGCTACTGTGCTGCCCAGGATTTGGACACATTTCAAAATAACTTTGAAAAGAAAAGAAACAGCTCTGGCATTTTATGGGATTTCTGTAATTCAGACAAGATGGGAATCCAAGGTCACACCTGCCTCCTCAGGTTGTCTGTATAAGAACCCTTGGACCAAACACGAATTTACCTGCTGAATATTTACCCCTCAAACAACGTTACTGGAACGGATTATCTGGTCACTTACTTCATTTTTTCCCTTTAATCTTTCATGGAATGCGGGTGTTGCTGGCTAGGCCTGCATTTGTTGCCCGTTTCCAATTGCCCTTGAACTGGTCTGCTCGGCCATTTCAGAGGGTGGTTAAGAGTCAACCACATTGCCGTGGGTCTGGAGTCACGTGTCGGCCAGACCAGGTAAGGGCGGCAGATTTCCTTCCCTGAAGGACATTAGTGAACTGGATTTTTACAACAATCAATGACAGTTGTCATGGTCACCATTATGGAGTCTTAACTTTATAATTCCAGATTTGTTAATTAAATCGCACCAGTTGCCGTGGTGGAATTTGAACCCATGTCCCCGGGAGATTAGTCTGAGGCCTTTGGATTATCAGCACAGCAACATTACTACCATGCAGCATTTCTCCATTACTGCTTGTGGGGGCTTGCTGTGCACAAATTGGTTGTTGTGTTTTCCACATCATTATGACCACACTTCAAAAGTACTTCATTCCAGAACTTTAGGGAACCCAAAGGCGCGACAGAAGGTGCTACAGAAATACAAAGTCTTTCTTTCTTATTCTATAATTCTAATTCACTTTCAAGTCTTTCTTTCAGAGCAGCATGGTGGCGCAGTGGTTAGCACTGGGACTGCGGTGCTGAGGACCCGGGTTCGAATCCTGGCCCTGGGTCACTGTCCGTGTGGAGTTTGCACATTCTCCCCGTGTCTGCGTGGGTTTCACCCCCCCACAACCCAAATAGATGTGCAGGGTAGGTGAATTGGCCAAGCTAAATTGCCCCTTAATTGGGAAAAAAAATAATTGGGTACTCTAAATTTATAGAAGAAAAAGAAAAAAAAGTATTTGTCTTTCTTTAATTCTAATTCATCCCCAACAATAGTCACGGAGTCTCTGTCCCATTGCTGTTTATCCCAATAACCATGCATGTCTCCACAACACCCTCCTCCGCACCTCGCTAATCACTGCCCAGCATCAATATTTTAAAACTTGTTTGCCCAGAGATTTCATTGGAATCACTGGTAGAAAGAGAACCATCAAACTGCTCGCATCAGGATGATGCAGGAAATAGGAAACAGAAGTCACCAACACTCTCTAATTAATCACCAGCACTGCCATAAACTTCCTATCCAGCTCATCATTGCCTATGGCTAAGATCAAGGTCTATATGTGGCTGGCTAGGCACAGCCTCAATGCAACATTATACATTTCAACTGTAGCCTGTCACCTCCAGTTCCTCTCCAATTGATGAATTGAGATAATCGACTGAAATATTCAAAAGATTCCAGTCCGAAGGCAGGAGTAACACAATAACAAAAACAGACAATGCTGGATAAACTCAGCAGGTCTGCCGACATTTGGAGAGAGAAAAAGATGGAATGTTTCGAGTTCTGTGATTGTGAGATGAGGCACCTAAGAAATTACAGAGCAAGCTAAATAAAATCTAGTAATGGGCAGAAGAGTAGACGATGAAACTAATTCAGAAGAAAGAGGGACACCACACAATGAGTGGGTGAGAAACAGTCACTCCGTGAATTGGGTTGAAATGGTGGGGATAGAATCGCGAACTCTGGTGGACCTAATCTGGCAGCTTTCACCACTTGACCTTTCCACCTTCAACCACCCTGTCCCAAGTTGCTGCCATTGGCCACTCAACAAGCCCACCCTCTTGGCAATCTGCTTTCCAAGTTAGAAAGCAAACACGTTTCTTCATTGCTGAAATAGAGTTAAACAACCTTTGCCCCCATCTTCAACAACTGGGTGCAGGAGCAGAGGGCGCTGGGTGCATAAGTCATTGAAGGTGGCAGGGCATGCTGAGAGCACAGTTATTGAAGCACAGACTTTATTAACAGGGGAATAGAACACAGGAGCAAGGAGGTTATGTGAAACGTGTGTAAAACAATAGTTAGGCCTCAGTTGGAGTATTGCATCCAGTTATGGGCACTGCCCTTCAGGAAAGACGTGAAGGCAGAGAGAGAGTGCAGGAAAGATTCACGAGAAAGGGTGAGATATCCCGGCCGCGTTGCACCCGAAAAGCACCATGACCGGTAGATGTCTGGGATCTACCCGTCTCGCCATGCCTTGTGGGATCTAATGTGATCTCGCGCGATGGCTGCAATCTGAATCCTGCCCACTGTGGGCGGGATCACTTTCTAGCAAATCACTTTCTAGAAAATCTTCATATTAGAGTAAGACAGCAATTTCACTCTAATATGCATTCTCGAGATCTAATCAAGGCGTGGGATCCATCCCCCTCTAGCCTTGGAGATCCCGCTGTTCGGTCCTGGTCTCCACAAATGGGGACCAGACGGGACAGCACTCATGGAGATGCCACAGGGCATTGGAGGCTCCTAGGTGTTTGCCCTCTGGACAGGGTGGCACCCTGGGCACTGCCAGCCTAGCACTCTGGCAGTGCCATCTGGGTGCCAGCCTGGCATTTTCCATGTGACGAGGATAGGGCGGGGCACTGAAGACCCCGTTACAGGTGAGTTAGGGCTTGGGGGGGGGGGTTTCAGGAATCGTGTTGGTGGGTCGAGAGATCAGGGCACCATTTAAAAATGGAGGTCCGCATTGCACAAAACGGGACTAAATGTGGCCTTGGCGTGCATTCCCCGCTGAGGTCCCAATCTATCCGAACGACCGTTCGATTGCGTGATGCTTTCCGGTGCTCCGAAGACCAGGAAACACCCAGCTAATCGCACGCGCAATGGAGCTTTATTCCCATTCAGGTAGATCGTGCCCAAAGTAATTGACAAAAGAAGCAATGGCGAGATGAGGAAAAATATTTTCAGACAGTGGTTGGGAGCTGGAATGAACTGCCAGAGAGTGTGATCAGGTTCAATCGTGGCATTCAAAAGGGAATTAGGCTGTGATCGGTGACGGGTGGTCAGGGTTAGGAGGAGAAGGGGGAGAATGGCACTAAGTGAATTGCTCAGTTGGAGAGTCAGTGGGCCGAATGGACTATTTCACCCCTGTAACAATTCTACCATCCTGTCATTCTGTATATCCCAGGGAATACAAACCAGAACTGTGCAACACAGCCGCATCATTTAATCCTTTTAATTGCAGTATCATTGTTGTGAACAAAACAAACACAAGTTATTTAAAAAGAAAAAGGTTGTATTTCCTTGTAATGGCAATTGTCAATCCTCTCTTTAATCCTCAGTACTGACACAGCAGCATTGATCACTGCCAGACAATACATCTTTAGATGTTTGTTATGATGAAAACAGTGTTTGGCATTTCACCCTTCCTCAAACATTTCATTTCCTGCAGAAGATGCGGCCAGATTCCATGAAAATTTCCTTGCATTTTGTGATTCCATTTAAATTTTGGGTCTCCTTTTTAAAAAAATTATTATTTTTTATTTACAAATCTGAGCAAGTAACAGCAACAAGCTCCCTCTCACCTCAATGCTGGGTGCTCACTCAGTACAATACAACAGTTATTAATTCTACCGCTGCCTGTCTCACTGATCTGATCCATTGGGTATCTGCTGGGACCTTCATTGAGCCTGGCATGGGAGGTTCACTGTTAATAAGAAGCAGACTCCATCCCTGTGTGAGATATATTAGTGTGTTGTTGCACAGACAAGGGAGTGCAGCTGAAACTCAGCCTCACCACCGCTCCCCCCCCCCCCCCCCCCCCCCAATCTGCACACTCCTATTACCCCTCACACCCATCACTCGGCATGATCCTCACCACTATCCCTAATGATCATCAGTAACTCATCCGATTCGGCTCCGCAAACCACATTCAGATGTTTTGGTCCTGTCCAAAGCTGGAGGATTACTGGAAGGAGGTGTTTAGGGTAATCTCTAAAGTGGTGCTTGTGAAACTGGACCTGGGCCCTCAGGAGGCCATATTCGGGTGTCAGACCAGCCGGGGTTGGAAACGAGCGCAGAGGCAGATGTTGCAGCCTTCGCCTCGTTGATCGCCCTAAGGTGGATCCTGTTCAGGTGGAGATCAACCTCTCCACCCTGTGCCCTGGCGTGGCGGGGGGACCTGCTGGAATTCTTAACGCTTGAAAAGGTCAAATTTGGGGCCGGTTCAGCACAGTGGGCTAAATAGCTGGCTTTTAATGTAGACCAAGGCTAGCAGCGTGGGTTCAATTCCCGTACCGGCATCCCCGAACAGGCGCCGGAATGTGGCGACTAGGGGTTTTTCACAGTAA
Organism: Scyliorhinus canicula; assembly: GCF_902713615.1. Classification (NCBI taxonomy): domain Eukaryota; kingdom Metazoa; phylum Chordata; class Chondrichthyes; order Carcharhiniformes; family Scyliorhinidae; genus Scyliorhinus; species Scyliorhinus canicula. The sequence continues at coordinate 7,756,878 of NC_052164.1, forward strand.
CTTCATTGAAGTCTACTTGTGACAATAAGCAATTATTATTATTATTTATTATTTGAACTGAGGGGAAGGATGGAGGGGTGCGACAATTCATGGGTGTTATTCATTATGCACTTTCGAGAATTGGATCACATCGAACATGGGGGGGGCTGGGAGGGTTGGTGGGAGGGGGACTGTATGTGTTAATGGTGACTATGGGTGATTCCTGATTCCCTGTTATCATTTGTTTATGTTAACATGTGGGTCAATGTCTGGGGTTTGGTGGGAGGATGGGATCGTTGTTATTGATATGGGGATTGACATTACATTCGTTACTGATTATTGTTTATTGTTGGGTGTAAATGTGGGAGAAAATGTGAAAAAGGAGAAGAAAACTTTTAAAAAGTAATTCATCCAATTCAGTTCCATTTTAACACTGTTGGATCCATAAAATAGGATCATCCAACCGCCCCTCTCCCCCTGCGGCATCAAGATTCAAAATATTCAGATCCAGTTCCAGGCGATTCCAGTGAGATTTGTGACGAGCATCCTCCTCGTGGACAGCTGAACACAGAATCAGCTGTCAATCACTGTGATGCCAACATTACCCTGCACACTGCGCAACAGTCTAGATTCGTTTGCATTTTTTTCTTGGACTGCAGATAGAAATGTAATCTGGGCATCTCGTTGTAACTAATTTTTTTTTTTAATTTAGAGTACCCAATTCATTTTTCCAATGAAGGGGCAATTTAGCGTGGCCAATCCACCTAGCCTGCACATCTTTGGGCTGTGGGGGCGAAGCCCACGCAGACACTGGGTGAATGTGCAAACTCCACACAGACAGTGACCCAGGGCCGGGATCAAACCTGGGACCTCGGCGCCATGAGACTGCAGTGCTAACCACTGCGCCACCATGCTGCCCCACCGTTGTAACTAAATTAACACATTTCCGTATGATTCAATGAGTCTGTAACATTCAGTAAAATGGGATTGTAATCTCACTCAAACACAGATCTATTCAGTAAAATGGGATTGTAATCTCACTCAAACACAGATCTATTCAGTAAAATGGGATTGTAATCTCACTCAAACACAGATCCATTCAGTTAAATGGGATTGTAATCTCACTCAAACACAGATCCATTCAGTTAAATGGGATTGTAATCTCACTCAAACACAGGTCCAATCAGTTAAATGGGGTTGTAATCTCACTCAAACACAGATCTATTCAGTTCAATGGGATTGTAATCTCACTCAAACACAGATCCATTCAGTTTAATGGGATTGTAATCTCACTCAAACACGGATCTATTCAGTTCAATGGGATTGTAATCTCACTCAAACACAGGTCTATTCAATTCAATGGGATTGTAATCTCACTCAAACACAGATCCATTGTTTAATGGGATTGTAATCTCACTCAAACACAGATCCATTCAGTTTAATGTGATTGTAATCTCACTCAAACACAGATCCATTCAGTTAAATGGGATTGTAATCTCACTCAAACACAGATCTATTCAGTTTAATGTGATTGTAATCTCACTCAAACACAGATCCATTCAGTTAAATGGGATTGTAATCTCACTCAAACACAGATCCATTCAGTTAAATGGGATTGTAATCTCACTCAAACACAGATCCATTCAGTTTAATGGGATTGTAATCTCACTCAAACATCTTGAATAACGACAAGTCAGAATACAGGAGGGAGATAGAGAACCTAGTGGAGTGATGTAGCGACAACAATTTCTCCCTCAATGACAGCAAAACTAAAGAGCTTGTAATTGACTTCAGGAAGCAAAGTACTGTACACACCCCTGTCTGCATCAACGGAGCCGAGGTGGAGATAGTTGACAGCTTCAAATTCCTAGGGGTGCACATCTCCAAAAATCTGTCCTGGTCCACCCATGTCGACGCTACCACCAAGAAAGCACAACAGCCCCTATACTTCCTCAGGAAATTCAGCATGTCCACACTGACTCTTACCAACTTTTACAGATCCACCATAGAAAGCATCCTATCTGGCTGCATCACAGCCGAGTATGGCAACTGCTCGACCCAAAACAGAAGAAACTTCAGAGAGTCGTGAACACCGCCCAGTCCACCATACGAACCTGCCTCCCATCCATTGACTCCATCTACACCTCACGAACGGATTCAAAACCAGCTTCTTTCCCGCTGTTACCAGTCTCCGAAACAACCCTCTTCTGGACTGATGTGATTAATACTATACTCCTGTATGCTTCACCCGATGCTGGTTTCTATGTATTTACATTGCCTTGTGTTGCCCTATTATGTATTTTATTTTTATTTTCTTTTATTTTCATGTACTAAATGATCTGTTTGAGCTGCTCGCAGGAAAATACTTTTCACTGTATCTCGGTACACGTGACAATAAACAAATCCAATCCAAATCCATCCAGTTCAATAGGAATCAAACCACAGCTCCATGGAATGTATACAAACGCTAAATCGGCACAAACTGGAAATCGGAAATGAAAATGGAAAATATTTAAAATAGAAAACCGGTTAACGTTTTAAAGAACTTTCATTAGTACATCTGAAGTCATTGACTTGAAATGTTGTCCAAACCGAAATTCACCCACACTGTGATCGACCGGCCACGTTGCTGCTGAAAGTCAGTACTCTGCGGCACAATGTGGCTGGTCGATGCCAGGAAGACCCCACTCCCAAGATCCACCCGGCTCGCTATGCATCGTGATGTCTAACGCGACCTAGTGAGACGTTGCAACGTGAATTCTGCCCATTGTGACCAGGATTACTTTTTGGAACATCTGAACATGAGAGTGAGACAGCTAGTCTCCATCTTGTAGCAGTTCCCTGAGGTAACCAAGGTGTTGGTATCTATACCAGGGCCAGCTCAAGGTACCGGCAACTCGGGCAGTCGCCCGGGGTGTCATGTGCTAGGGGGCGCCATCAAGAAGTGCGTGACCGGCGTCAGAGACCCGGCGCCGCGTAAAGGACTCGGGTCCCGCGCATGGGCAGTTGGGCCGGTGCCAACCAGCGCATGCGCGGTGGCCGCCCTCCCTCAGGCCGCCCCGCCCAAACATGGCGGATGGATCCAGGCTCGCCGGTGGTCACTCCGGGCCCCCCCCCCCCCTCGGCCACCCCCCCGAAGGGCGCCGAAGTTCAGCTTGCACGGGGCGCCAGCAACCCTAGGGCCGGCGCTGATCTATACCCTTCACCAGGGAGATATCGGGCGTCACGTTGGGGGCTTGTGAGACTGTTTAAAAATGGCGTCCCGATCTCTCGCTGCACTGAGGGTGCATCAGTGTAAAAAACGGGGCGAGGGGCGGCCTCAGCTGCAGGTTCCCTCGGAGGCTCCCTATCGACCCGAATGGGCGGTAGATAGCGGGGCGTTTCTGAGCGCTCCGGGAAACACCCGGCTAATCTCGCGCTTCAGGACTCTGTCCCATTCAGGTAGATCGCTCCCTTAGTCATTTTTATGGAGATTGGGGAGTTTCTCACTGGTAAATCTCACACTTACATTTTCATCTGTAGTGGGGGAACTAAACTTGCCGGAAATACCGGCTCCTCAGAGATCGGGACACCCTTTTGCGGAGCATCAGGGAAGGGCCTTTAGGTGACGCACCAACCGCGTTCTGACGGCATAAGGCGCGCGACACGATTATGCCATTTCTGAGGGGGTGGTGGATAGAAAACCGACGTTAAGCCAGCCCCTGATCTGGGCATCAGAAGGGATTCCACGCCTGATCACCAATTACAAAATTGGCGTCGGAGAATGGTGAATCCCACCCTGTAACTCTGTTTCTCCCATCTGATTCACTGAGTATTTCCAGAATTTCCATTCTTAATTCCATTTATTATTTGTGAACCAGCTCACTGTAATACATTCACCTCAATTGAAAGGTTTTGTAGTTTAAAACATCACTGAAATCAGCGCGAGTCTAATGCGATTTCCTGAGAAGCCTGGGCCGGGCCGGAGAATCCCTGCGACCGCTGTGAATCGCGCCACGCCGGCACGCGATTCTCCGCAGAGCAGAGAATTATCGCCATTGACGCCAGCGTGATTGCCGCGGTGCCGGTCCGCCGATTCTCGGCCCGGGAACTCAGTGTTGAAGGGTCGGGGGTGTAGCCGGTTGGGGGGGGGGGGGGGGCAGGGAGAGAGGGGTATCCGACCCCAAGGGGGGCCTCTGATGTGGCCTGGCCCATGATCGGGGCCCACCGATCGGCGGGCCGGCCCCTCTGGCTGGGGGCCACCTTTCTTTCGCGCCGGCCCCTGTAGCCCTGCGCCATGTTGCGTCAGGGCCGGCGCGTTGAAGGGAGCCACGGCGCATGCGCGCATTGGCAGTGGTACCACGGCGCATGCGCAGTCCCGCGGCGCCCAGTTGACGCCGGGATCAGCAGCTGGAGCGGCGTGAACCGTTCCAGTGCTGTGCTGGCCCACTGTAGGGGCCAGAATTGCTGATCCTGAGGCCGTGTTGACGCCGTTGAGACACGCGACGGCGTCAACGCTTAGCCTCAGGATCACAGAATCCCGCCCCCAATCTCTCTCACTGGAACACCTGTAATTCACACCATGGGATTTCACTGTCACTACCAGCTCAAAGAAACAGTCAATGCTTGAACTAACCACGTGAGGACCATTATAATATTCTTATTGTTATTTGACTGATGCTGGATATTTACTGAATCTACAAAGGTCTATAAAACATCAGCTTCATCGGAACACATCTCGGTGCTCGGAACTCAGCTTCCAGAATGCTGCAGGAGAGCAAGTCATGTGGTGTTGCATCACTTCCTGTAATGGTCGACACCATGTCTGATCAGCATCTCAAACAATCAGAATTAACCCATTGCCCAACTCCATAATTCCTGCACCAACACAGCTATGCTGGGCCAGAAAACCATTTCCCGTCCAGCCCTGAACTTTGGCTGCGGTTTCAGGTGGCACCCCGGGGCGCGATGTTGGCCGGCTGGTTTATCGAGTAGACACCGTCTCCTTTTGTAAAGTAAATCTCAGAGTAAAGTTAAACGGAGTCTGGCACCTGAGTGGGAGATTGCGCAGTCCAATGTGATCACGAGCTACAGAGTAGGTCACAGGTTCGATCCCTGACCTGGGTTAGTTTATCTGCTCACAAGTTGTGGTTGCAGTAGAGTGAAAGGAAAAGAGTGGGCTTGCATTTATATAGCGCCTTTTGCTTCCTTAGGACATGCCAAATATTTCTACAGCCAATGAAGTCCCTTTGAAATGTATCCACTCTTGTAACAGAGGAAATGATGCAGCCAATAAGTGCCCAGAAGGACCCACAAACAGCAATGTGATAATGTCCAGATAATCTGTGTGTTCCAGTATCTGGGAAAACATTCCTCATGAAGCTGTTTAAATCTCTCGAGAGGCCTCTTGCAAGATTCAACATCACCGCGTCAGCAAGTCGGGCTTGACGAGGCAATTAAATCGCGCCCAACATCTGCGCCTGCTTTTTTTCAAAGATCCATGGATCTTTGGGTTGAACGGAGTGCAATGTGGTTTAGAAAGATGACAACCCATCAGCGGTTCGAGTCAACAGCAACACTTGCAAAATTTGGAAGCTACTCTGAAGCGTTTACAGAGCCATAACGCGAGAGTTAAGACGGAAAAGTCTGACTTCTTCCACGCCATCTATAAATGACCTTGGTCATATTATCGACAAAGACGGATGACACACAGCCGAAGAAAATGTCAGCGATCTCAGAAGCGCCACGTCATCAAAATGTGACACAATTTACGTTGTTTTTAGGTTTGATCAATCATTCTGGTAAATTTGTGCCACATTTAGCAACAATTTAGAAGCCTTTTCACACTTTGCAACGTGTCAAGCAGTTATGGCATTGGTCAGAAGAATGTGAAAATGTAAACAATGATGTGAAAGAAGCTTTAACTGAAGTCCGAGCTTTCAAAGAACAAAGAACAAAGAAAAGTACAGTAAGAAGTCTTACAACACCAGGTTAAAATCCAACATGTTTGTTTCAAGCACTAGCTTTCGGAGCACTGCTCCTTCCTCAGGTGAATGGAAGGATCAGCGCTCCGAAAGCTAGTGTTTGAATCAAACCTGTTGGACTTTAACCTGGTGTTGTAAGACTTCTTACTGTGCTCACCCCAGTCCAACGCCGGCATCTCCACATCAAAGAAAAGTACAGCACAGGAACAGGCCCTTCAGCCCTCCAAGCCTGCGCCGACCATGCTGCCCGTCTAAACTAAAATATTCTACACTTCCGGGGTCCGTATCCCTCTATTCCCATCCTATTCATGTATTTGTCAAGATACCCCTTAAACGTCGCTATCGTCCCTGCTTCCACCACCTCCTCCAGCAGCGAGTTCCAGGCACCCACCACCCTCTGTGGAAAAAATACTTGCCTTGTACATGAATGAAATGAAATGAAAATTGCTTATTGTCACAAGTAGGCTTCAAATGAAGTTACTGTGAAAAGCCCCTAGTCGCCACATTCCGGCGCCTATTCGGGGAGGCTGGTACGGGAATTGAACCCGTGCTGCTAGCCTGCCTTGTGCTGCTTTAAAAGCCAGTGATTTAGCCCTGTGCTAAACATCTCCTCTAAACCTTGCCCCTCGCACCTTAAACCTATGCCCCCTAGTAATTGACCCCTCTCCCCTGGGTAAAAGTCTCTGACTCTCCACTCTGTCTATGCCCCTCATAATTTTGCAGACCTCTATCAGGTCGCCCCTCAACCTCCGTCATTCCAGTGAGACAAACCAAGTTTATTCAATCTCTCCTCAAAGCTAATGCCCTCCATACCAGGCAACGTCCTGATAAATCTCTTCTGCACCCTCTCTAAAGCCTCCACATCCTCTCGGTTCATTATAATCCCAAACTGAAGTTGCAACCTGCTTTCGATGCCTCACCCTATGGGGTTGGTGCAGTTGTCTCCCACATTATGCCGTCAGGAGAGGAACAACCGAGAGTATTTGCTTCACACACACTTACTCGCACAGAAACAGATTACACTCAGCCAGATAAAAGAAGCTTTGAGCATCATTTTAGGAGTAAGACGATTCCACCATTCCCTTTATAGGTGTCATTTTACCCTTTTGACAGATCATCAACCCTCGACCCCAATCTTTGGGCTGTATAAAGGCACCTTCTTTGGCAGCTAGTAGATTGCAAAGGTGGTCATTGAGATTGTTGACACACATTTACAATATTCAGTATCGCAAGTCCAAGCAACATGCAAATGCTGATGCTTCATCACAATTACTGTTAAAAGTCAAGCATGACCCAGAAAAACATTGAATCAATATTTTGTATTTCTCGCTCATGGATAGTGTAGCTGCGACTTAATCAGTTTCAACATGTACAAGAACCAATCCAGGTGGGGAAGGTGATGAAGGTCCAAAAATGTCAAAAACTGTTCAGACGTCCATAAGAAAAATCCAGACCTCAAACCCTACATCACAACGAAGACTTGAGTTGACAGTACAGAATGGAGTTCTATTGTGGGGAATCCATGTGATTATTCCTCCATGCTTGCGTAGTAGAGTCCTTGACCATCTGTGTGAGGGGCATCCTGGTGTGAGGATGAAGGAAATGGCACGCAGTTATTTTTGGCGGCCAGGATTAGATGCTCAAATTGGAAAGAGAGTTGGGCAATACCAATCTTGTGTGAAACTAAGGAACATCCACCATTAATAATAACAATAATTACAGCCATTACATCCCTGGGAATGGCCGACACAGCCATGGCAGAGAATACACATCGATTATGCTGGTTCACTGGAGGGTCACATGTTCTTAGTGATCGTGAACACACACTCGAAATGGCCAGAAGTTATGATAATGAAGTCAACGACGACTGAACAGACCATTAAGAAACTAGACAAAGTATTTGCAAGATTTGGAACACTGGAGCAGATTGTCCGTGATAATGATACACAGTTTACTTTGAAGAAGTTTGAACACAACTTAAAAGGGAACGATAAACACCATATCAAGTCAGCTCCATATCATCCAGCAACAAATGGATTGGCTGAACGTTTTGTGCAACCGTTAAAGCATTATCAAAACATCGAAGGAAACATTACCAAGAAGAGTGAACAAATTTCTATTATCTTATCGGAACGTTGTACATGCTACCGTGCAAAGTTCACCGGCACTGCTGTTGTTCAAGAGGAATCTACGGACGTAGTTTGATTTGTTAACTCCACCTGATACTCCAGAGATTGTCAAACAACAACAAAAAGCACAAATTGCTGGACGGCGAAAATCTTCCAGCCAGGGAGAGAGAGAGAGTGTGTTAACTCGGAATTGCACCACCAATGGGAAATGGATACTAGCTATGATCCTTACAAAGACAGTTCCAATATCCTACACCGTACAGACGGGCGATGATGAAAGAGTTTTGCAACATCATGCTGATCAGTTACTTGCAGCCACTGAGTTTGAAGAAACTCCTCAAGGGTATCTACATTTTAAAGTTATACTTCGGAATGGAGACCAGAAACGGTGATGAGTTCCGATTGTGTTTCTGAGGATTTTAAAATGCCTGTACTGAAGACAGACACTGAAATAACCAGTCAAAAAATAGCATCGACAGAAAGGAATGAGGCCACTTCTGAGGTCGCAAGCAGCCGAGTTCAGAAACGCCAAACTCTATCAAAAAGGAATAGACGTCCACCACAGAGACTGTTCTAATGAATTATATATTTGTACAAAAATAAAATATAGGGGATCTGTTCAATGTTTTAAAAAAAAATTTAGAATACACGATTATTTTTTCCCAAATTAAGGGGCAATTTAGTGTGGCTAATCCACCTAACCTGCACGTCAACTACAGATCACTACCATCTCAGAAAATGTAAATGTTTGTGGCCTGATTAACACCCAGTCCTCCACCCCCACATATTATTGCACTCCCTCCTTAACCCCCATCCATTGCTGCACTCCCTCCTTAACCCCATCCATTGCTGCACTCCCTCCTTAACCCCCATCCATTGCTGCACTCCCTCCTTCTCTCCTATCCATTGCTGCACTCCCTCCTTCCCTCCTATCCATTGCTGCACTCCCTCCTTAACCCCCATCCATTGCTGCACTCCCTCCTTAACCCCCATCCATTGCTGCACTCCCTCCTTAACCCCCATCCATTGCTGCACTCCCTCCTTAACCCCCATCCATTGCTGCACTCCCTCCTTAACCCCCATCCATTGCTGCACTCCCTCCTTAAACCCCATCCATTGCTGCACTCCCTCCTTAACCCCCATCCATTGCTGCACTCCCTCCTTCTCACCCATCCATTGCTGCACTCCCTCCTTAACCCCCATCCCTTGCTGCACTCCCTCCTTAACCCCCATCCATTGCTGCACTCCCTCCTTCTCTCCTATCCATTGCTGCACTCCCTCCTTCTCTCCCATCCATTGCTGCACTCCCTCCTTCTCTCCTCTCCGTTGCTGCACTCCCTCCTTCCCTCCTATCCATTGCTGCACTCCCTCCTTCTCTCCTATCCATTGCTGCACTCCCTCCTTCCCTCCTATCCATTGCTGCACTCCCTCCTTAACCACCATCCATTGCTGCACTCCCTCCTTAACCCCCATCCATTGCTGCACTCCCTCCTTAACCCCCATCCATTGCTGCACTCCCTCCTTAACCCCCATCCATTGCTGCCCTCCCTCCTTCTCTCCTATTCATTGCTGCACTCCCTCCTTCTCTCCCATCCATTGCTGCACTCCCTCCTTCTCTCCCATCCATTGCTGCACTCCCTCCTTCTCTCCCATCCATTGCTGTACTCCCTCCTTCTCTCCTATTCATTGCTGCACTCCCTCCTTCTCTCCCATCCATTGCTGCACTCCCTCCTTCTCTCCCATCCATTGCTGCACTCCCTCCTTCTCTCCTATACATTGCTGCACTCCCTCCTTCTCTCCCATCCATTGCTGCACTCCCTCCTTCCCTCCTATCCATTGCTGCACTCCCTCCTTCTCTCCTATCCATTGCTGCACTCCCTCCTTCTCTCCTCTCCATTGCTGCACTCCCTCCTTCTCTCCCATCTATTGCTGCACTCCCTCCTTCCCTCCTATCCATTGCTGCACTCCCTCCTTCTCTCCCATCCATTGCTGCACTCCCTCCTTAACCCCCATCCATTGCTGCACTCCCTCCTTCTCTCCCATCCATTGCTGCACTCCCTCCTTCCCTCCTATCCATTGCTGCACTCTCTCCTTCTCTCCCATCCATTGCTGCACTCCCTCCTTCTCACCCATCCATTGCTGCACTCCCTCCATCTCTCCTATCCATTGCTGCACTCCCTCCTTCCCTCCTATCCATTGCTGCGCTCCCTCCTTCCCTCCTATCCATTGCTGCACTCCCTCCTTCTCTCCCATCCATTGCTGCACTCCCTCCTTAACCCCCATCCATTGCTGCACTCCCTCATTCTCTCCTATCCATTGCTGCACTCCCTCCTTCTCTCCTATCCACTGCTGCACTCCCTCCATCTCTCCTATCCATTGCTGCACTCCCTCCTTCTCTCCCATCCATTGCTGCACTCCCTCCATCTCTCCTATCCATTGCTGCACTCCCTCCTTCCCTCCTATCCATTGCTGCGCTCCCTCCTTCCCTCCTATCCATTGCTGCACTCCCTCCTTCTCTCCCATCCATTGCTGCACTCCCTCCTTAACCCCCATCCATTGCTGCACTCCCTCATTCTCTCCTATCCATTGCTGCACTCCCTCCTTCTCTCCTATCCATTGCTGCACTCCCTCCTTCTCTCCTATCCACTGCTGCACTCCCTCCATCTCTCCTATCCATTGCTGCACTCCCTCCTTCCCTCCTATCCATTGCTGCACTCCCTTCTTCTCTCCTATCCATTGCTACACTCCCTCCTTAACCCCCATCCATTGCTGCACTCCCTCCTTCCCTCGTATCCATTGCTGCACTCCCTCCTTCTCTCCCATCCATTGCTGCACTCCCTCCTTCTCTCCCATCCATTGCTGCACTCTCTCCTTAACCCCCATCCATTGCTACACTCCCTCCTTCTCTCCTATCCATTGCTGCACTCCCTCCTTCCCATTGCTGCATTCCCTCCTTCTCTCCCATCCATTGCTGCACTCCCTCCTTAACCCCCATCCATTGCTGCACTCCCTCCTTCTCTCCTATCCATTGCTGCACTCCCTCCTTCTCTCCCATCCATTGCTGCACTCCCTCCTTCCCTCCTATCCATTGCTGCGCTCCCTCCTTCCCTCCTATCCATTGCTGCACTCCCTCCTTCTCTCCCATCCATTGCTGCACTCTCTCCTTAACCCCCATCCATTGCTACACTCCCTCCTTCTCTCCTATCCATTGCTGCACTCCCTCCTTCTCTCCTATCCACTGCTGCACTCCCTCCATCTCTCCTATCCATTGCTGCACTCCCTCCTTCTCTCCCATCCATTGCTGCACTCCCTCCTTCTCTCCCATCCATTGCTGCACTCCCTCCTTCCCTCCTATCCATTGCTGCACTCCCTCCTTCTCTCCCATCCATTGCTGCACTCCCTCCTTCTCTCCCATCCATTGCTGCACTCCCTCCTTAACCCCCATCCATTGCTGCACTCCCTCCTTCCCTCGTATCCATTGCTGCACTCCCTCCTTCTCTCCCATCCATTGCTGCACTCCCTTCTTAACCCCCATCCATTGCTGCATTCCCTCCTTCCCTCCTATCCATTGCTGCATTCCCTCCTTCTCTCCCATCCATTGCTGCACTCCCTCCGTCTCTCCTATCCACTGCTGCACTCCCTCCTTCTCTACCATCCATTGCTGCACTCCCTCCTTCCCTCCTATCCATTGCTGCACTCCCTCCTTCTCTCCCATCCATTGCTGCACTCCCTCCTTAACCCCCATCCATTGCTGCACTCCCTCCTTCTCTCCCATCCATTGGTGCACTCCCTCCTTCCCTCCTATCCATTGCTGCACTCCCTCCTTCTCTCCCATCCATTGCTGCACTCCCTCCTTCTCTCCCATCCATTGCTGCACTCCCTCCATCTCTCCTATCCATTGCTGCACTCCCTCCTTCTCTCCCATCCATTGCTGCACTCCCTCCATCTCTCCTATCCATTGCTGCGCTCCCTCCTTCCCTCCTATCCATTGCTGCGCTCCCTCCTTCCCTCCTATCCATTGCTACACTCCCTCCTTCTCTCCCATCCATTGCTGCACTCCCTCCTTAACCCCCATCCATTGCTGCACTCCCTCCTTCTCTCCTATCCATTGCTGCACTCCCTCCTTCTCTCCTATCCACTGCTGCACTCCCTCCATCTCTCCCATCCATTGCTGCACTCCCTCCATCTCTCCCATCCATTGCTGCACCCTCCTTCTCTCCCATCCATTGCTGCACTCCCTCCTTAACCCCCATCCATTGCTGCACTCCCTCCTTCTCTCCTATCCATTGCTGCACTCCCTCCTTCTCTCCTATCCATTGCTGCACTCCCTCCTTCTCTCCTATCCACTGCTGCACTCCGTCCATCTCTCCCATCCATTGCTGCACTCCCTCCATCTCTCCCATCCATTGCTGCACTCCCTCCTTCTCTCCCATCCATTGCTGCACTCCCTCCTTAACCCCCATCCACTGCTGCACTCCCTCCTTCTCTCCTATCCATTGCTGCACTCCCTCCTTCTCTCCTATCCATTGCTGCACTCCCTCCTTCTCTCCCATCCATTGCTGCACTCCCTCCTTCTCTCCCATCCATTGCTGCAATCCCTCCTTCTCTCCTCTCCATTGCTGCACTCCCTCCTTCTCTCCTCTCCATTGCTGCACTCCCTCCTTCCCTCCTCTCCATTGCTGCACTCCCTCCTTCCCTCCTCTCCATTGCTGCACTCCCTCCTTCCCTCCTCTCCATTGCTGCACTCCCTCCTTCCCTCCTATCCATTGCTGCACTCCCTCCTTAACCCCCATCCATTGCTGCACTCCTTCCTTCCCTCCCATCCATTGCTGCACTCCCTCCTTCTCTCCTATCCATTGCTGCACTCTCTCCTTCTCTCCCATCCATTGCTGCACTCCCTCCTTCCCTCCTATCCATTGCTGCACTCCCTCCTTCTCTCCTATCCATTGCTGCACTCCCTCCTTCTCTCCTCTCCATTGCTGCACTCCCTCCTTCTCTCCCATCCATTGCTGCACTCCCTCCTTCTCTCCCATCCACTGCTGCACTCCCTCCTTCTCTCCTCTCCATTGCTGCACTCCCTCCTTCTCTCCCATCCATTGCTGCACTCCCTCCTTCTCTCCCATCCATTGCTGCACTCCCTCCTTCTCTCCCATCCATTGCTGCACTCCCTCCTTAACCCCCATCCATTGCTGCACTCCCTCCTTCTCTCCCCTCCATTGCTGCACTCCCTCCTTCCCTCCTATCCATTTCTGCACTCCCTCCTTAACCCCCATCCATTGCTGCACTCCCTCCTTCTCTCCTATCCATTGCTGCACTCCCTCCTTCTCTCCTATCCATTGCTGCACTCCCTCCTTAACCCCCATCCATTGCTGCACTCCCTCCTTCCCTCCCATCCATTGCTGCACTCCCTCCTTCTCTCCTATCCATTGCTGCACTCCCTCCTTAACCCCCATCCATTGCTGCACTCCCTCCTTCTCTCCTATCCATTGCTGCACTCCCTCCTTCTCTCCTATCCATTGCTGCACTCCCTCCTTAACCCCCATCCATTGCTGCACTCCCTCCTTCCCTCCCATCCATTGCTGCACTCCCTCCTTCTCTCCCGTCCATTGCTGCACTCCCTCCTTCTCTCCTCTCCATTGCTGCACTCCCTCCTTCTTGCTGCCTGCAGCTTGTCCCTTGCCTCCTGAAAACAACTTCAGCCAATATTCGATCCTATTAACAAAAACAGAAAATGCTGGGAAAGCTCAGCAGGTAAGATAGCGCCTGTGGAGACAGAGCAGAGATCCCTCAAAGTTGCCACCCAGGTTGATAGGGTTGTTAAGAAGGCGTATGGTGTGTTGACTTTCATTAACAGGGAGATTGAGTTTAAGAGCCGCAAGGTTTTGCTGCAGCTTTATAAAACTCTACTTAGACCACACTTGGTATATTGTGTCCGGTTCTGGTCGCCTCATTATAGGAAGGATGTGGATGCTTTGGAGAGGGTACAGAGGAGATTTACCAGGATGCTGCCTGGACGGGAAGGCATGTCTTATGAAGAAAGGTTGAGGGAGCTAGGGATTTTCTCACTAGGGCAAAGAAGGAAGAGAGGAGACTTGATAGAGGTGTACAAGGTGATGAGAGGCATGGATAGAGTGGACAGCCAGAGACTTTTCCCCAGGGCGGAAATGGCTGTCACGAGGGGACATAATTTTAAGGTGACTGGAGGAAGGTATAGGGCAGTGTTCTTCAAACTTTTTTTCCCGGGGACCCATTTTTACCAACTGGCCAATCTTTGGGACCCAACCCGGCCGACCTTCGCGACCCACGCCGGCCGACCTTCGCGACCCACGCCGGTTGACCTTTGTGACCCACGCCGGCCGACCTGAGCGACCCACCATTCTCTCTTACCTTGTTTGCTGCTGATAAAAATGGAGGAAATGGTTTTGGGTCCCTTTGGCCCTCGTACACGCTCCTCCAATGGAACCAGTTGGATGAAGGTGAAGCCTTCCGGTGTCGGAAAGTATGGAGTCTCCATCTGTCCAAAGTTCTGCTTTTCTTCCGTAAAATTTTATTAAATAACCCCCCCCCCCCCCCGAACATGTAAAGAAAATAATAAAATGAATAAAATAAATGAAAAAATAAAAAATAAATGAATAAAATAACTGAATAAAAAAGGTTACAGAGGAACAGATGAGCATGGAAATAGCATTTGTGAAAAAGGTAATGCAAGAATGAGTATGACTAATCATGATTTGCATTCCTTTTATTCTAATATAGATGGAGACAGGAACATTACACACATAAACTACTTACTTTATTGCACCTTTTAAAATTACTCCAGGTAATCAAGGAACAAGGAAGTGAAATGATAAATTGTTCATACACAAGTGAGCGATTAAGCTGAGGCGGTTTTAAAAATAGCGGCCGCACTGCGCATGCGCGCCGATGATCGTGCGTGCGCGCACACTGCGGCTGAATATGTTTACATGTTTGCGGCCATTTTAAAGGCCGCTTGCAGCCGGCGTTATGAAAAGCCGGCTGCTGCGCGGGGATTTGCGCGATCGGGAGCGCCGCGGACAACGGCTCCGCAACCCTCCCGCGACCCACCCACGGGTCGCACCCCCGACTTTGAAGAACACTGGTATAGGGGAGAGTCAGAGGTAGGTTCTCTACACAGAGAGTGGTGGGTGTGTGGGATGCACTGCCAGCAGAGGTGATGGAGTCAGAGTCATTAGGGACATTTAAGCAACTCTTAGACAATCACATGGACAGCAGTAAATTGAAGGGGTGTAGGTTAGGTTGATCTTAGATCAGGATAAATGGTCGGCACAACATTGTGGGCTGAAGGGCCTGTACCGTGCTGTACTGTTCTATGTTCTATAACTTTTCGAGTCTGGACCTGTCTATAACCTGTCAAAGCTGCACAAAGAGACATCCAGGCTCGGAACATTAGCTCCGTTCTCTCAGAAGCCGTCAGATCTGCTGAGACCTTCCAGCATTTTCTATTTTGTTTCAGATTCCAGCATCCGCAGTAATTTCCATCCTATTAAATCCAGTACACAACCAAACACAGGTTCAGACAACTCCACACTGATACAATTAGCACCAGCCTTCAAAATAAATCTGATGAACTCAGGGGCAACAATCGACCGGAGCTGAAGTATGGTACTCCCATGTCTTTCTCTCTCAGATTAAATTGTTTCCTCAACTTCCCACTATTACCATTTCAGACTGATTTCTCCAGTGCACAGGGTAATCCATATGTGACTACTCTGACCATGGGCTCACTGAGCCTTGCACCTTGTATTTACACTTTGTAACAGAAAATATTAATCAAAAAATAGCTCCAATCTGCAGGGTCCTCTCAGTGAAAGGAGAACTCCAGACTGCAAGATAAACTATGCTCAAAGATTAGAGTATAAACAATTCTCTGATTGTATCATTTCAAAAAGAAATGCTGACTTCCTCCCACACATTCTACTCTTCCCCCTGTTGCCAACTCTGTGGTGAATTTTCAGTTCAGAATTATTTCGAGTCTTGTCCGCTGGATAAATTCCAAGTTCCATCTTCACTTGGCCACAGATCTCAGCCAAAACTGTGATAGTCAAGTAACAACCTGTCCCCTTGCTCCATATACAAGTCCGAGCACAGAAAGGGGACATTCAGCCACCAATATTCTACCTTTCACTTCCACCCAGTCTAAATTCCTTCTCCTGCTCTCCAGGCGTGCTCTTCAATAGTCCCCCCATTTTTGGACAATTATCTATTTAGCCATAGAAGGACTTGCATTTATATAGCACCTTTCATGACCTCAGGACTTTACAACCAATGAAGTACGTTTGAAATGTCACCCAATAGAGTTTGAGACAGGGGTTCTGCCATTTTCTTTGACAGGGTTATACCGGCGGTGATATTCACTCAGTTAATGTACTTCTGTACATGCACTGCACCATAATAAACAGGAAGATCAACAGGACAACACCTCCCACCCCACACATACAAGCACCGGGGCAACTCCCCTCCCCCACAGCTAAGGGGAATCCCCCTAATGGGGCTCACCAGAGAACAGGGGCACTGCTGGAGCATGTCTCCACCGCCCGCCCCCTCCCGGGCACTATACTTCACTGCCACCCTATGGGGTCACCTGGACAGTTGCCAACTTTGCTATAACTGTTGTTAACAGGGGGATTGCCCAACCTGGGGGGGGAGGGGGGGTGGGAGATATGGCAGGGAAGCCCCTTGAATACATTTACATTTATTTAAATATATGTGTTGCGTTCCTTGTATTGTTCTCCAAGATAGCCGAAGCCGTAGTATTTGCAAAGAACATGAAGCTATATGTTTAAACCAAAGCTAGTTTATTTTACACTACTTGAAATGGTTCACACACTACAATGAGTAACAACTCACAAAATAATAGTGTTGAATCTATGTTACGGTAATTAATTATCTCTCTGTAATACAACCTTATACTCTAACTTAACCTCACACTGTCCTTCATTATCTTCTCCAACAGCTTCTCCCAGCATGCTTAAGATGCAGCCTTTTATAAGACTACTCATAGAACATAGAACAGTACAGCACAGAACAGGCCCTTCGGCCCTCAATGTTGTGCCGAGCCATGATCACCCTACTCAAACCCACGTATCCACCCTATACCCGTAACCCAACAACCCCCCCTTAATCTTACTTTTTGTACGACACTACGGGCAATTTAGCATGGCCAATCCACCTAACCCGCACATCTTTGGACTGTGGGAGGAAACCGGAGGACCCGGAGGAAACCCACGCACACAGGGGGAGGACGTGCAGACTCCACACAGACAGTGACCCAGCCGGGAATCGAACCTGGGACCCTGGAGCTGTGAAGCATTTATGCTAACCACCATGCTACCCTGCTGCCCCATCGGTGATGCCATCTAGTATTGATATACATCAACATCATCTAGTTAACCCTTTACTCTGCTCAGATTATACATATCCTTACAATATGTAAATGAGATCTGGGTGGGAAACTGGTTGTGGCACCGTAAGGGATTGGCCAGATGCGAGAACATGACCTTGCTGGGCCAGATTCCCGTTCCTGCGATCTGGTGGGATTTTCCGCTGCCGTTGCCATTTTCACCCCCGTGGCGAACACCTGCTGAAAATCCCCCCCCCAATTATCGGTTTATAATACATGTAGAGGCAAAGCTTTGCAAGTTTATAGGAGTTTCACGCTGTGATAGTAAGACTAGATGTACTACGGTACCTGGGAGTGTGAGCTACTATTGGTGGAGAAGGTGTTCTGCTCATTGGCCCAAGTGTTGCTTTCTCATTGGTCAAGACGAAGGTAGCTCCGCCCAATGAGGCGGGGTATAAGAACCCGTGTTTCCCAGCAGCCATCGTTCTTTCCGTACTCAAGCTGCTGGGGAAACATCTTGTAGATTAAAGCCTTCAATTCAGACTACTCCTTCATTTCTGTGGTTATTGATCGCCATCACACGCACAGATTTGGAAGCAGTGCATTGTGAAAGTCTCGGTACCAGTAGCCCTGAGCTCTGGGTACTAGTGACCAATGTACATGGGCCCCGTGACCATCACTGCTGCTCTTCCCTGATGGAATTCTCTAGAATGATTTTAATTCCTCATCCCCACGCTCGGCAATGCCTCAGCATCATAATCTGTGCAGAGAGAGCACGGAATGGCAAATCACGCTGCCAATCTTCTATTGAAGATATCGATGATAATTGGCGAGGGAGTAAACAAGGGTAGAAGATCACTTAAAAGAAAACAGGCCTGTAAATATAAACACAGGGCAGGTTGGCAGAGGCAAGAAGGTGGTAGAACAAGTTGATCGAGCTGTTGGAAGAAACATACGGGATCCTTGGCTTTGTAAATAGAGGCATTGAATATAAATACAAGTAGGTTATAATTAACCTTTATAATTCAAATGGCAATCCTTGTCTGGGATATTGTGCTCAAATTTAGCAACACACTTTAAGGAAGGATGCTGACGACTGAGTGTGCAGAGGGGCTTTACTCTGGAATGGACATGGTGGAATTGGAGGTTGTGATAATTCAATGGAAATGTTCACAATTTATGAAAGGCTTTGATCGAGTGAAATGGGTGAAGCTGTTTCTACTGGCGTGAGGTTCGGTACCAGAGGACACAAATTGTCAAACCAGACACGAGACGCAGTGAGTTGCTATGAAAATGTGCTTCAGTCGTAACTTTCAAAAGGGAATTGGCGATTCTTGAAAAGAGAATTCCCCAAGGGGAACAGTTTTTCTCGTCCAGCTGTCACACAGGAGTGATTTCAGCTTTGTGTCACATTACACAGAATTACATGGGAGACGCAGCCATCGGAACCATGTGGCCATTTGGCCCGACCAGTCCTTGTTGGTATTTGTGTTTTACCTGAGCCTCCAAATAACTTCCCTCATGTGGGCAGCATGGTAGCACTGTGGGCAGCACGGTATCACAAGAGGATAGCACTGTGGCTTCACAGCACCAGCGTCCCGGGTTCGATTCTCTGCTGGGTCACTGTCTGTGCGGAGTCTGCACGTCCTCCCCGTGTCTGCGTGGATTTCCTCCGGGTGCTCCGGTTTCCTCCCACAGTCCAAAGACGTGCAAGTTATGTGGATTGGCCATGATAAATTGCCCTTTGTGAACGGGAATGGGCCGAATGGCCTCCTTCTGCACTGTATGTTCTATGAATCTATCATTGCAATAATAATAATCTTTATTAGTGTCACAAGAAGGCGACATTAACACTGCAATGAAGTTACTGTGAAAAGCCCCTAGTCTCCACATTCCGGCACCTGTTTGGGTACACAGAGAGAATTCAGAATGTCCAAATCACCTAACACGCACATCTTAGGGGAGGAAACCGGAGCACCCGGAGGAAACCCACGCAGACACGGGGAGAACGTGCTGACTCTGCACAGACAGTGACCCAAGCTGGGAATCGAACCTGGGATCTGGTGCTGTGAAGCAACAGTGCTAACCACTGTGCTACCGTGCATCTCTCTTCTCTTCCGCCCATATTCTTGCCCAGCTTGCGCCTAAATACATTATGCCATTCGCATGAACCATTCCCAGTGGCAACGAATTCCACATTCTCTCTCGGTAAAGACTTTTCTTCTGAATTCTTTATTGGATTTTCTGGTGACTATCCGATATTGATGGCCTCTATTCAAACTGTTCCCAGCACTGGAAACACTCTCTGTCGCCACTCCATCAAAACCTTTCATAGTTTTAAAAGGTTTTAGGTCGCACCTCTTAGAGAAAAAAAAACTGGATCCTCCTTTCCCGAGAGGTATAACCTCAAATCTCTGTTATCATCTTTATAAATCTTCTTTGCTTCCACCCCAGGGACCTCTGCATTCTTTTAATAATGTGGCAATCAGAATTGTACATAATAATTCAATTCTTTCAATTCTCAGACAGGCAAATGGTGGGTCTGTTGGAAAGAGAAACACAGGAGAGGGGGTAACCCCAGAGGGTGGGGAAGGGGGGGGGGGGGGGTGACCGATCATAATGGGACAAAAACAGAAAACGCTGGACAATCTCAGCAGGTCCAACAGCATAGGGGCTGGTTTAGCACACTGGGCTAAATCACTGGCTTTGAAAGCAGACCAAGCAGGCCAGCAGCATGGTTCGATTCCCGTACCAGCCTCCCTGAACAGGTGCCGGAATGTGGCGACTAGGGGCTTTTCACAGTAACTTCATTGAAGCCTACTCGTGACAATAAGCAATTTTCATTTCATTTTTTCATGCGTGGAGAGAGAAGGGGGGCTCACGTTTCGAGTCTGGGTGGCTAAATCTCATCCTCATAAATCTTCTTTGTGTCCTCCCCAGGGCCTCTGCATCGTTTTAAACGTCAGCTCCCTTCACTCTCCGCAGATGCTGCGGGAACGGCTGAGATTGCCCAGCCTTTTCTGCTTTGGGTTCGGAGTCCTGCGGCCGCAGTGATTCGCTTTTATGATCACAATGGGAGCCGGGCTTGAATTGCGCCTCCTGCTGGCTACTTGATGACCAGCGGGGATGGGTATCATGGTGAACAGAGGACACCAATGATTAATCCATGCTGATTGGCCGATCCCATGCACGGACAATTTAGCAAGTTAAGGAGCTGGAAACACAACAGAGATTAAAAAGCAAAACAGATCAGTGAATGGAACATCACAAGTGGCATTCTCATCAACTGTTTTTGCTGCGAGGGTGGCACGGTGGCACAGTGGTTAACACTGCTGCCTCACGGCGCCGAGGTCCCAGGTTCAATCCCAGCTCTGGGTCACTGTCCGTGTGGAATTTGCACATTCTCCCCGTGTCTGCGTGGGTTTCGCCCCCACAACCCAAAGATGTGCAGGGTAGGTGGATTGGCCACGCTAAATTGCCCCTTAATTGGAAAAAATAAATTGGGTATTTTAAATTTTAAAAAAAACCTGTTCTTGCTGCGGAGATTTTAACATTTTGCCGATGCAGCCTCCACTGGCAAGAAACAAATTAGAATTAGAATTAGAATCTTCAAATAAAACGTGCAATATTTCAGCTTTGAATCCCCACCATTCCACACTTTCCTCTGGCAGGAAGTGGGGGGGGGGGGGGGGGGGGCAGATTTTCAAAGGATTAGCTCTCTTGCTGTTGCAGATGCCATTTGGAGTCACCGTTGATACCGTCACTCCCTGGGCTCAGGGAACCAGCAGATGGAGCCACTATGTGGGTTGTTCAGAGTGGCTAAGGGCAGTCCGGGCACACACACACACACAGCAGCGCTGCGCAAGTGTCAGCTGCTTGCTCAATCTTACCAATTCCACAGTATAACACAAAATACAACACTTGGACAAAACCTCACGAATGCCTGTTGGGAAATGCAGCAACTGGGGGAGATAAGAGGCCACACATACAAAGTAAGACTTGAAAACCTTACATATGGACCATTCATGGGTTATCTAATTGAAGTATTTCAGACGTTTGAAATATTTGGCAGGTTAGGTAGAGATAAACTAGATAAACAACACTTGCATTTGCGTTTTGCGCGACGTCGCAAAGTGTTTTACAGCCAATGAAGTCATTTCTGAAATGCAGTCATTGTTGTAATGTAGGAAATGTAGCAGTCAATGTTCACACAGAAAGATCCCACGAACAGCAATGTGATAATGACCAGGCAACAGGGGCGATTTTCTGGCTGCGTTGCGCCCGGAGTCAATCCCCCTGTGTCGGGAAAATACTGGGTGGGCCCAGAATCGGGATTTTCGCTGGGCACCAAACAGTTTGCACGTTCCCGGGCCCTCCCAGCAGACATAATCCGGTTTCCGCCCTCGCTGGGTCTGAACCAGATTAGCGGATCAAAACTCTGATTTAAATATGCAGAACCGGCTTAAAGCCAATTTCTCCCGGCTCCACCCACCAGCACAACGCGAGGCTTGCGGGAATCACCCGTGGGGCTGGATTCTCCGGCCTCCCAGCCGCGTGTTTCCTGGCGATGCGCCGTTTGCTGATGGGGGGATTCTCTGCCCCTGCTTTTGTCAATGAGAATTCCCACTGAAGCCCCCCCCCCCCCCACAGGCTGCCAGGAAACCCTCCAGCAGGGCTGCTGCCGCCGGAACCAACAAATCCCCCCCCCCCCCCGCCCCACCAGCGAACGACCGGGGAACCTGAAACTTTGGGCACAATCTAGCCGAATGGGGACAGAGTGCGGGATGAGTGCGTGCTTCCTGGTGGGTGCTACCGGGTAGATCGGGGGCCTCAGCAGGGAGCTTCCTACAAGTGCCGGTCCATCTAGTCCCCTTTTGTGGAGGCCAGCACTGAACAGCGCTGGCCCGCGGTCACCAAAGCGAGGGGAATAGATCCCACGCCTCGGTTAGATCTTGGGGATTCAAATTAGAATGAGACTATCTGTCTCACCTGTCTCAATGGGCAGAATTCACATTGCAATGTCTCGCGAGATCACATTAGATCTGGTGAGGTGTAGCTAGCTGAGTAGATCCCTGAAGTGGGATCTCCCGGCACCTACTAGTGGTGCTGCTCCGCGCTGCTTTTCGGCAGCAATCCGACCGCTAGATCCCACCCTTTGTGATTCAGAGATCAGAGAGAAACCTGCTGAACCACAGCTGGTGCATAAGAACAAGAGAGAAAAACTCTCAAATTAGGGCTAGATTGTTCAGGGTGATTTCAGGAAGCATCTTTTCACACAAAGAAATCTGGAGCTTTCTCCCCAAACAGCTGTTGATTCCAGGGATCAATTGAAAATTTCAGAACTGGGGTTGATAATATTTTTACGGTTATTTAGATAAGGGAACCAAGGCAGGTGGGTGGAGTGAAGATACAGATGCACCATGATCATGCACCATGATCTAATTAAATGGTGGAATGGGCCGAGACTGAATGGCCTCTGATACTCCTACTTTGGAGGGTCAATGGTCTGCTTCCTGCTCTGTACTAAGTCAACTGACCTCAGCTGAGGTGATGCAGTTCCAGTCGTGTTGTCAAGCCTCGATGGCACGGCGCCCAGTCTCCACGTGGAAGCTCAGACTCTGTGCTAACTGATCATTTTGACCTCAAGCTTGACCCTGCCCTTGTCCAGCCGGAGCTCCTGGATTCCAATGGGGAATGCCAGCTGATTCTGCCTACTCTCCAGTCTACACTGAAGCCCGATCGGCTGTCACTATCAAGAGAACAAGAGAACAAAGAAAGATTACAGCACAGGAACAGGCCCTTCGGCCCTCCAAGCCTGCGCGGATCCAGATCCTCTATCTAAAACTGTTGCCTATTTTCTAAGGATCTGTATCCCTCTGCTCCCTGCCCATTCATGTATCTGTCTAGATGCATCTTAAATGTCGCTATCGTGCTCGCCTCTACCACCTCTGCCGGCAATGCGTTCCAGGCACCCACCACCCTCTGCGTAAAGACCTTTCCAGGCATATCTCCCTGAAACTTTTCCCCTCTCGCCTTGAACTCGTGACCCCTAGTAATTGAGTCCCCCACTCTGCGAAAAAGCTTGTTGCTATCCACCCTGTCTATACCTGTCATGATTTTGTAGACCTCAATAAGCTCCCCCCTCAACCTCCGTCTTTCTAATGAAAATAATCCTAATCTACTCAACCTCTCTTCATAGCGAGCGCTCTCCATACCAGGAAACATCCTGGTGAACCTCCTCTGCACCTTCTCCAAGGCATCCACATCCTTTTGGTAATGTGGCGACCAGAACTGTACGCAGTATTCCAAATGTGGCCGAACCAAAGTCTTATACAACTGCAACATGACCTGCCGACTCTTGTACTCAATACCCTGTCCGATGAAGGCAAGCATGCTGTATGCCTTCTTGACCACTCTATCAACCTGAGCAGCCACCTTCAGGGTTCAATGGACCTGAACACCCAGATCTCTCTGTAC
This sequence comes from Scyliorhinus canicula, assembly GCF_902713615.1. Lineage (NCBI taxonomy): Eukaryota > Metazoa > Chordata > Chondrichthyes > Carcharhiniformes > Scyliorhinidae > Scyliorhinus > Scyliorhinus canicula. Next base: position 7,780,808 of record NC_052164.1, read on the forward strand.
ATCAATTTTCCCCAGGACTCTTCCATTGACCGTATAGTTTGTTCTTGAATTGGATCTTCCAAAATGCATCATCTCGCATTTGCCTGGATTGAACTCCATCTGTCATTTCTCCCCCCAACTCTCCAATCTATCCATATTCTGCTGTATTCTCTGACAGTCCTCTTCACTATCTGCTACTCTACCAATCTTACTGTCATCTGCAAACTTGCTAATCAGACCTTCTATACCTTCCTCCAGATCATTTATGTATATCACAAACAACAGTGGTCCGAGCACGGATCCCTGTGGAACACCACTGGTCACAGTTCTCCATTTTGAGAAACTCCCTTCCATTACTACTCTCTGTCTCGTGTTGCCCAGCCAGTTCTTTATCCATCTAGCTAATACACCCTGGACCCCATGAGACTTCACTTTCTCCATCAGCCTACCATGGGGAACCTTATCAAATGCCTTACTGAAGTCCATGTATATGACATCTACAGTCCTTCCCTCATCAATCAACTTTGTCACTTCCTCAAAGAATTCTATTAAGTTGGTAAGACGTGACCTTCCCTGCACAAAACCATGTTGCCTATCACTGATAAGCCCATTTTCTTCCAAATGGGAATAGATCCTATCCCTCAGTATCTTCTCCAGCAACTTCCCTACCACTGATGTCAAACTCGCAGGTCTATAATTCCCTGGATTATCCCTGCGACCCTTCTTTTTTTTTTTTTAAATAATTTTTATTGAATTTTTCAAAATACAAACATTTTAACCCCCCCTACATTTACATTTAAATTATAACAACACAAAGTCAAACCCCCCTACTTAACAAGAAAGAGAAAAAGAATCCCCCCCCCCCCCCCCCTACCCGCGCATCCCCCCCCCTCCCCCCCCGCCGGCGAACCGACAGTCAGACCAACTTATCATTTCTAGCAGCGTCCTCGGGCAGGCCTTGCCCGTGCCACCGCCGCTACCGTACTTCCTTCGTCGTTTTCCCCCCTCCCCCCCCCCCCCCCTCCCCCCCTCCCGCCCTCCCCTCCCCTCCCGGGTTGCTGCTGTCATGGCCTCAGTTTCTATCTCTGATCCAAGAGGTCTAGGAAGGGTTGCCATCGCCTGGAAAACCCCTGCACCGACCCTCTCAGGGCGAATTTGATCCTTTCCAATTGGATAAAGTTTGCCATGTCGTTTAACCAGGTGTTAACACTCGGAGGCCTTTCGTCCCTCCACTGAATCAGGATCCTCCTCCGAGCCACCAAGGACGCAAAGGCTAATATTCCAGCCTCCCTCGCCTCCTGTACCCCCGGTTCCACCCCAACCCCGAAGATCGCAAGTCCCCATCCTGGCTTGACCCTGGGCCCCACCACTCTCGACACCGTCCCTGCCACCCCCTTCCAGAACTCCTCCAGTGCCGGACATGCCCAAAACATATGTGCATGATTCGCAGGGCTTCCCGAACATCTAATACACCTGTCTTCACCCCCGAAAAAACCGACTCATCCTTGTCCCCGTCATGTGGGCTCTATGCAGTACCTTAAATTGAATGAGACTTAGTCGCGCACATGACGACGACGAGTTAACCCTCTCCAGGGCGTCTGCCCATGTCCCGTCCTCTATCTGTTCCCCCAGCTCTAACTCCCACTTATCTTTCAGCTCCTCTACTGGTACCTCCTCCACCTCCTGCATAATCTTATAGATGTCCGAGATCTTCCCCTCCCCGACCCAGACCCCTGATAGCACCCTATCACTCACCCCCCTGTCGGGGAGCGCGGGGAACCCCGCTACCTGTCGTCTGGCAAATGCCTTCACTTGGAGGTACCTGAACGTGTTCCCCGGGGGGAGCCCAAATTTCTCCTCCAGCTCTCCCAGGCTCGCAAACCTCCCCTCTATAAACAAGTCCCTCAGTTGTCTAATACCCGCCCTCTGCCAGCTCTGGAATCCCCCTCCTGTGTTTCCCGGCGCAAATCTGTGGTTCCCTCTTAGTGGTGCCCCTATCAGACCTCCCACTTCCCCCCTGTGTCGCCTCCACTGCCCCCAGATCTTGAGGGTGGCCGCCACCACCGGGCTCGTGGTATACCTCGTGGGAGGGAGCGGCCATGGTGCCGTTACCAGTGCCCCTAAGCTTATGTTGCCGCAGGACGCCCTCTCCATGCGCTTCCAGGCTGCCCCCTCCCCTTCCATCATCCACTTTCGTACCATCGATGTATTTGCCGCCCAGTAATATCCTGAAAGGTTGGGTAACGCCAGCCCTCCACTATCCCTACTCCGCTCCAAAAAGACCCTTCTAACTCTCGGGGTGCCATGTGCCCACACATACCCCATGATACTACTCGTTACCTTCTTGAAAAAGGCCCTGGGGAGGAAGATGGGCAGACACTGGAACAAAAACAAGAACCTCGGGAGGACCGTCATTTTAACTGACTGCACCCTCCCTGCTAGCGACAGCGGCACCATGTCCCACCTCTTAAACTCCTCCTCCATCTGCTCCACCAGTCTGGAAAAGTTCAACTTGTGTAGGGTCCCCCAGTTCTTTGCCACCTGCACCCCCAAATACCTAAAACTTTTAACTGCTCTTTTGAAGGGGAGCCTCCCAATTCCCTCCCCTTGGTCTCCCGGGTGTATTACAAAGACCTCACTTTTCCCCAGATTTAATTTATATCCCGAAAAGTCCCCGAACTCCGCTAGTATCCCCATTACCTCCGGCATTCCCCCCTCCGGGTCTGCCACATACAACAACAAATCATCCGCATAGAGCGAGACCCGATGTTCCTCCCCTCCCCTTGTCAGTCCTCTCCACCCCCCTGAACCCCTCAGTGCCATCGCCAACGGCTCAATCGCTAATGCAAAGAGTAAGGGAGATAGGGGACATCCCTGCCTGGTACCTCGATGGAGCCCAAAATATTCTGACCTCCTCCCGTTTGTTACCACACTTGCCATCGGAGCTGAATAGAGCAGTTTTACCCACTTGATAAATCCCTCCCCAAACCCAAACCTTTCCAACGTCTCCCACAAGTATTCCCACTCCACCCTGTCAAATGCCTTCTCCGCGTCCAGCGCTACCACTATCTCCGCCTCCCCTTCCACTGCTGGCATCATAATCACATTTAACAATCTCCGAACATTTGTGTTAAGTTGGCGTCCCTTCACGAACCCCGTCTGGTCTTCATGGACTACCCCTGGCACACAGTCCTCTATCCTGGTTGCCAGGACCTTTGCTAACAGCTTGGCATCTACATTTAAGAGGGAGATAGGCCTGTAGGACCCGCACTGGACCGGGTCCTTGTCCCGCTTCAAAATCAAGGAGATCAGGGCCTGCGACATTGTTGGAGGCAGAACCCCCCCCTCGCGCGCCTCATTGAAGGCTCGCACCAGCACTGGACCCACCAAGTCCACAAATTTCCTGTAAAACTCCACCGGGAACCCATCCGGCCCCGGCGCCTTCCCCGCCTGCATCTGGCCTATCCCTTTAATTAGCTCCTGCAGCTCTATCGGCGCCCCCAACCCTTCCACCAGCTCCTCCTGTACCTTTGGGAACCCCAATTTGTCGAGAAAGTTCTTCATTCCCCCTCTCCTCTTCGGCGGTTCAGACCTATACAATTCCCTATAGAAGTCCCTAAAGACCCTATTCACCTCTTGCCCCTTCTGCACTACATCCCCACCCCTCTCTCTCACTCCCCCAATCTCTCTGGCTGCATCTCGCTTACGAAGCTGGTGTGCCAGCATCCTGCTCGCCTTTTCCCCGTACTCATACGCCGCACCCTGCGCCCTTCTCCACTGCATTTCCGCCTTCCTAGTGGTCAGTAGGTCGAACCTGGCCTGCAAGCTACGCCGCTCCCTTAATAGCCCCTCCTCTGGCGCCGCCGCATATTTCCTATCTACTTCTAGGAGCTCCCCCACCAGCCTCTCCCTTTCCTGCCTCTCCTTCCTCTCTCTGTGTGCCCTTATGGAGATCAGCTCTCCTCTAATCACTGCTTTCAAGGCCTCCCAGACCGTCCCCACCTGCACCTCACCTGTGTCATTCGTACCCAGATAGTTCTCAATGCCCGTTCTCACCCTTCTGCACACCTCTTCGTCCGCCAACAGCCCTACATCCAGGCGCCACAACGGGCGTTGGTCCCGCGCCTCCCCCATGTCCACGTCCACCCAATGTGGTGCATGGTCCGATATCGCAATGGCCGAGTACTCCGTGTCCTGCACTCTCGGTATCAGCCCCCTGTTCAATACGAAAAAATCGATCCTAGAGTACACTCTGTGGACGTGGGAGAAAAAAGAATACTCCCTCGCCCTAGGCCTACCAAATCTCCATGGGTCTACCCCTCCCATCTGCTCCATGAACCCCCTTAACACCTCTGCCGCTGCCGGCCTCCTATTCGTCCTGGAACTCGATCTATCCAGCCCAGGGTCTAACACCGTATTAAAGTCCCCTCCCATGATCAGGCCCCCTGCCTCCAGTCCCGGGATGAGGCCCAGCAGGCGCCTCATAAAACCCGCGTCGTCCCAGTTCGGGGCATACACATTTACCAGTACCACACTCTCTCCCTGCAGCCTACCCCTCACCATCACGTACCTGCCCTCCTTGTCTGCCACCACCTCTGCCGCCACAAACGACACTCTCTTTCCCACCAAAATCGCCACCCCCCGGTTCTTGATATCCAAGCCTGAGTGGAACACCTGTCCCACCCACCCCCTTCTCAGGCGGACCTGATCTGCTACCCTCAAATGAGTCTCCTGCAGCATTGCTACATCAGCCTTCAGTCCCTTCAGGTGTGAGAAGACCCTTGATCTTTTGACCGGCCCATTCAGCCCCCTTACGTTCCACGTGATCAATCGGGTCGCAGAGCGACCCGTCCCTACTCCCTGTCGATTAGCCATGTCTTGTCCCTTGCTCGCCCCGGGTCATCCCTTCTTTTCTGACCCGCTTCCCATAGCGATGGCCCCCCCCCCACCCCCCCCGGCTCTCCCCTTCTCGTCCCTGGTCTTTCTAGCAGCAACCCGGTGTCCCCCCCCAGTCCCCTCCCCTTCCCCCCCCCCCCCCCCCCCCCCCCTGGCTAGGACCCCTCCTAGCCGCGATGTACCCCACATCGTACTCCCGAGAGTCAGCTGGTCTCCGCTGACCCGGCTGCTCCTGCCACATTCCGACTCCTCCCGGTTCACCCCATCTGCGCCCGTGAAAGATCCCCTTAAAACCCCCGAGAAAGACCCGCATAATCAACCCGCTCCCCCCCGTCCCGTCTCCCCAACTTAACGCTATAAATACAAATACCCAATGGCAACTAAATACATAAATACTTAACTACATACTTAAATAACAAAATAATTAACTAACTATCAACTAACCGCGTGCCCAACCATCACCCTCCATCAAACAGTATAAATAACCGCAGATAACCATAACCCGAAAAGAAAAAAAAAGAACCAAAAAACCCCCCCAAGCACCCAAAGAAAAAGGGTAGGAGGGGTAAATAACTAAGGGAAATTGGAAACGGGAAAAAACACCCCATAAGAAGCCAACGACCCACAATAGAGATTTCAACAGTACAAATATACAGAAACACCCAACAACTCGAAACCTTCAAAATATTCAGAAAAGTCAACCGTTCGAGAAAAAACACCCCAAACACTCCACGAAACTGTTACCCAGTTCCGACCTGGCCTGAAAAAGAAAAGGGCCACTTGCACAATCAAGAGTCCCCCGGCGGCTACGACCGCCGGTGCTCCCAGGTTTTAGTTCGTGTCCAACTTTTCCTCTTGTACAAAGGTCCAGGCCTCCTCTGGGGACTCGAAATAATGATGTTGGTCCTTGTAGGTGACCCACAAGCGCGCCGGTTGCAACATTCCAAATTTGATCTTTTTCGCGTGCAGCACCGCCTTTGTCCGGTTGTACCGGGCCCGCCGCTTTGCCACCTCCGCACTCCAGTCCTGGTACACCCTTACCGTCGAGTTCTGCCACTTGCTGCTTTTCTCCCTTTTAGCCCACCTCAGGACTTTCTCTCGATCACTTAGCCGCTGGAACCGCACCAGCACCGCCCTCGGGGGCTCGTTTGCCCTAGGCCTCCTGGCCATGACCCGGTATGCCTCTTCCAATTCCAGGGGCGCCGGACCGGCCCCTTCCCCCATCAGGGAGCTCAACATCTCCGCCACATATCCCGGGAGATCCGACCCCTCCAGGCCTTCTTCCAGGCCCAGGATCCTCAAATTTTTCCTCCTCATCCGAGTGTCCAGCTCCTCGAAGCGGCTCTGCCACTTCGTGTGGAGTGCCTCGTGCGCCTCCACCTTTGCCCCGATGACTGTGGCCTCCTCCTCCCTCGCGGCCATCTCCTGCTGCAGATCTTTAATCGACGCCTCTTGGATCGCCTGGGCTCCCACCAACCTGGTGGCCGTCGCGTTCATGGACTCTAAGAGTTCCACTTTCATCTCCGTGAAAAAACGGAGGAGAGCGGCCTGCTGCTCCTCCGCCCATTTCTTCCACTCCTCCGGTGCACCGCCGGCCGCCATTTTGATTTTCTTCCCCCGCTTTTTTTGGGGAGCTGCTGCCGTTTTTCTTGCCGCTCCGCTCCGGGTACCGACCATAAAATCGGTCTAGTTCTCCTCAGGGGACCTTCCCCCACCGGGATTCGTTTTTTCAGCGCCGTTGGGGCCCTCCAATTGGCCCAAAAACACCTTTGTTGCAGGAGCTTCCAAATGTGCGGCTTAGCTAGTCATAGCCGCAACCGGAAGTCCCTGCGACCCTTCTTAAACAAGGGGACAACATTAGCAATTCTCCAGTCCTCCGATACCTCACCCGTGTTCAAGGATGCTGCAAAGATATCTGTTAAGGCCCCAGCTATTTCCTCTCTCACTCACTTCAGGAACCTGGGATAGATCCCATCCGGACCTGGGGACTTGTCCACCTTAATGCCTTTAAGAATACCCAACACAGTGCAGTACCGGGAGAATGCTGCACTGTTGGAGGCCCAGTGCCGGGGGAATGCTGCACTGTTGGAGGCCCAGTACCGGGAGAATGCTGCATTGTTGGAGGCCCAGTGCCGGGGGAATGCTGCACTGTTGGAGGCCCAGTGCCGGGGGAATGCTGCACTGTTGGAGGCCCAGTACCGGGGAATGCTGCACTGTTGGAGGCACAGTACCGGGGGAATGCTGCACTGTTGGAGGTGCAGTACCAGGGGAATGCTGCATTGTTGGAGGTGCAGTACCGGGGGAATGCTGCACTGTTGGAGGCGCAGTGCCGGGGGAATGCTGCACTGTTGGAGGCGCAGTACCAGGGGAATGCTGCATTGTTGGAGGCGCAGTACCAGGGGAATGCTGCATTGTTGGAGGCCCAGTACCGGGGGAATGCTGCATTGTTGGAGGTGCAGTACCGCGGGAATGCTGCACTGTTGGAGGCGCAGTACCACGGGAATGCTGCACTGTTGGAGGCGCAGTACCGGGGGAATTCTGCACTGTTGAAGGCGCAATACCGGGGGAATGCTGCACTGTTGGAGGTGCAGTACCGCGGGAATGCTGCACTGTTGGAGGCCCAGTACCGCGGGAATGCTGCACTGTTGGAGGCGCAGTACCGAGGGAATTCTGCACTGTTGAAGGCGCAATACCGGGGGAATGCTGCACTGTTGGAGGTGCAGTACGGGGGGAATGCTGCATTGTTGGAGGCCCAGTACCGGGGAATGCTGCACTGTTGGAGGCCCAGTGCCGGGGGAATGCTGCACTGTTGGAGGCACAGTACCGGGGGAATGCTGCACTGTTGGAGGTGCAGTACGGGGGGAATGCTGCACTGTTGAAGGCGCAGTACCGGGGGAATGCTGCATTGTTGGAGGTGCAGTACCGGGGGAATGCTGCATTGTTGGAGGCCCAGTACCGGGGGAATGCTGCACTGTTGGAGGCACAGTACCGGGGGAATGCTGCATTGTTGGAGGCGCAGTACCGGGGGAATGCTGCACTGTTGGAGGCGCAGTACCGGGGGAATGCTGCACTGTTGGAGGCCCAGTACCGGGGAATGCTGCACTGTTGGAGGCACAGTACCGGGGGAATGCTGCACTGTTGGAGGTGCAGTACCAGGGGAATGCTGCATTGTTGGAGGTGCAGTACCGGGGGAATGCTGCACTGTTGGAGGCGCAGTGCCGGGGGAATGCTGCACTGTTGGAGGCGCAGTACCAGGGGAATGCTGCATTGTTGGAGGCGCAGTACCAGGGGAATGCTGCATTGTTGGAGGCCCAGTACCGGGGGAATGCTGCATTGTTGGAGGTGCAGTACCGCGGGAATGCTGCACTGTTGGAGGCGCAGTACCGGGGGAATTCTGCACTGTTGAAGGCGCAATACCGGGGGAATGCTGCACTGTTGGAGGTGCAGTACCGCGGGAATGCTGCACTGTTGGAGGCCCAGTACCGCGGGAATGCTGCACTGTTGGAGGCGCAGTACCGAGGGAATTCTGCACTGTTGAAGGCGCAATACCGGGGGAATGCTGCACTGTTGGAGGTGCAGTACGGGGGGAATGCTGCATTGTTGGAGGCCCAGTACCGGGGAATGCTGCACTGTTGGAGGCCCAGTGCCGGGGGAATGCTGCACTGTTGGAGGCACAGTACCGGGGGAATGCTGCACTGTTGGAGGTGCAGTACGGGGGGAATGCTGCACTGTTGAAGGCGCAGTACCGGGGGAATGCTGCATTGTTGGAGGTGCAGTACCGGGGGAATGCTGCATTGTTGGAGGCCCAGTACCGGGGGAATGCTGCACTGTTGGAGGCACAGTACCGGGGGAATGCTGCATTGTTGGAGGCGCAGTACCGGGGGAATGCTGCACTGTTGAAGGCCCAGTGCCGTGGGAATGCTGCACTGTTGAAGGCGCAGTACCGGGGGAATGCTGCACTGTTGGAGGCGCAGTACCGGGGGAATGCTGCACTGTTGAAGGCCCAGTGCCGTGGGAATGCTGCACTGTTGGAGGCGCAGTACCGGGGGAATGCTGCACTGTTGGAGGCACAGTGCCGGGGGAATGCTGCACTGTTGGAGGCCCAGTACCGGGGGAATGCTGCACTGTTGGAGGCGCAGTACCGGGGGATGCTGCACTGTTGGAGGCACAGTGCCGGGGGAATGCTGCACTGTTGGAGGCGCAGTACCGGGGGAATGCTGCACTGTTGGAGGGGCAGTACCGGGGGAATGCTGCACTGTTGGAGGCACAGTGCCGGGGGAATGCTGCACTGTTGGAGGCGCAGTACCGGGGGAATGCTGCACTGTTGGAGGCCCAGTACCGGGGAATGCTGCACTGTTGGAGGCGCAGTACCGGGGGAATGCTGCACTGTTGGAGGCCCAGTGCCGTGGGAATGCTGCACTGTTGGAGGCGCAGTACCGGGGGAATGCTGCACTGTTGGAGGCCCAGTGCCGGGGGAATGTTGCACTGTTGGAGGTGCAGTACCGGGGGAATGCTGCACTGTTGGAGGCGCAGTACCGGGGGAATGCTGCACTGTTGGAGGCGCCGACTTTCAGGTGAAGCCCTGTCCGCCTTCTCAGGTGGATATAAAAGATTTCTTGGTGCTATATCCCCCCCCAGAAAAAAGCAGTTGGTGGCCTGGACAATATTTATACCACATCATAGCGATGGCTCTTTATGGGGGCTTCCTCTATGCAAATTAACTGCACTCGGGAGATCCTAAGAATCTGAAAGGCACGATGGAAATGCAAGCTCTTCCCTTCTTTATATCCATGTCCCAATCGGCACCCCTTGAGGGAAATCTGCACAGTGTGGGGACCATGCCTGGTTCAATCATGGGCTGTACCAATCTGTTCCCCAAAGGGGGGTATTGCTACTAATTCAGCGGGGGGGGGGGGGGAACAAGCTGCATCACCTGATCAAATCACATGTAACAATGAGGCACTTTAGGAGATAGTAGGGCAGGTGATCAAAAGCTTGGTCTTGGATTAGGCTTGAAGGGGGAAAGAGAGATCGGGAGGTGAAGAGGTTTGGGGGAGGGCACCTTGCCAGCTGGTGGGGAGGTGAAGAGGTTTGGGGGAGGGCACCTTGCCAGCTGGTGGGGAGGTGAAGAGGTTTGGGGGAGGGCACCTTGCCAACTGGTGGGGAGGGGAAGAGGTTTGGGGGAGGGCACCTTGCCAGCTGGTGGGGAGGTGTAGCGGTTTGGGGGAGGGCACCTTGCCAGCTGGTGGGGAGGTGAAGACTGTTAGGTCCACTGTTAGACCCCTGTCCCCACTGGACCCCGGCACAATTTAAGCTTCAGTCACAGCCTGCTCTACACCCTGTGCTTTGTTACGCCGCGCTGCCATGGGAACAGGTGTCTCCTCGAGGCGGCAGTGGTTTCATTTTTAATTAAAGCACCTGTTTCTGGTATACAATCCATTGGAACAGCTTTCTGCTAAAATCTGCAGCCTCCCTGCCAAACAAACACTCCTCTCAACCTTCATCAAAACAAATGGCTCATATCACAGCCGCTCTGAGCCACTTACACAAGTACCATTTGTCAGATAGGGTGGGGGCGGAGAAGAGGAAGGAAAGTGGGGTAACAGAGGCAGAAAGGGAGTGAGGGAAGGGTGCAGATTTGGGGATAGAGAGGAATGAGGAGAAAAGGGAGGGGTAGAGGGAGGAGAAAAGGGAGGGGTAGAGGGAGGAGAAAAGGGAGGGGTAGAGGGAGGAGAAAAGGGAGGGGTAGAGGGAGGAGAAAAGGGAGGGGTAGAGGGAGGAGAAAAGGGAGGGGTAGAGGGAGGAGAAAAGGGAGGGGTAGAGGGAGGAGAAAAGGGAGGGGTAGAGGGAGGAGAAAAGGGAGGGGTAGAGGGAGGGGGAAAGGGTAAGGGAACTCTGGGAAGAGCAATGGAAATGTTTTTTAATCCAGCCCGGGGAGTGCCATATCAAACTAAGCAAATAGTAAACAACATTTACTTTACAGCAATTGTAAAGGTGCTCTCCCTCCTATCAGACAGGTCGACCTTTAATACAAGTCCAGGTAAGTTACCCTGCCCCTAGCTCCTCGATGAGCAGGGGCAACATTATCAACCCCACACCGTGTCCCATGCAGGTCGTTACAGCTTTAATGTATTAGAATATTTACACCTGCCTGCTGCATATCCATGTCTGTAATAAACCAGAACAGGATTCTCACTGCGTCCATATGCATCCCACCCCTCCTCAACAGCCACTCCTTCTGATTCACTCGACCATCTTACTGGACTTTAACCTGTGGGACTCTGAAACACTGGTGCTGTGTTTCCTTCCCAATCAGTGACTGCGCCTTTCTTTATAAGAAGCAATTGACTGGATGTAAATAGCTTTGGGAGATTCGGAGAGGTGTGACAAGACAACTCTCTCAATGCCTGTTATTTAATTCCTTCTCACAACAACAAGAGGCCAGATCTGGAGGAGAGCAGGGATCTCAAGAGCGGTCATTGAGTTAAGCTTTTTTTTTGATGGGGTCCTGATCACGGACACAAAAAAAACAACTTGCTGTTCGGAATGAATTCATTTCACAAAAAAGGAACGGAACAGAAACAACAGCTGCCTGGTGGGTTCGTTTGGTCGGGATGAATTCTGCAACTTCCCACCACTGCACAAACAGCATGAGTTAACTCTTTCAGTGCCGCTTACCTCCTCCAGACTCCAAAAGGCAACAGTTTTAAGAAAGGCAGACTTGTATTTATCCAACACGTTGCCAGCATTTCAAACCCGCCCCATAAACACAGTGGTTACTCAGGGAATACCATGTTGGAAGATACATTGTTTTCAGTACGTTTTCAAAAGCGTGAACACCGCAGGGTGAATTTGATACATAACCGAGTGCTTTGCGAAGCTAAGTCAGGATGAGATTTCAGAGTCAACCACATTGCCGTGGGTCTGGAGTCACATGTAGGCCAGACCAGGTAAGGACGGCAGGTTTCCTTCCCTAAAGGGAGACAGGTGGGTGTTTACGACAAACTGATCATTTCATGGTCACCATCACTGAGACTAGTTTTTAATACCAGATTTCTTTCATGAACTGTTTGGGGGCTGGTTTAGCACAGTGGGCTAAACAGCTGACTTGTAATGCAGAACAAGGCCAGCAACGCCGGTTCAATTCCCATACCGGCCTCCCCGAACAGGCGCCGGAATGTGGCGACTAGCGGCTTTTCACAGTAGCTTCATTGAAGCCTACTTGTGATAATAATCGAGTATCATTATTATTACATTCCCCAGCTACTGTAGTTGGATTTGAACTCACGTCTCTGGATTGTTAGCCCAGGCCCCAGGACTATTAGTCCAGTAACATAACCACTATGAGGGTGAGTGATCAGTTCAATCCATTTTTCCTTATGATCGGCTCCCCATATTCAAACCCCCACCAAATCTCCTTCCCCCCCATCTTCCTTTGTTTACTGGCCCACATTGGCTCCCAGTCCAACAGTGTTGTGATTTTAAAATTCTCCTCGTTACCTTCCAATCCCTCCAGGGCCTCACTCTGCCCCCATCTCTGTAACCTCCTCTAGCTCTACATACCTCTTGAGATCCCTGCACTCCTCCACATCTGGCCTCTTGAGCCTCTTCCCAATTTTAGTCACTCTGCCGCTGACAGGCCTGGGCCCTCAGTTTTGGGTTTCTTTCCTGAACCTCTTCATCTCTCCACTTCCTCCTTCAGGATGTACTGAAACTTTTATCAAAGTTTGGTCACCTGTCTTGATACCTTAGCATCAAATTTGATTTGATAACACTCATTTGATCCACCTTGGGATGTTTTACTAGGTTAAGGCACCATTAACGATACGTTTTGTGATATTCTTGTACAAATTCAGTTATGTTTGACTCACTGATTGAGCTTGTGGGCAAACATTCCAGTGTTGACGTGTGTTAATGAGAGAGCATAGTTGAACAGTGACTTTAATTCTTGGCCGGAGGCAGATCTGGACATTTTGTAACAGCTGTACCTGCTTCTGCCAGTCACACCCGGGATCAGGGTCATTGTAATGAGAGAGGAGAGTCCGAGAGGGTGGAGGGGCCCAGGGTCCCTAACTCCTGAGAACCACACTGCCCTTCATACCAAACAGCACCACCCCATGGCCCCCTCCCCTCAGAAAAGCACAACTGAGATTAGAAATTTCACAATGGAAGGTTTGAGGGTGAAAATCTTTGCGCCACCATGCAGTCTCCATAAGCTCACATTGGGGATGATCGACCCAAATGGGAACAGAGACCCGTAGCGTGAGATTAGCGGGAATTTCCCGGCACTCGGAAAGCCGAGAAGCATCCCGCTGCCTAATGCCCGTTGAGGTAGATCGAGGGCCTTAGCAGCGAGGTCCCTGAGGAGGCCGCACTTCGCCTTGTCTTCTGCACTGAGGAACTCCACTCGCTAAAACTCCTCAGTACAGAGAGATTAGGACACCATTGTGAAGTGGTGTCCTGATCTCTCGAGCTCCTGATGCGACCCCTGAACTCCCCCCCCCCACCCCGAGATCCAACTCACTATAAGGGGGTACCCCTCCAACCCCACCCCACACCCATGCAGGGCACACCCCACCAGCCCGACCACCGCCACTCAAATAATGCCAGCTTGGCACCTTGGCAGTTCCAGGCTGGCACCCAGGTGGCAGTGTCAGGCTGCCATGCTGGCAATGGCAAGGTGCCCAGGTGGCACCAGATGTGCCTTGCCCAGAAGGCCTCCACCTGGGGGGCTACAATCTCCTGGGAGACCCCCACAGGCATGGTGAATCTGTGGAACTCTTTGCCGCAGAAGGCTCTGGTGGCCATATCATTGAGACAGAGATAGATAGGTTCCTGATTAATAAGGGGATCAGGGGTTATGGAGAGAATGGGGATGAGAAAAATATCAGCCAGGCGGAGCAGACTCGATGGGCCGAGTGGCCGAATTCTGCTCCTATGCCGATGGTTCCGTCTTGTCCCTCATGGAGACCAGTACTGAGCAGTGCTTGCCCGAGGCCTCCGTGAGGGAGGGAACTAGATCCCACGCCTTGGATAGATCTCAGGGACGCATATTAGGGTGAGACTAGCTATCTCGCTCTAATGTGCAGATTTGCCAAAAAGTGATCCCACCCACAATGGGCGGGATTCACATTGCGATGTCTCGCGAGATTGTGTTAGATCTTGTGAGGCGTTGCGAGCAACACAACTGGTAGATCCCCCCCATCATGCCTGGCTGCAAAGCCATTGTGAGGTACCGTGCATGCCATCGTCTTTGAGATACTGCGCATACATAGCCGTGTAAAATAATTAAATGTACCTTGCATTGAAGTAAACAGGCTGCTCACAATAAAGAATGTTTTGTGGGATCTTTCCCTGCAATGCAATATTTCACCAAAATGGCATTGCTTCAATCTGCCTGTTTGTCTCTGTTTTACAAGATGGTCACAGCATTGGCAGAGCAGGCATCTACCACCATTGGTGCTGGCTGCTCGGAGATCAATTATCAGGTTTCCTGGTAACCAGATTGACTTACCCCAGAGAGGTAATAGGGAAATTTGGCACTATTTCTTTAATCCATAGAGCAGAGAGAATGTGGGACTCGCTACCATGTAGAGCAGTGGAGGCGCATAGTAAAGATGAATTTAAGGAAAAGACAGATAGGCAGATGAGGGAGAGAGAAATAGAAGATTATGTTGAGAGATAAAGTGGATGGGAAGAGATTCACATGGAGCATCAACACCAGCATGGACCTGTTCTCTGTGTGCATATATTTTGTAATTCTGTGTAAAACAGAGCATTTTCTTAAACGGTCTAAGCAATAAACATAAGCATGATCAGCTGTTCTGGGGAAATTTGCATACGTGCAGTGCGGTCAGCCTAAGTTGAAGGTGAACCTGCGAAGAAGACCCAAGGAGTTTGAGTAAAGGCAAGCAACCAGCAGAGGGCAGCAGAGCAGAGCTACTGATCAGCTGTTCTGGGGAAATTTGCATACGTGCAGTGCGGTCAGCCTAAGTTGAAGGTGAACCTGCGAAGAAGACCCAAGGAGTTTGAGTAAAGGCAAGCAACCAGCAGAGGGCAGCAGAGCAGAGCTACTGATCAGCTGTTCTGGGGAAATTTGCATACGTGCAGTGCGGTCAGCCTAAGTTGAAGGTGGTTTGTGGAGGGGCTGTCGGCAAGTGACAGTTAAACCCGAAACACTTTGTGAGTGTTTCCCACCCTACCTCCTCCTCTAACCAACCCCCCCACCCCACGGTGGTTGGGAAGCGGGAGCAGGGGCCTGTCGTGAAGGTGAGTGAGTGCCTTTGAATTTGCTTACCTTTCAGCGGGATCAGGGTTTGAGGTAATATCAGGTAAGCTCTTCCTTTCTTTTTCTTTTTCTTGTTTTTTTTTTAATCTAGAGGGGATGTCAGGGAAGGCAGTACAATGCTCCTCCTGCAGAATGTTTGAGGTGAGGGACGCCGTCAGTGTCCCTGCTGATTTCATCTGTGGGAAGTGCACCCAACTCCAGCTCCTCAAAAACCGTGTTAGGGACCTGGAGCTTGAGCTGGATGAACTTCGGATCATTCGGGAGGCAGAGGGGGTCATAGATAGGAGCTTCAGGGAAGTAGTTACACCAAAGACTGGAGATAGATGGGTAACTGTAAGAGGGACTGGGAAGAAGCAGTCAGTGCAGGGACCCCCTGCGGTCGTTCCCCTGAGTAACAAGTATACCGTTTTGGATACTTGTGGGGGGGACGACTTACCAGGGGTAAGCCATGGGGTACGGGCCTCTGGCACGGAGTCTGTCCCTGTTGCTCAGAAGGGAAGGGGGGAAAGGAGTAGAACATTAGTAATTGGGGACTCAATAGTCAGGGGCACAGATAGGAGATTTTGTGGGAGCGAGAGAGACTCACGTTTGGTATGTTGCCTCCCAGGTGCAAGGGTACGTGATGTCTCGGATCGTGTTTTCCGGGTCCTTAAGGGGGAGGGGGAGCAGCCCCAAGTCGTAGTCCACATTGGCACTAACGACATAGGTAGGAAAGGGGACAAGGATGTCAGGCAGGCCTTTAGGGAGCTAGGATGGAAGCTCAGAGCGAGAACAAACAGAGTTGTTATCTCTGGGTTGTTGCCCGTGCCACGTGATAGTGAGATGAGGAATAGGGAGAGAGAGCAATTAAACACGTGGCTACAGGGATGGTGCAGGCGGGAGGGATTCAGATTTCTGGATAACTGGGGCTCTTTCTGGGGAAGGTGGGACCTCTATAGACAGGATGGTCTACATCTGAACCTGAGGGGCACCAATATCCTGGGGGGGAGATTTGTTAGTACTCTTTGGGGGGGTTTAAACTAATTCAGCAGGGGCATGGGAACCTGGATTGTAGTTTTGGGGTGCGAGAGATTGAGAGTAGAGAGGTCAGGAGCACAGTTTTGACTTCGCAGGAGGGCGGCAGTGTTCAGGTCTGTGGTTTGAAGTGTGTCTATTTCAATGCCAGGAGTATACGAAATAAGGTAGGGGAACTGGCAGCATGGGTTGGTACCTGGGACTTCGATGTTGTGGCCATTTCAGAGACATGGATAGAGCAGGGACAGGAATGGTTGTTGCAGGTTCCGGGGTTTAGGTGCTTTAGTAAGGTCAGAGAAGGGGGCAAAAGAGGGGGAGGTGTGGCGCTGCTAGTCAAGGACAGTATTACGGTGGTAGAAAGGATGCAAGATGGGGACTCTTCTTCCGAGGTAGTATGGGCTGAGGTTAGAAACAGGAAAGGAGAGGTCACCCTGTTGGGAGTTTTCTATAGGCCACCTAATAGTTCTAGAGATGTAGAGGAAAGGATGGCGAAGATGATTCTGGAAAAGAGCGAAAGTAACAGGGTAGTTGTTATGGGAGACTTTAACTTTCCTAATATTGACTGGAAAAGATATAGTTCGAGTACATTGGATGGGTCGTTCTTTGTACAATGTGTGCAGGAGGGTTTTCTGACACAATATGTTGACAGGCCAACAAGAGGTGAGGCCACTTTGGATTTGGTTTTGGGTAATGAACCAGGCCAGGTGTTAGATCTGGAGGTAGGTGAACACTTTGGAGACAGTGACCACAATTCGGTGACCTTTACGTTAGTGATGGAAAGGGATAAGTATACCCCGCAGAGCAAGAGTTATAGCTGGGGGAAGGGCAATTATGATGCCATTAGACATGACTTAGGATGTGTTGGTTGGAGAAGTAGGCTGCAAGGGTTGGGCACACTGGATATGTGGAGCTTGTTCAAGGAACAGCTATTGCATGTTCTTGATAAGTACGTACCAGTCAGGCAGGGAGGAAGGGGTCGAGCGAGGGAACCGTGGTTTACCAAAGAAGTGGAATCTCTTGTTAAGAGGAAGAAGGAGGCCTATGTGAAGATGAGGCGTGAAGTTTCAGTTGGGGCGCTTGATAGTTACAAGGAAGCGAGGAAGGATCTAAAGAGAGAGCTGAGACGAGCAAGGAGGGGACATGAGAAGTCTTTGGCAGGTAGGATCAAGGAAAACCCAAAAGCTTTCTATAGGTATGTCAGGAATAAAAGAATGACTAGGGTAAGAGTAGGGCCAGTCAAGGACAGTGGTGGGAAGTTGTGTGTGGAGGCTGAGGAGATAAGCGAGATACTAAATGAATACTTTTCGTCAGTATTCACTCAAGAAAAAGATAATATTGAGGAGGAGAATGCTGAGACCCAGGCTATTAGAATAGATGGCATTGAGGTGTGTAGGGAAGAAGTGTTGGCAATTCTGGACAAGGTGAAAATAGATAAGTCCCCGGGGCCGGATGGGATTTATCCTAGGATTCTCTGGGAAGCCAGGGAAGAGATTGCTGAGCCTTTGGCTTTGATTTTTAGGTCATCATTGGCTACAGGAATAGTGCCAGAGGACTGGAGGATAGCAAATGTGGTCCCTTTGTTCAAGAAGGGGAGTAGAGATAACCCCGGTAACTATAGGCCGGTGAGCCTAACGTCTGTGGTGGGTAAAGTCTTGGAGAGGATTATAAAAGATACGATTTATAATCATCTAGATAGGAATAATATGATTAGGGATAGTCAGCATGGTTTTGTGAAGGGTAGGTCATGCCTCACAAACCTTATCGAGTTCTTTGAGAAGGTGACTGAACAGGTAGACGAGGGTAGAGCAGTTGATGTGGTGTATATGGATTTCAGTAAAGCGTTTGATAAGGTTCCCCACGGTCGGCTATTGCAGAAAATACGGAGGCTGGGGATTGAGGGTGATTTAGAGATGTGGATCAGAAATTGGCTAGTTGAAAGAAGACAGAGAGTGGTAGTTGATGGGAACTGTTCAGAATGGAGTTCAGTTACGAGTGGCGTACCACAAGGATCTGTTCTGGGGCCGTTGCTGTTTGTCATTTTTATAAATGACCTAGAGGAGGGCGCAGAAGGATGGGTGAGTAAATTTGCAGACGACACTAAAGTCGGTGGAGTTGTAGACAGTGCGGAAGGATGTTGCAGGTTACAGAGGGACATAGATAAGCTGCAGAGCTGGGCTGAGAGGTGGCAAATGGAGTTTAATGTGGAGAAGTGCGAGGTGATTCACTTTGGAAAGAATAACAGGAATGCGGAATATTTGGCTAATGGTAAAATTCTTGGTAGTGTGGATGAGCAGAGGGATCTCGGTGTCCATGTACATAGATCCCTGAAAGTTGCCACCCAGGTTGATAGGGTTGTGAAGAAGGCCTATGGTGTGTTGGCCTTTATTGGTAGAGGGATTGAGTTCCGGAGCCATGAGGTCATGATGCAGCTGTACCAAACTCTGGTACGGCCGCATTTGGAGTATTGCGTACAGTTCTGGTCGCCTCATTATAGGAAGGACGTGGAAGCTTTGGAACGGGTGCAGAGGAGATTTACCAGGATGTTGCCTGGTATGGAGGGAAAATCTTATGAGGAAAGGCTGATGGACTTGAGGTTGTTTTCGTTAGAGAGAAGAAGGTTAAGAGGTGACTTAATAGAGGCATACAAAATGATCAGAGGGTTAGATAGGGTGGACAGCGAGAGCCTTCTCCCGCGGATGGAGGTGGCTAGCACGAGGGGACATAGCCTTAAATTGAGGGGTAATAGATATAGGACAGAGGTCAGAGGTGGGTTTTTTACGCAAAGAGTGGTGAGGCCGTGGAATGCCCTACCTGCAACAGTAGTGAACTCGCCAACATTGAGGGCATTTAAAAACTTATTGGATAAGCATATGGATGATAAGGGCATAGTGTAGGTTAGATGGCCTTTAGTTTTTTTTTCATGTCGGTGCAACATCGAGGGCCGAAGGGCCTGTACTGCGCTGTATCGTTCTATATCTATATCAAAGGAATTGTGCAATAACGCAACGAGAAGCTGGGGTCAATCTGTCTCAAAGGTCAGACTCACACAGAAGGAAATACCCATGGGCAGAAATAGCAAATTCACTTTAATATTAATTGTTAAGCTGAAAGATGTTTTAGCTCAATGGGACTGAGCTGGTTAGACAATTACTCCGAAGCTACTTAATGCCAACTCTTCAATGAACAGTGGAAATAATCTGTCTGTCTTTAAAAAAGGCCCCGAGGTTTCATTGAGTGCAAACTGTTGGTTGTTTTCTGTAAATGAGTTATCATCCAAATGAAATACTGTCATTTATTCAATGACCATTAATGTTAATCTGCCTGTCATCTGCAGAACAGTTCAATGCACCGCCCTGTCACTTCACTGCACTGCCAACAGGGCCCACAGTTAATTTAAACCTAATTTAAGTACATATGTTTCTGGTTTACTTTCTCATTGCCTCTTCTGAACCTGCTGATTGGTGCTGTCACTGCCTATCCTTGAACCCCTTGTCAAATGGGTCATTCCTCAAATGTGAGTGTTGACACCGGGAGAGTTAGGGTTTAGATTTTAGAGGAACATCTCTGTCCTCACTTAGTGGTTCACTTTATGTGGTCATAAGAATGTACAAATATAAACATCTTGGCGTCTTGATTTGAAAATTCTCGTCGTTTTCAAATCTCTCTGTGGCCTCACCCCTCCCAGCTGTGTGATCCCATCCAGCTGACAGTCCTCATCATCTCTGCGCTCCTTTAATTCCGACCTTCAGCATCCCTGATTTTAATCACTGCACCATTGGTGGCCGTGCCTTCGATTGCTTAGGCCCAGAACTGTAGAATTCCCACCCTGTATCTCTCCACCATGCTTTTACATCCTTAACATCTACCCCAGGGCTTTAGCCGTCTGACCAAAGATCTTCTTATGTGGCTAGGAGAGTCAAATCTTACTTGCGACAAAATACCCCTGTGAAGTGTTGCAGGATACTTTAGTCTGTTTGGAGCGATCTATAAATTCAAGCTGTTGTTGAGGTTTGATTTGTCCAACTTAATCCAAACTTTACAGAACAGCAAGTCCTAGTCAGACTAGACTAATATTCTCTGGCACATTTCACCCTGGCCACTCACATAGTCTGTGCTCAATGGGCAGCACGGTAGTGTAGTGGTTAGCACAGTTGCTTCACAGCTCCAAGGTCCCAGGTTCGATTCCCATCTGGGTCACTGTCTGTGTGGAGTCTGCACCTTCTCCCCGTGTCTGCGGGGTTTCCTCTGGATGCTCCGGTTTCCTCCCACAGTTCAAAGACATGCAGGTTAGGTGGATTGGTCATGTTAATTTGCCCTCAGTGTCCAAAAAAGGTTAAGTGGGGATTACTGGGTTACGGGGATGGGGTAGATACGTGGGTGAGTAGGGTGCTCTACTTAGGGGCCGATGCAGACTCGATGGGCTGAATGGCCTCCTTCTGCACTGGAAATTGTATGATTCTATGAATGAGGTTGATTACAGAAACCAGAGACTCATATCGAGGTGCCACAGGTTTGAAGCCATTGACAGACTTCAGAATGAAGATATGGTGCAACTGTTTCCCTTCTCGCACAGCTTCTTTTTATTTTATTTCTTTGCATGACATGGACATCGCTGGCTAGACCAGCATTTCTATTCCCCATCCCTTGGATTTGTTACGGTAGATTCCCATCTTCGTTACGCTTTACCAAGATGACGCGACAGGCATTAGGAAGAAACATTGGACACGATTCAGCCACCGTGTTGCCCCCAACGATAGCCCCAAATTGAGCTCCGCCTTGGGTGCCGGGCTGATCGCGGGTCACCCGACTCACTCCACCCGGGGGGACCTTGATCTCGCCCTCGCTGGACATGATTCAGATCAGCATATTCCTATGAGCCATGAGGCTCATTTACATACCTAGCCGACCCGGGGGTTGACGGCCGAGCCTGTGAGACCTCGACGGGGCGCCATTTAATACCTGTTTCCACAAACGTTATCCAAGTGTGATGGCACCTTGGGGGTCTCGCAGGCCATTAGAGACCCCCAGGTGGTCAAGGACAAGGCAAGGTGGAACCCTGGAACTCCTCCTCCTGACCCTGTGCACCTTGTCACCCTCAGGGTGCTCCAGCACATTGACAAGGTGCCATGGGACACTGACAGGTTGGCAATGCCAAAGTGCCGGGGTGCCCGCGGGTGGGCCCAGAGGGTCTTGCCATTAGAGGGGGGTAAAGAAGGGTGAGGCCTGAAAGGGGGTTGATGTAGATATCGGGGCTGCTGGTCAAAATAGCGCCCCGCTCTGCGAGGAGCCGGTCTTGGTGGTGCGCTCAGCTCCCCAGCGCAGGTAATCACTGAAGCGAAATTCCCAGCCCCAAAAAACCAGCAAAGTGCCGGTGACTAGTGGGGTGTATCTCAGCACGGCAGCCGTCAACAAACACCATGCCAAACATGCCTGAAAGCGGACTTTGATTTATGTTTGCTGAAACCGCACCCTTTAACTTTCCTGGTGGTTGGGAGGGAAGAGTGGACTGTGTAGGGAGCAATCCGGATCTCATGGCCAGTACTGGACAGTCTGTATTGTGGCTCCAGTCAATCACTGACTACACTGCAATTTAATACTCGTGTTAAACCGATCAGTTTATCGAAAGGGGCTGGTTTAGCACAGGGCTAAAGAGATGGCTTTTAAAGCAGACCAAGGCAGGCCAGCAGCACGGTTCAATTCCTGTACCAGCCTCCTTGAACAGGTGCTGGAATATGGTGACTAAGGGCTTTTCACAGTAACTTCATTTGAAGCCTACTTGTGACAATAAGCAATTTTCATTTTCATTTCATTGCATTTCAAATAATCACAAATGAGCATCCTGCTTAAAACCACACAAAAGTCTCTTGCAGGACCTGTCACCAGGACGAGAAACTATCTATATGATAATGGGTTTGTGCCTGTATATATGTATGAGCTATCTGAATGTTGAAAGGGCAAAAATCTAAAGCAAGCCGTGGCAATAACAGTGTTTTATACCCGCTGTGGGACTGAAAGTGTGAAACTGGGACAGCAGAGGAACTGATTGGTGTTGGAGACACAAGGGATGGGATAACATCAACAGGACTCCCAGCACTAACATCATTCTACTTTCACTCTCTTTAGCACCATACATAGTCCCCGAATCATCCTTGATTGGCCACAACAGATCTCCACATTACTCTTATTGAGCAATGCCACAGGAGATCAATCAAGAATTAATAAGGAAAAGTATTTCTTTTATTGATTTATTTGGATAAGTGGGGCTTTGATTGCAGGGGAGGTAACATATCGAGCAATAAAAGTCTCCTGAAACAGCATTCAGTTCGAACCTCATGAAATCTGCACACTACAAAACCTCCCTTTCAGAGTCATTGGCAATTTTCAATTTGCATCCGGTCAGAGAGTGATTGTACAATTCACACTAATCAGTAATGTTTAGTGTGCTGCGGGCACCATGGGCGGAATTCTCCAGAGTGTTTCACGATGGCGTCGGAGGCTGCTCCTCGCCCCCTATTCTCCCCCCCCCCAGGGGGGGCTAGGAGCGGCGTTTCGTCAAACTCGGCCGCCGGGCCTTGACGCTGGCGTCAAGGCAGCGCGCCACGAATGACGCGGCCGGCGGCACCTAATGACGTCAGCATGCGCGGTTGCCGTCTTCCCCGCCGCTGCCCCGCAGGACGTGGCGGTTTGATCTTGCGGGGCGGTGGAGGGGAAAGAGTCCCCTCCCATGGAGCTCATTCCCCTCTCCGCCGCCCCCCCACAGGCCCCAAACTCACCTTTCGCGCGCTGTTCACGCCGGCAGCGACCAGGTGTGGTTGACGCCGGCGTGAACAGGTCGGGATCGTCAGGCCACTCAGCCCATCCGGGCAAAACGCGACACGCCATTTTGTGGGGGGGGGGGGGGGAGAATCGCGGGGGGTGCCAGAGCGGCCCTCCCACGCTTCTCCCACCCGGCCTGGGGAGTGGAGAATTGCGCCCCATGTACTGGAGTAAAGTTGTTCAAAGATATTTGTCATTAACAACCCCGTGAGCGATACCGGAAACCAATGGAACAGATTGAAACCAAACTCCTGGAGCAACCTGCCCTGCCTCCGAGTGAGAAAGTCTACACAACCTGAAGCAGAGGTGGATTTACACTTTGTGAAGCCCGTGCTCACTCCCCGCACCCACCCCCGATCCCCGCTCCCCTCCCCCCCCATGATGGCTGTTGACCGCGACCGCTTGTATCAAACAGCACATTCCGACGACTGTTCACAACAGGCAAAGTGCTGACCATGTCTAACCAGCCTGTACTTGACCCTCTCCCCCGAGGACTGCACCCACTGAGCTGCCCTGGGAGGGCTCGCCAGCTGTATCTCTTCGCAGACCAGCCGCGCTTTGCGCTGTTACGCCATTATGCAGCCATGGGTGGAGTTTGTGACGTTGGGGCGATCATTCTGGTGGATGGGCCTGATAATGATATGTTAATAACATGTTCCCGGCATTAAATTCCAGGAAGCGCAGCCCATCACTGATGGGGGAGGGGCCAATTGTGTCAAGTTTCCATGCTAACGTAATTCTCGCGGTATTTTCAGCTCCCGTTGCCCAACCCACCCGATGAGAAGGGGTGGGATTCTTGAACCACCCCCCCCCCCCCCCCCCCCCCCCCCCCCACCACTTCTGGTCCCGCCATTCGCCATTTCATTGGGGCCTCCCATTGTTGCCACCATCTGCCTTTGGGGAACTCGTGGAGGGAGATCGCCATTCGTGTCACCAGAATATCCCGCCTGTGGGGGAGGGCTGGGAAATCCCGCCCTGGATAGGATTCCATGATTGGATAGCGCATGCTAAACAATCCTGATTGTGTAAGGAGTACACAGACAACCAATTTCAGATGTGAGAAGCTACATATACCCCCTCACAGGGCCCAATCCTTTACAGCCAAACTAAACAAAAGCTGGGGGGACAGCCATTCCCTGGTTCATTCCCCACGGCAATGCTTTGACCAGTCAGTCGACCTGCCTGGTTTGAATTCGAAACAGAAAAGTGAACAGTTCTTTGCTGCATTCCCCATGACAACACCTGACTAATTGTCCACTTGCCAACTAATCAGATCTCTCTTCTCAAGAGGTATAACTTGCTGTTCCTTTTACTTTTGGTTGATCTCGAATAGCTGCCTGGGTGAGTGCAAAATGCAAAGCTTTTTTTTTCTTTTATCATGGGATGTAGGCGTCGTTGGCAACGCCAACATTTGTTACCCATCCCTAATTGCCCTTGAGCTGAGTGGCCATTTCAGAGGGGCAGCTGAGAGTCAAGGACATCAGTGAACCAGTTGGGTTTTTACGACAATCGGGAATGGTGTCATACGCACCATTAGACTTTTAATTTGTTGTATTACACCATCTCCCGTGGTGGGATTCGAACCCAGGTCCCTGGAGCATTACTCGGGCTCTCTGGATTACCAGTGTAGTGACAATACCAGTACGCCATTGCCTCTCCTGCAGAGAACGTGGGTGGGATTCTCCGGTCCCCCAGCTACGTGTTTCTTGGCAGCGTGTCGTTTGCTGGTGATGGGTTTCTCTATTCGCTGTCAATGTGATTTCCGATTGAAAATTCCCCGCGCTGCTGGCAAACCCATGGGAGGGCGTGCCCGACCGGCGGGAAGAGAAAATCCCAACGTCCGGAAATCTCTGACCAGCATTTCTCTTTTCCCAGCAACACTCAAGTTCTGTATCAAATGAATGCTCTCCTATTTTGCAGAACAGTGCCATTAGCTCAGTTACACGCACATTGGTGGGCAGATTGCACCCACTCAGTACTCTTACTGTCACTGCCACCTCAGCATTGATTTGGTGCTCAAGGCTCTAGAGTGGGACTTGGACCAATAGCGTGCAGACCCGGGAGCGATTACTACCCATCAGGCACGCTGATACAGTAGCAATGTTCAGAGAACCAGTAGCAGAAACCATGAAGGCAAAAGCCGGTGAAGGAATCAACAGATCAACATTCGAATCATCAATAATTATGAGGGTGGACTCATTTTTCCAGAAAGCAGACTGGTGGCTTCTTCCGTATTATCTGTTCAGATTCCGTCTGTTGGGTAATATCTCACAAACATTGCTTAAATCCATCGTTCACATCAATAAGCAAGGCAACAGCTGGGCACATTAGAATGCAGAATATTTCACAGTCGGGCACCAATCCACAACCCCTGTCCCATCACTTACAGAAGGATAAACATGGCTAGGAAATCAAACATCTGTCTTTTCGTTTGGATTCCCACTGAACTGATTGATAACAACACCCCCACGTAAATGGGGAGTTACTTCAGTGGCACCGTGAGTAATAAGAAGCCACGAATGAAAACAATAAAGAGGCTTGCGTTTATATAATGCCTTCCAACACCTCGGGCCGTCTCTGAGCTCTTTGCAACCAATCAAACACAGTCGCTGTGGGAAGTGCAGCAGCTACTTTGCAGACATCAATCTCCCACTAACTGAGAGGGGATAAGATCAGGAGGCCATTCAGCCCCTCCACCCTGCTTCACCTTTGAATAAGATCATGGCTGATCTATGGCATAATTCCATATAACTCCCGTTGGCCCATATCCCTCAATACCTTTACTTAACAAAAATCTATCTCTCGCAGATTTAAAATTAACAACTGGTCTAACTTCAACTGCTGTTTGTGGGAGAGAGTTTCTAACCTCTACCACCTTTAGAGTGAAGAAGTTTTTCATAACATCGCCCCTGAATGGTCTGGCCCTTATTTTTAGTCTATGGCCTCTGGTTCTAGAATCTCCAACCAGTGGAAATAGTTTATCTTTATCTACCCTGACCTTTCCTGTTGACATCTTGAATACTTAGATCAGGTCACCCCTTAGCAAAGAACAATACAGTACAGGAACAGGCCCTCTGGCCCTCCAAGCCTGTACCAGTCATCTGGACCCATCCAAGAGAAAATAGGCCTAATTTGTATAATCTCTCCTCAGAACTTAACTCCTGTAGTCCAGGTATCATTTTTGTAAACCTATGTTGCACTCCCTCCAAGGCCAAAATATCCTTCCTGAGGTGTGATGCCCAAATCTGCTCACAGTGACTCCAAGTTGGGTCCATCCAGGGTTTTGTAAAGCTGTAGAGTAACCTCTGGGCCCTCATACTCCAGCCCACTAGATATAAAGGCCAGTATTCCATTAGCCTTCTTGATTACTTTCTGCACTTGTTTGTGGCATTTTAAAGATCTTTGCACACAAACCCCCAGGTCTCTCTGGCCATCCACTGAATTCAGTTTCACACCATCTAGAAAGTACCCCGATCTACTCTTTTCTGGTCCAGAATGGATAACCTCGCGCTTGCTTACAGTGAACTCTATCTGCCACAGTTTTGCCCATGCCCTAGTCTATCAAATATCCCTTTGCAATTTTATGCTGCCATCTACATTGTCTACAATGCCACCCAAATTTGTGTCATCAGCAAATTTGGATATTTGAATTTCTATGCCATTACCCAAGTCGTTAATGAATAATGTGAACAATTGAAGTCCTAACACAGATCCCTGTGAGACACCACTAGCCCCCACATGCTGCCAACTGGAGTAATTACCCGTTATCTATACTTTCTGTCACCAGCCACTCAACCAATTTCCCAGCCAAGTCAGTAATTTGCCTTCAATTCCCTCAGCATCTACCTTAGTTAACAGTCTCTTATTGAAACGACAGGAACTCCAGGCGACCATCAGCGGATAACAGCACCAGACAGTTTACTTAGAGGCAAAAACTATTTGCAGAAAGTAGAAAGGAACATTACAATACCAGCCAGCGACTCCAACTCTTCTCCCAGACTGGATCTGCTCTGCAGATTTTAAAGGCTCCCGCCTGCTTGAATCTCCCACGCTCTGTCCGGGTAGCTCAGGGGGGTCATGTGGCCTCTGGAGGTCTCGCTCGGGGAGTTTATACGACCATCGATGTTCGCCGTAACACTTGTGGGACTTTATCAAATGCCTTCTGGAAGTCCATATAAACAACATCCACTGACATTCCCCGTCCACTACCTTAGTCAATGAGGTTTGTCAGGCATGACCCACCTGTCTGAATCCATGCTGGCTATTCCTGATTAACTGAAAGGTTTCTGAGGTGTTCGGTTACCCTGTCCTTGATTATGAACTCCAACAATTTCCCCACTTGAGCTAACTGGTCTGTAATTCCCTGGTTTTCCTCTTCACCCTTCTTAAAAAGCAGAGTAGCATAAGCAGTTTTCCAATCCAGAGGGACTGCTCCTGAATCTCGGAAACTCTGTAAGATAATTAGGGCATCTACAATGTGCTCCCCTAATTCCTTTAACACCCTCAGATAGAAACCGTCTGATCCTGGGGATTTGTCACTCTTTAATTCCGTTAATTTCTTCAGGGGCCTCAGTTTAACATCCAGACCCATTCAGTACTGTGCTGGAGCGTCAGCTGTTCATTTTTGTGCCCAAGTCCTAGATTGGGATCGAACCCATAACCTTCTGATCCAGACGCAAGAATGCTCCCAACTGGATCACAGCAGACACATATTTAATCGCCCCTAGTTTTAGATTCCGACAGCGGAAACAGCTCTTCGCTGTTAAACCCCTTCAGTATTTTCCAATTCTCTCGAAAGTCACCCCTCAAATTTCCCTTTTCTAATCTGTTGAGCCTTTGGTTACTAAGAAAGAATCAAAACCGGGCTGCAGACAGTGTGTGGGCATAAATTCAACTCACTTCGTGGGAATGTCTTGACTCAGTGTCTCCTTTTGAAAGAAATGTTTCACATTTCCTTTCTTTTGCGACCTTGAGGTTTACTTTGCACAGCCAATGGTCGTGATAGTGTCGCTATTTTATAACCAAACAGCAGGAAGCATCAGCAATTGGTACTTCGGGAAGCGCAGCTGCATCTTCCCTATTTCCAACAATGAAATAATAATTTCAACAAAAGAAATGAATATTCAGAGCACAGATCATCGACCACAGAAGATCGAAAAGTTTGCTACTGTGAAGAATAAACAGCAGCACGGATGTTTCTGTGCTGGATTCTGCAAAGACATTCTGGGTAAAGACCATAAGACATAGGAACAGAATTAGGCCACTCGGCCCATCGAGTCTGCTCCACCATTCAATCGTGGCTGATATTTTTCTCATCCCCATTCTCCTGCCTTCGCCCCATAACCCCTGACCCCCTTATTAATCTTGAGTCAAAGAATTCCAGGGAGCTGGCCTTGCTGTATTGGAAGGATGTGGGATACCCGGTTAATAGGGCACGATTTCAGCCTCATCACTGAGGGGCTGCTGATGTTCACATTGCCAGCATCACTTAGCTCCAATATCAGAATCAATTCAATGTCAGAGCGTTTCAACAATCAATGGATGAGGTCGGATGCCCCCAGAATGCTGTGGACCCTGCTTCATCGCAGAGATAAACTTGGCTTCTATAACTTGGTGCAAGTTGGTTAACGCTGTAGCCGACATTGACTCGATAGTGGTGGGGAAATCGGGCACAATTCAGCGATCCCCGTTGGGGCCGGCAGGCACAGCAGGTGAATTGTGCGAGGTTCCGTGCCCGGCACTGGACTGATCGCAAGTTACCTGACTCACTGGGTGAGATCCGGATCAGCGTAAGTAAAGGCACCTCAAGACATCTTGCGGGCCATCGCTGTAGGACCCTGGCACTTCCCCGGCACCCAGACACCTTGGTACAGCCAGCCTGGCACCCTGGCAGTGCTACCCAGATACTGTCATGGTGCCTGGGTGGCACTGCCAGGGTGACAGAGGCACTGCCAGGGTACTGGGCTGGCATGGTCAGGCTGCCTAGGTGGCAGGTTGGCACTGCCAGGGGTTGGACCCGGGGGAGGTGGCCTTGCCAATTGGAGGGGTTCGTGCAGAGGGGTTCTCAGGGGCCTTGACAAGGTTGGGGGGGGGGGGGTGATAAAGTGGGGGGGGGGGGGGTAAAGATCAGGTCCACTGATCAAAATGGTACCCCGATCTGTGAACAGCCATTCCTGCTGGCGAGATCAGCTGGCGAAGAGAAACAAAGGGACCAAAAGGAAACAGCAAAGTGCCGCTGAATAGCGGGGTGGGTCTCAGCCGCCGGGAATCACCCCGCCAAACGCACCCCAAGGTGTCTGCTGAATCTCGCCCGTCGAGTCGGAGGAAGCAGTGAAAGTCCGACAAAAGGAGCCAGACATAATCTTCAGATGGGTCGAACAGTAACAAATGATATTCGGTCTGAATGTATGTGTGAGGGTCTACAAACTAGAGGATAAATAAACCTCGGCAGCTCATGGAGTCAGAGTAAAAAGTGTTGAAAGTGAAAGTGAGGGTAACTGGTTACTGTTGGATAGTCCGAGTCAGATTGGAACCTACTTTTCTCTTCCAACACAGCAGACTCTGGATCTGGCAGCAAGGTATAATTCCACAAACTGCACTTTTTTTTAATATAAAAAGGGACATAAGTATTTTAATAGCCATGCTGGGCATCTGCAAACATCTCAGTGAAAATTACAGTAATTAAATCCCTCGCTCGATACATGGCTCCATATCCATCAACAGTTTCCACATGCAAGTCTCTAAATCCCCTTTACAAGTCATTAACTAAATTCATCAGTGCAGTGTCTGGGGAGATAATGCAGAGGCTTAAAGCGACGTACATATATAATGACTGTTCAGTAGATCAGTCAGTCACCCAGCTTTCAGATCGTCACTGACTCTGGACCTTGTTGGAGAGAAAATTGACTAGACCTGAGCCACATTGTCGGGTGGGAGAAAATAGGTTTCAGCAACGTCTAATGAACAGAATGAGACTTTCCCTCAGTCTCCAGCAAAGGTAAACATCTGAGCCTTGGAAACGATGGCTGACCTGGCCACAAAAACTGAGATCAGACCAGAGAATCTCAGCCTTGAAAAGAATCAGCTGCGATGGAGCCTTATTCAAAAAGCTGAGATTCACCTGGTATTTCAAATTAAACCAGGAGTTTAGCACAAGGGAAAACAAGTTCAAAACACGAAAGGCAAATTCAGGACTGTCGAGGTCGAGGAGATCTGATCAATGATCCCGGGAAGGTAAATGGAGGCAAAACCCTCTCATCATTGACGGCGTAAGGAGCGGTGTGGGATCAGTTACCACTCGATGAGCTGAAAGGCTTTCCTCATTCGGACACACCTTTTCTAAGCTTTAGTGCCTTCACCAAATTAAGTTTATTTGAAGACACAGGTATTCAACAATCGAGTAACGATCTCTAAGGCTGCTTCATAAACTAGACCAATCACGAGAGTTGGCTTTGGATGATGGTTGAGTTCAGAATTTGGAAGACATTGGATTTTCCAGGATTGAGACAGTGGAAATTGCACGGCTGTCCTCGCTACAGTCGGCCTCACCAGCCGTGGGAGTGTTTATGAGGGAGTGGCTGCAGAAGGGGAGGAAAAGGGGAGACGATGGTCTGGATTTTTACCAAATCGGGTTGAATGGGGAGCCGTTTATCAGGGCGGGGCCTGATTCCGGAATCCTTGATCCCATTCCCAGCCTGTCTGATTTTCACGGGGTGCCTTTAAAGGGTGTAGGCTGCCTCCTGCCTGGCATTCCCAAACTGGCCAACTCCATTGAGGAGATAGGCATCTCCTACTGCTCCGCAATTCAAATGGAGTTGAGTGAGGATTTGAACAAGTCATGGTTCGTGGGCAGCACGGTAGCACAAGTGGCTAGCACTGTGGCTTCACAGCGCCTGGGTCTCAGATTCGATTCCCGCTGGGTCACTGTCTGTGCGGAGTCTGCACGTTCTCTCCGTGTCTGCATGGGTTTCCTCCGGCTGCTCCGGTTTCCTCCCACAGTCCAAACATGTGCGAGTTAGGTGGATTGGCCATGCTAAATTGCCCTTAGTGTCCATAAAATATTAGGAGGGGCTATTGGGTTACGGGGATAGGGTGGAAGTGAGGGCTTAAAGTGGGGCTGTGCAGACTCGATGGGCCGAATGGCCTCCTTCTGCACTGTGTGTTCTATGTTCATACATCCAGAGACGAGTCATGAACCCTGGTGTGTGAGGGGACCATTTAAAGGTAGGTTCAAAAGATTTCCTTCATGTCCCCATGACAAGGTCTGCCCCCCCCCCCACCCCATGTCGCCTCATCCAATGCCCTTACACCTACATGCCCATTGACCCACTGTACACTTTTTAGACACAATGAACATCACAGTGTAAACTGGGATGTGTAAAAAAAAACTTTTTAAAAAACGTACTTCATTGATAAATTTCTCCTCTGGAAAAAAAAGGTTCTGACTGAAAACTAACAAAAGTGTCAATCATCCAAGCCCTTTGAAGTTTCAAAAACCATAAACCACAAGCACTTGAATCTACCTAACTTGTGTCAACAAACATTGTGAAATTGACGTTAGAGATCAGAGAGCCCAAGCGGTCAATCAAACAAAGATTCCACTGGGGAGCAGGTGTTCTGTTATTCGAACAAATGTCAGGACTCTGAATCAAGTGTACGTAATGAGAGGGGATAGAACCTGTAAAGGGGCACAAAGGGACAGAGGGGATGGATGAGGGCGCAAGGCCTGGCACAGGAGTCATGAGGGGCTTTAGAGGGTGAGTGAGGGGCTTGAGTTGTCATGGGGGGTATTTAGCGGGTATGGGGATGTGAGGGCTGGAGGCCTTTGTGTTATTTTTTTCCATTGGGACACGGTTCCACAGCACTGAGCTGACTCTAACCCGCACCCAGCCCACAGCAATCAGTAACCCGCATTGGCGGCACTTTCCCCCGAGGTGGAGGAGGGTCGAGTGGATTTTTTCTGACTCCCTATATCTCCCTTGAGGATGAAAATCCAGGCCACTGTTTTTCTTTATTTCCCCTCTTGCACCATGTTCCATGTTCACAGGCAGCATGCCGGAGAACCGGTTCTGTTTCTCTATCTGTATCCGTGTGACTTGATGTTATTCTCAGGTTCTACAGGTTTGTTACAGGTTTAAATTGGATAGTGTCAGTACGCAAGCTACACATGACAGGAATGGGCACACACACAAACACACACCACATACACACATAGATACCGCACACACATGGACACCACACACAGGCATACAGACACACATAAACACATGCAGTCGGAGACACACACACAGCCACTCACACAAATAAAGACACCATACACGCACATATAGAGACCACACATACACACACACAACATATAGACACCACACACACACACAAACATATAGACACCACAAACACAGCATAAACACACCACACACACACAACACATAGACACCACACACACACAACACATAGACACCACACACACACAACATATAGACACCATGGCCGCAATTCTCCGCTCCCCATGCCGGGGGGGAGAATTGCAGGAGGGCCGGGCGAATCACGCCACGCCGCCCTGGCACCCCCTGCGATTCTCCCACCCCCCACAAAATGGCGTGTCGCGTTTTGCGACACGCCGCTCGGAGAATCGGCGCTCGCCGTTTTTCCCGGCGATTCTCTGGCCCGGATGGCCTGACGACCCCAACCGGTTCACGCCGGCGGCAACCACACCTGGTTGCTGCCGGCGTGAACATCGCGCGACAGGTAAGTGTGGGGCCTGTGGGGGGCGGAGAGAGGATCGAGCACCATGGGCGTGCTCATCAGATGTTTGGCCCGCGATCGGTGCCCACCGATCGTCGGGCCGGCGTCTCTAAGAGACGCACTCTTTTCCCTCTGCCGCCCCGCAAGATCAAGCCGCCATGTCTTGCGGGGCAGCGGAGGGAAGACGGCAACCCGCATGCGCAGGTTGGAGCCTGGCCAACCTGTGCATGCGCGGCTGACGTTACTTAGGCGCCGCCGGTCGCGTCATTCTCGGCGTGCCGCTTTGAAGCAAGCGTCAAGGCCGGGCGCCCGAGATTCGCGCAACACCGCTCCTAGCCCCCCGGGGCGAGGAGCGGCCTCCAACGCCGGAGTGAAACACTCCGGGTTTCACTCCGGCGTCGGCTGTTTGTCTCTCTTTGGGAGAATTGCGCTCCATGTATACATACACAAACATATAGACACCACACACACAAACATATAGACACCATGCACACACACACACACACACACATATAAACACCAAATACACACACAACATCTAGACACCACAAACACAGCATATAGACACAACACAAACAACATATAGACACCATACACACACAGCATATAGACACAATACACACACAAGCACATGGACAACATGTATACACACAGCATATAGACACCATACACATACACAACATATGGACACCATACATACACACACAATATATAAACACCATACATATACACACAAACATAGAGACAGCATATACACAAACATATATACACCATACACACACGGAAACATATGGACACCATACACACAAACATATAGACACCATACACACAAACATGTAGACACCTTAAACAGACATATAGACACCACACACAGAAAAATATAGGTGCCATACACACATTCAAATATATAGCCAACACACACAGAAACATATAGACAGCATACACACACATATATAGACACCATACACACACATATATAGACACCATACACACACAAACATATAGATACCAAATGCACACAAACATATATACAGTATACACACACACATAGACACTATACACACAAACATATAGACACCATATACACACATATAGGCACCTCAGCCACACACACATATATATATAGGCATCATACACACAGACACACACATACATATAGGCACCACAAACATACACACATTGACACCACACACACACGTACACACACAGACACCACACACACAGACACACACACACACACTGACACCACACACGTAAACACAAACATAGATATCACACACATATAGACAACATGCATACACTCAAACATATAGACACCAAACACGCATGCAAACACAGACATCACACACACACATAGGCACTACACACACACAAACATATAGACACCATACACACGCATATGGACACCATATACACACACCATACAAATATATAGACACCGTACACACACAAATATACAGACACCATATGCACACAGAAATGTATAGACACCATACACAGACAGACATATAGACACAATACAACCACAAATATATAGACACAATACACACACATATAGACACAATATACACACAAACATATAGGCACCATAAATACACAAACACAGGTACCACACATATACATAGACACCATATGCATGTATAAACATATAAACACCACACATACATAGACATCATGCACACACAAAAACATATACACACCATACATACACAAACAGACAGACAACACACACAAACATGTAGACATCACACACACACAAACATATAGACACCACATGTACACACATATATAGGCACCGTGCACACACAAACATATAGGCACCGTATAGACACACCATACACACACACAGACACCTCACACACATATACAGACACACACCACACACACATATATACACCACATCACACGTATAGAACACCCACACACACACATATAGACACCACACACACACATAGACACCACATGCACACACACATAGACACCATACATGCACACAAACATATGGAGACCATAAACACACATTAACATAGACACCTCACACACATATAAATACCACACACACACACACATATATAGACACCACACAAAAATATAGACACCACACACACACATAGACATCGCACACACAGACAGAACACCCACCCACCACACACACAGATGCCAGACAGACACACATAGTTGCCAGACACAAATGTACACACATAGAGGCGCCAAACACACAGACACACACACATATAGATGCCACACACACACACACCCACACACACATAGAAATAGGCACCCCAAATACACAACACACACAGGCATACACACATTCACAAACATATCAACACCACATACAAAGATATGAACACCATATATACACACACACACATATAGAACACCCATACACACACATAGACACTACACACACAACATATAGACGGCGTACATACATATTCACACACAATGTATAGACACCACACACACACACAATATATAGACACCATACATGCACACACGCACACAACATATAGACACCATACACACACAGAAACACAGACAACTTGCATACACACACAAACATATAGACACCACACACACACAGCATATTGATAGCATATTCATAAACATATTGGCATCATACTTACACACAAACATATAGACACCATACACACACACAAACATATAGACACCACACACACAAAGCATATTGACAGCATATACAAAAACATATGGACATCATACACACATACAAACATATAGATGTCATGCACACACTCACACACATATGGACACCACACAGAGAATCATATAGACACCATATACACAGACACACAGACAGACACGACACAGACAAACATATAGACATCACACACACACACATCTAGACACCACACACATAGACAACACACATATATATATGCACACCACACACACACATATAAACGCCATACACACATTCACAAACACAGGCACCATAAACACACATACACAAACATATAGATATCACACACACTCACATAGACACCATACATACACAGACATAGAGACAACATAACACACACAAACATATAGACATCGTACACATACAAACATGTGAAAACCGCACACAAACATGTACACACCACATACACACAAACATGTAGACACCACACACAAACAACCATCTATACATCATACACTCACACACATTGACACCATATGCGCTCGCAGACATGTAGACACCACACACACACCTTGCATACTGACAAACATATACACAACACGCACACACAATCATATAGACACCCTGCACACACAGATAGACACCATACATACAGACGCACACCATACACACTAACAAACATCTACACAACATATAAACACGTAGACACCAAACACACACGCACATAGACACCACACACATATAGACATCATGCACACACACACACAAACATATAGACACCACACACAGCCATTTAGACACCTCATACACACAAACACATAGACACCATACACGCAAACATATACACCATCAACACACACAAACACATAGACATCATACACGCAAACATATACACCATCAACACACACAAACATATAGACATCATACACGCACTCACAAACATATACACACCCGTATACACACACTCACACAAACATATGCACACCACAGACACACACAAATGTATATCACCACACACAGACTATAGACACTGCTTACACACAAACATATAGGCACCATACACATACGTCAACACCATACACACACTCACTCAGAAACATATAGACACCACACACACAAACACAGACATCATCCACACAAACTATAAACACACAACCACACACACACACATGGACACAGAGACACAAAGGTATCAACACCACACACACAAATGTGTAGACACCACATTCACAGAAACATATAGGCACCATACACAAATGGACCCAATACACACACTCACTCGGAAACATAGACACCACACACACATATAGCCACCATGCACACACACAATATAGACATTGTACACACATTCACAAATATATAGACAGCATACACAGACACAAACATATATACACCAGACACACACATACGGTGATGACACACACAAACATAGATCCCACACATACACACAAACATATAGACACAATACATACACACATATATACACCACACACACGCATAGAGACACCGCACACACATATGGACACCATAAACACACACATAAGACACCACACACACATATATAGACACCACACACACACACATATATATATATAGACACCATACACACAAACATATAGACCATAAACTTACACACAGACACATAAACATAGACACCATACACACACACTCAAACATATCAACACAATGCACATAAACATATAGAGACCACAAACACATAGATGCCACACACACACACAGAAACCACACACACACATGGACACGACACACATATAGAAAGCACACACGCATCTAGGTGCCACATCCACCCACACACATATAGGCGCCGCACACAGACACACACACATATAGGCACCACGCACACAGACACACATAGACACCACATACACACTGACACCACACACACACATAGGCACTACACACACGCAAAACATATAGACACCATACACACAAACTAATAGAGACCAGAAACACACACACACAAATAAAAATAGACACCATACACACGCAAACATATCAGCAGCATGCACGTAAAGATATAGAAACCACACACATACACGCCACACACACACATAGACACGACACACACACAGAGACATAGAACCCACACACAAATGTATATAGAAAGCATATGCACACACATATAGGCACCACACACACAAAAAGGTGCCACACACAGGCACACACACATATAGGCAGCACAAACACACCACACACATAGACACCACACACACTCACAAACATACAGACACCACACACCGATATACAAACACCATATACACACACATAGACACCACAAACATATAGAAACCACGCACAAAAATATATACACCACACACACAACATATAGGCACCATAAATATATAGACACCATACATACACAGATACCATATAGACCCCATACACAACATATATACACCATACATACATACACACATGAACACAGACACCACACAAAGACACAGACAACATGCATACACAAAACATATAGACACCATATACCTACCCACAACATTTAGATGCAATACATACACACCCATGCAGACACCATACACAAATAAACACAGACAACATGCATACACAAAGACACCACACACAAACATAGAGACACCATACAAACACAAACATATATACAGCATATACACAAACATATAGACACCATATACACACATATAGGCACCACAGACAAACACAAACACATATAGGTGCCGCACACACACAGACACACACACACATGCACGTATAGGTGTCACACACACACACACATGCACATATAGGTGTCACACACACACACACACATGCACATATAGGTGTCACACACACACACACACACATGCACATATAGGTGTCACACACACACACACACACACACATGCACATATAGGTGTCACACACACACACACACATGCACATATAGGTGCCACACACACACACACACACACATGCACGTATAGGTGTCACACAGACACACACACATGTAGGCACCACAAACACATAATCACCACACACACACATAGACAACACACACACATAGGCACCATACACACAGACATATAGAGACCATAAATATACACACACACACTCCCAAACATATCAACGCCATGCACACAAACACACAGACACCACACACAGACACACACACAAACACATAGACATCACACACACAACATATAGACACCATACATGTGCACAAGCATATAGACACCATACACGCACACACATAGACACCGCACGCACAGACACATAGACAACATTCATACACACACAAACATATAGACAGCGCACACACACAGTCACCACACACACACATATAGACACCACACACAAACATAGACACCGCACAAACATCAACACCACAGACACACACACACAGACACCACACACACACAAACATGCACAAACGTATAGACATCATGCACACACTTACATAAACACCATACACACAAACATAAAGACACCATGATGTGGAGATGCTGCCGTTGGACTGGGTGAGCACTGTAAGAAGTCTTACAACATCATGTTAAAGTCCAACAGGTTTGTTTGGAATCACTAGCTTTCGGAGAACAGCTCCTTCATCACCATACACTCACACACCATACACATTTACAAACAGATACACAACACACCCACCCACATATAGATACCATACACACACAAAGGTATAGACACCACACACACACAGTCAAATAGACACTACATACACACAAACGTATAGACACCATACATACACAAACATATAGACAACACATACACACAGACAACATGCATGCACACAAACATATAGTTATCATACACACACACAAATATATAGACAACATACACACACACAAACATATAGGCACTACACAAACATATAGACACCACACACACACACAGGCACCATACACAAATGCACACAAATATATAGACACCATACATACACACTCAAACATATAGGCACAATACACACAAACATATAGACACAAAACACAAACATATAGACACCATACATGCACACAAACTCACAAACACATGGACATCATACATACACACATAATCAAATAGACACCATACACACAAATATATGGACATCACACACACATATACACCATACCATGCATAAACATGTGGACACCACACACTCGTATAGACACCGTACACACACACACATAGATACCACACACAGGCACCATACGCACAAACATATAGAGACCATAAACATACACACACACATAAACATAGACACCATACACACACATTCACAAACCTATCGTCACCATGTACACAGACGCCACACACACACACGTAGACCACACACACACAAATAGACCACACTCACGCACATACACACACATAGACCACACACATAGACCACACACACACACACACATATAGACCACAGACACACACATAGACCATACACACACACACACATAGACCACACACACATACACATAGACCACACACACACACATATAGACCACACACACACACACATATAGACCACACACACACACATAGACCACACACACATACACACATAGACCACACACACATAGACCACACGCACATACACATAGACCACACGCACACACACATATAGAGCACACACACACACATATAGACCACACACACACAGAGACCACACACACACACATAGACCACACACATACACATAGACCACACACATACACACAGAGACCATACACACACACACATATAGACCACACACACACAGACCACACACACACATAGACCACACACACACACACATAGAACACACACACACACACACACATAGACCACACACACACATAGACCATACACACACACACATATAGAGCACACACACACACACATATAGACCACACACACACACACATAGACCACACACACACATAGACCACACACGCATACACACATAGACCACACACACATACACACATAGACTGCACACACATACACACATAGACCACACACACACATAGACCATACACACACACATAGACCATACACACACACACACATAGACCACACACACACACATACACACATATAGACCACACACACACACATATAGACCACACACACACACACACACATATAGACCACACACACACACACACACATATATACCACACACACACACATATATACCACACACACACACACACACACACACACACATATATAGACCACACACACACACACATATAGACCACACACACACATATAGACCACACACACACACACACACACATAGACCACATACACACACATGTAGACCACACACATACACACACATATAGACCACACACACACATATAGACCACATACACACACATATAGACCACACACACACATAGACCACACACACACACAGACCACACACAGAGACCATACACACACACACATATAGACGATACACACACACACACACACACATAGACCATACACACACATAGACCACA
Source organism: Scyliorhinus canicula (assembly GCF_902713615.1). Taxonomy (NCBI): domain Eukaryota; kingdom Metazoa; phylum Chordata; class Chondrichthyes; order Carcharhiniformes; family Scyliorhinidae; genus Scyliorhinus; species Scyliorhinus canicula. The sequence continues at coordinate 7,821,642 of NC_052164.1, forward strand.
CACACACATAGACCACACACACACATAGACCACACACACACACAGACCATACACACACACACATATAGACGATACACACACACACACACACACATAGACCACAGACACACATAGACCACACACACACATATAGACCACATACACACATGTAGACCACACACACACATATATAGACCACACACACACATAGACCACAAACACATATAGACCCCACACATACACATATAGACCACAAACACATATAGACCACACACATACACACATGTAGACCACACACACACATATATAGACCACACACACACATAGACCACACACACACATAGACCACACACACACACAGACCATACACACACACACATATAGACGATACACACACACACACACACACATAGACCACAGACACACATAGACCACACACACACATATAGACCACATACACACATGTAGACCACACACACACATATATAGACCACACACACACATAGACCACAAACACATATAGACCCCACACATACACATATAGACCACAAACACATATAGACCACACACATACACACATGTAGACCACACACACACATATATAGACCACACACACACATAGACCACAAACACATATAGACCACAAACACACACATATAGACCACAAACACATATAGACCCCACACACACACATAGACCCCACACACACACACATATAGACCACACACACACACACATATAGACCACACACACACACACACATAGACCCCACACACACACACATATAGACCACACACACACACACATATAGACCACACACACACACACATATAGACCACACACACACATCGACCACACATAAACACACAGACCACACACACACACATATAGACCACACACACACATCGACCACACACACACATCGACCACACACACACATCGACCACACACACATATAGACCACACACACACATATCGACCACACACACACATATAGACCACACACACACATATAGACCACACACACACATATAGACCACACACACACATATAGACCACACACACACATATAGACCACACACACACATATAGACCACACACACACATATAGACCACACACACACATATAGACCACACATACACACACACAGACCACACACATATATATATATATATAGACCACATACAGACATATAAACACACACATAGACAACCAACACACACACACACATATATAGACAACACACACACACACATACAGACAACACACACATAGACAACCCGCACACATATATAGACAACATACACACACACGTAGGCAACACACACACATATAGACAACACACACACACATATAGACGACAAACACACACACATATAGACAACAAACACACACACATATAAACAAACACACACACATATAGAACATCCACACACACACATATAGAACACCCATACACAAACATATATACACTACACACACAACATATAGACGGCGTACATACATATTCACACACACTATGTATAGACACCACACACACAACATATAGACACCAGACATGCACACACACACAAACATATATACACCACACACAGTATATTGATAGCATATACAGAAACATATGGGCATCATACTTACACACAAACATATAGACACCATACACACATACAAACATATAGACACCATACACACACACACAGCATATTGACAGCATATACAGAAACATATGGACATCATACACGCATGCAAACATATAGATGTCATGCACACACTCACAAACATATAGACACCACACAGAGAATCATATAGACACCATATACACAGACACATACAGACATATAAACACACACATAGACAACCAACACACACACACACATATATAGACAACACACACACACACACACACATACAGACAACACACACATAGACAACCCGCACACATATATAGACAACATACACACACGTAGGCAACACACACACTTATAGACAACACACACACACATATAGACAGTATACACACTACAGACACACACATCACAGGCACACACACACACAAACACAGGCACAAACACAGAGGCACACACATCACAGACATCAGACACACACACACATACACCACACAAAACGCACACACACACACACACTCACATAGAATCATATCACAGGCAGCCACACAGGCATACACCTCACAGGCAGATACACTGCAGACAAATCACAGGGGCACACACACACACACACACCATAGGTGTACGCACAGACAGCCACACCATAGGCGTACGCATACACACAGACCACACAGACACACCATAGGCGTACGCACACACACGCATACACACCATCAGTGTACACAGACACACGCATACACACACACGCACAGACACACACACCTGCACACAAACACACACACACAACTAGAAACTGAATGGATATCTGCAATGACAACAAATTTCCGATTATCAATGTCCATTCCCCATCAGGATGCCAGGTTGGCAGTGCCAGGGATTGGGGCCTGGGGGTGCCATGCCCTTCAGAGGTGGGTTGAGGGGGGGTCTGAAGACCCCTGAGAGGTAGGTTGGAGCAGTGGGGGGGGGGGGGGGTGGTCCTGAGGCCGCAGTGGGGATTCCGAGAGGGGCCAGGAGATCGGGACATCATTTATAAATGGCTCCAATCTCCTCCTGCTGGAAGTGAGGTAGATGCAGCCACAGAGGGACGTTCCCGACCTATAACGTGGTCGTTCCCAGTGCTGAAAACACTGACAGACCCCACTCTACACACCCAAAGGAGACTCGTCTTTGCGCGTTTAATGGCGCCCTGTGAATCAAGACTAGCTCTTTGGTCTTGGGATGAAGCAAAGTTAGAGGATGGGGGGGGGGGGGGGGGGGGGGGGGTGATTGGAGCAATAACTCCAGACACAATTCATTTCAACGCAAGGTACTCTGTTCCTACATTTATTTTTCTATCATAAATTCCATTCTGCATCCATTCCGGGACAGAGGGAATATTACCACACGACTGGTTTACAGAGGCGGAGTCACAATAATAACATGGATAGGAACTGTGCGCAGATGTGAGGGTCTAAAAATGTGATCGCCTAGCAACAAGTGCAGGAGCTCCACACACAAGATCCCCCAGGAAGACTTGCCCAGAGTAAATACAGACACTTGACAATCAAAAAGCTTCTGAGAAATGAATAAATCTGCAATCTGGGTGCCCACCCCTTTAAATAAACCAAGTGTAGGTTCCTGGGTTCAGCTTAACACAGTGGCCAATAGACGGCATTGCCCAAAGTTGGAATCCTGGGGTCACAGAAGCCAATTGGGTTGTGTGATGTCGGGATAGCGTTGAGTCAGCCTCCTTCACTGGAGGCCCCTGGGGCGCAAACCCATCCTCAGAGAATGTCACGGCGTCTGAGGGAGAGGCGACACAAAGTTTCTCTGCTACTGCGATGTCAGAGCCTACACCACGCAACGTTGCACCTTAATACATCGAGAGGAGATTTTAACGCAGGAATCAATAAAACTATGACATTTTGCCGATGATATAAAATTGTAGGCATGGATTGAGAGAGAGCACGTTTAGACAAGTGCATGATGTCACGAATGGCAGATGTTATTTAATATGGAGACGGGCAGGATTGTATTTAGTCGGACAGGCAAATGAAGAATTTGCTGTTGCCCGCATGGGTGCCCATGTGTCGGAGCAGGAAAGATGTCTTCGGGGTAGATATTGATCAAAGGTTCATAGCAGTCTGAGGTAACAATAGGAAAATCAAGTCGGGTCACTGAAAGTATTGCTTGGCTAATAAAGTTTTAGATCATTAAACTTGGTAAGATAAGGCATTGATCCAAATTCCCTTCCAGATCACATGGTATCCTGGCTTGGGACTGTATTGGAACCGAGTCAAAATCCTCCCTAACTGCAGCGTCAGTCTACCTAGTCCCATACCATATATGGCCGCAGTGATTCAGCAAAGCAGCTTGCTCATCACTACCTTCTCAAGGGGCAATTAGGGATGGGCAATAAATTCTGGCCTAGCCGGCAAAATCCCAAAAATGAATTAAAAATCACACTTGAAATTGTTAGCGTGATCTACCGGCGGGTTCGTGCACGAACAGGAGCGTGGTATGGCCGGGCGAAGACCCCCCCCCCCCCCCCCGGGCTTCCCAGCAGTTAGTACGCTACGCAAGATCTATCCCCACCTCGCAATCAGGATCCCGCCCACAGCGGCCATGGCCAAGCCTCACGCGTCTAAGTCGGTTTTAAACCCACTTAAACGTGCTCACCTCGGATCTATCGGATCCCGGCATCTAACATCCCCCTCAGGGCTCGCCAGCCGGGCGCCGTTCAGTACAAGCGTGGACTGGATGGAAAGCACCCGGAGTGGTCAGGAAGAGGGCAGGGTGGCCCCCTGACCCTCCTCCTGGAATGCGGACACTGCCAAGGTGCCCAGGTGGCACTGCCAAGAGTCACGGCCTGGGGGGAGCCATTCCCATGAAGGGAGAGTGGAAGGGGGGCACGAAGAGTGGGGGCTGCAGGGTGCGTATGAAGGGGCCTCCGGTTGGGCCGGGAGAAGGTCTTGGAAGGGTGAGGGGCCCGAAAGGGGCGTGGGATGGCCTGAAAGGGGGGCGGGTGTGGGCTACGGCCCATGTGTGTGGGGGGGTGACATTACCCATGGCTGGGAGGTGTGGGGAACCCACCCACAGGCCTACTTAGAGATTGGACAACACTTTCAAAATGGTGGCCCGATCTCGGAGGAGCCGTTCTGGCTCGTGAGCTCACCTCCCCAGTGATGAAAATATTTCCAAATGTGGGCTTGACCGGGGAAACTGCTCAAGGGTCAAAAACAGTGAGTGTGAGGTTAGATAGCGGTGGGGAATCCGCCGACAGAGCTGACGGGAAACTCACAGCAAAAGCCGCCACCCTGAGCGTGATCTACCCGAATGGGAACAAAATCCCACAGTGTGATTAGCCAGGTGCTTCCGAGCACCGAGTAACCCCCCGCTATCTGACGCCCATCAGAGGCGTCAGCAGGGAACACAGCCTGGGCCTCACTTAGACCCGTTCCCTGCACTGAGATGCTCCGCTCACCGGAATGCCTCAGTGCAGGGAGAGATCCCTAATCTCTCAGGCCCCCAACATGAACCCCCAACCTCCCTCAAGCCCCAACCCATGTATAAGGGGGTCCTCAGTGCCCCGCAGCATCCCACAGGGCAACCCCCAAAGCAACCCGTGCTATATGAATAAAGCCAACCTGCCACCTGTGAGAGCACTAGGGTACCACCTTCCCAAGAACCCGACCACCTGGGAGCCTCTAATGGCTTGTGAGCCCCCCCCCCCCCCCCCCCCCCCCCCCAGGTGCCGTTACCACTGCTCCGCGTTTGTGTGGACCAGCGCTAACAGGCACCATCTCAAGGTCTCCCAGGAACAGCCGTTAGTTCCCGGGCCCCCGGGGAATACTGCACAGGCATATACAAATGGGCCATTAGGTTTGGTTTTCCATGGAGTTAGGGAGGAGATTCCCAGAGAATTTCCTGGGTTTTTTTTAAAGAGATGTTTTATCTTTCTCTGCAACATCAATAGGTGACTGTATTGTAGGAATTTGCATCCACAAGTTTGGTCAATGTGGGGTGACCAAGGTGAAAAGGAAAACCGTGGATCAGTGGGTAACAATTTTGCCTCTGCATCAGACAGATGTGGGTTTGAATCCCACTCCAGGATTTGAGCATAAAATGCAGGTTGACGTTACCAGTGCAATATTGAGGGAGTGCTGCACTGTCAGAAGTGCTGTCGTTCGGACCAAGGCACTGCCTTCTCTCTTAGATACATTGAAAAGATTCCCTGGTATCATTTCAAAGAAGAGTGGGAGAGCTCTCTCTGGTCTTCAGCCAGGAAACCCTCAGCAGGTCAGATGACGTCTGTGGAGAGAGAAACCAAGCGAACATTTTGAGTCCGACTTGGCATCGTTGGAACATTTGTCCCCAATGTCCAAAGATGTGCAGGTTAGGTGGATTGGCCATGATAAATTGCCCTTAGTGTCCAAAATTGCCCTTAGTGTTGGGTGGGGTTACTCGGTTATGAGGATAGGGTGTAGTTGTTGACCTTGGGTAGGGTGTTCTTTCCAAGAGGCGGTGCAGACTCGATGGGCTGAATGGCCTCCTTCTGCACTGTAAATTCTATGATTCTATGACTCAATGTGGAGGCCAATACTTGTCGCTCAAAGAAAATCACCGTTGATCTGGTCGTTGTCATGTTGCTTTTCTGGGGAGCTTGCTGTGAGCAAATGGACTGTTGCTTTTCCGACATTACAGGAGCAACCTCACGGCATGCACTGTGAATCCTGAGCTTGTGAAATGTGCTGTACAAAACAAATGGTCCTCTTTGAATGTCATGAGATCTCTGGGACTCCGAATTTTAGATCACAGCACGTGGCCATTGTGCCTGAACCATCTCTGGAAGAACTATCCATCTCGTCACATCCCTGACCCGCAAAATTATATCAACTTTAAGACCAAGTTTACATGCAAAAAGTGGTAAAATGTCAAATCCTCTTCCACAAATGGCAGTTGTTGCTGAGTCCATTGTTAAATCCATCAATCCAGAATTAACATTTTGTTAACCAAAGTCATTTAGGGATATGGGGCAAAGGTGAATTTGGGTCACAGTTCAGACACAAGAGCCAGTCTTCAGGAGCTGAATGGCTTATTCTCAGCTTCCTAGGTCGCGCAGTTTGGACCCGGGGATTATTCACTATTGAGGTCACAGAACTAAAACCCGCTCTTTCTAAATTGGCCAGGACCATATCATTCAAACCACTGAATAAGGCCGAGTTACTCAAGAGCCTGTGTGTCAGAGATTGGGGCTGAACTGAGTTTGAAGGTCACGGGTAGCACACCCTTGGTCCAGTGTTGATGTGCCGGACAGCCCTGTGTCAGTCACCTTTCCTCTCTTAGCCTTGACCCGTCACTTGGGATTTTCCAACCATTAAAAAGGCAAAGAAAAAATAAAACGCGGTCATCACTTTTATTGGACAGAAACTCAGTCAGCCGGAGCCCAGGGGCCACAAAGCGGGCAGATTGCTGACTATTCTCTGCTCTTTGTGCTGTTCACAACAGTAACCCCGCTCTGTCTGGCTGAGAATCACACAGAGACAAGAGCATCACTGTTGGCTACAAATTAAAATCCCCCACAGTTTAATCTGCTCTCATTGTCCCCGCTGCACAGCCACTGGCTGCTGAAAAGGGGAGAGTGTGCTGAGCAGGAGGAGCTGACATCATCGACATAAAGAGGGATATGCACGGGTTTGCTCCGAGTAACTGGCCGTGTCCTCGGGTTTAATTCGGCTCTCGTGCGGTCGGTTAAAGAGAAAAACCTCACAATCAGCTAATGTCTCAAAAGCATTTCACAAACAGTGAAAAACTTTCTGAAGTGTGGCCATTGGCGTAATACAGGAATGGGCAGCCAATGGAAATGCAGCAAGCTCCATGAAGAGCAATGTGATAATGACCAGATACTCGGTTTCCCGGAGATACTGCCACGTGCTCTTTGACATCCTTCCAGAGACATGTGGCTTCGGTTTAACACCTGAACTGAAAGACGGCTCCTCTAACAACGCAGTACTCCCGGCATTGAAGTAGCAGCTCTGACTTTAAGAAAAAATAAATTTAGAGTACCCAATTCATTTTTTCTCAATTAAGGGGCAATTTAGTGTGGCCAATCCACCTACCCTGCACATCTTTGGGTTGTGGGGGTGAAACCCACGCAGACACGGGGAGAATGTGCAAACTCCACACGGACAGTGACCCAGGGCCGGGATCGAACCTGGGACCTCGGTGCCGTGAGGCTGCAGTGCTAACCACTGCGCCACCGTGCTGCCCTTGCAGCTCTGATATTAGAGCTCATCCTGGAGAAGGGACTTGAAACTGTAACGATGGCCGGGATCGAGCCGCCTCGACGCCCCCAACTCGGTGATGCGACGGAGCTGTTAAATCGACGCTCGGAACGCCTCGGGAAATGTCACAATGAGGATCTTGACCTCACTGGCCGTGATCCCAGATTTATGTATTTAAATGGTTAGGATTGCGTAAGTAGGTCAGCGCCTGATTCTCTCAAGGGTCAGGAACAAACGCCCACGCCTGGGAGACCTCGCTATTACGATGTTTGGCACCAGTTCACACAAATGTGGGCCAGGTGCAATAGCACCTGGCGAGGGGGGGGGGGGGGGGGGGGGGGGGGATGGAGGGGAGGGGATGGAGGGTGTCCCCCAGGCCATTGAGGGCTCCGCATGGTCTGGCTCTGTGCCGGGTTGTACCCAGGCACTCCTGCTGCCAGCTTGGCACTGCCAGGGTGGCAGTGCCAATGTGCCCAGGTACCAGGTTGCCCGCTCCAGGGATCAGGCCTGAGGGTACCCAGTGCTTATGAGGTGGGGGGGGGGGGGGGGGGGTGCTCGAGGACCCCGTAAACAGAGACGTCCAGAGGCTGCGGTGGAGGGTCGGGAGATCGGGGTGGCATTTTAAAATGACGCCCCCAATCTCTTCCTGCATTGACGAGCCTAGCTCCCCTCAGTGCAGGAAGTGACGGTCTCGGACTGTAAGTCCAGAATTTCAAACATTGCTAACTGTCTGTGAGAGAAAGTTACTCCTCATCTCCATCTTAAATTGGAAACATCTTTCCAACTGTTCTCGATTCCGCAAGAGGGGCAAAATGCTCACAACATCTCTCCTGTCGAGCACTCACCTTCCCCCCTCTCGTCTTTCAGTGCAATAGCAGAGTTTTGATAACGTTACGAAGGGGGGAATAAACCCGGGCTCCTGTCGCTGATCATTAACAATGATTCACGTTGGGAAATTAAGACTTCCTGACATCAAGCAGGGATAGACTCAGGGGTACGTTATCAAATTCAACAGCCTTGACCCTCTTTCTCTGTTACCTCCTTTGGCCCCACAACCTCTATCATTCGAGCCTCTTGTACATTTGCAATTAAAATTGCTCCAGCATTGGAAGCTGTGCCTTCAGTTGCTTGGAACCCGAGCTCTGGAATACCCTCACTACAGTACGGTAGCACAGTGGTTAGCACAGTTGCTTCACAGCTCCAGGGTCCCAGGTTCGATTCCCGGCTCAGGTCCCTGTCTGTGCGGAGTCTGCACGTTCTTCCCGTGTGTGCGTGGGTTTCCTCCGGGAGCTCCGGTTTCCTCCCACAGTCCAAAGATGAGCAGGTTAGGTGGATTGGCCATGATAAATTGCCCTGAGTGTCCAAAAAAGGTTAGGTGGGGCTACTGAGATAGGGTGGAGGTGTAAGGATAGAGTGGGGCTGTCTGCTTATGTAGGGTGCTCTTTCCCATCGGTGCAGACTTGATGGGCCGAATGGTCTTCTTCTGCACTGTAAATTCTATGATACATCTTTCTACTCTGCTTTTCTCCTTTAAGGCATTCCTTAAAACCCACTACTCTGACCACGCTTTTGAACATCAGAACTAACATCTCGTCATGTGGCTCATAGGGCTCTTGTGAAGCGTCTTGGGATGTTTCATTATGTTAATGGCGTTATACAACTATACGTTGTTGTTGAATAACCTTCCTAGAATTACCCCTTGGTAAAGCACCACAACAAAATCCAACTCTCTGAAGAGGAAATGGAGGGAGAATTAGATTGAAATCCAGGGACAAAATAACAAGGCTCTCATCAACATCTCTTCCTGTGATAAAGGCTGACGCTGAATTGAATGGAAAACATGCCAGGAAGCAGTGTTCACTGAACGGTATGAAATCCTTCACACAGACTAGCAGCAGGCCTGTCCAATAGAAGACTTCCTGGGTTTTTTCCCGACTGCTCCAGGATGTTCCATTTTCTGCTTCGGCTGGAAAATCCATTCCCCACGATGAGGAAATGCCCTCAACAGGAAATCCATTCCTTCCCAGTGACCTGCACTGGGTGGGTCAGAGATTGGCGGAACAGGGACGAATGACTGAAAGGAGCATATTAAGGAAGAGGTGACACATGACTCTTGAGGGTGGTGCATTGACGTTGCTGATCAGAGTTATCACTGCAGCTCTGGCATTGAGTAAATCTCCGCAAAATATGTCTGGACGATATAACCAAGAAATGACACTTGCAAAAAGACTTGAATGAATCCTGTTGTCACATGTTCTATACCCATATATACTGAAGGGGTTATTATGTCCACCACACTAAGAGCCAGAGGAAGGTCAGCCAAGGGTGTTGTGAATGAGCCTGTTAATATAATTAGTCCTTTCGAGGCTGGGGATGTTATGACTCGCTGCTCATTCACTGAACAAAGGAGGAATCTGGAGCCAGTCTTTCCTAAATCAAGTTTCTTCACATAACCCAGAGAACACAGGCACAGTGTCCATTTGCACCATTGCCCACACACAGGTGGAAATCTGTTCTCATGTCTTCCCAAGAATAATGCCTTAACCTTTCCTCAGTTAGCAGCAACCACTCTCACAACTAGAGCACCCACATCGATGTGACAGGACTATTATTGCAATATTACCAGGAGATTCTCATGTCGGACAAGTTCCTGGATTACAGAGGGGTGGAAATTGTGCTGTAGTTGTCTGATTAAGCCCCATTTAAAGTGCACACCATTCAGTTCTGGACAGTGCACCCGGGGAAAACTATATTGGCTTTAGAGGGTGTGCAGTGCAGATTCACCCGATGGTGAATGTATAATGAAATGAAAAATGAAATGAAAATCGCTTATTGTCACGAGTAGGCTTCAATGAAGTTACTGTGAAAAGCCCCTAGTCGCCACATTCTGGCACCTGTCCGGGGAGGCTGGTACGGGAATCGAACCGTGCTGCTGGCCTGCTTGGTCTGCTTTAAAAGCCAGCGATTTAGCTCAGTGAGCTAAACCAGCCCCTGCTAACTGGGCCAAAGGGTTAAATTATGAAAACGAGCTGTAAAGATGAGGCTTGCATTTTCTTGAGAATAGAAGGTGAGGGGATGAACGGTCACTTGGTGGTACAGAACTTAAACATTGATGAAAAGGGAGATGCGTTGCTGGAGATTTTCCAATCAAACACGTTCCTTCTATTATTCATAATAGAATGTACTCAACCAGCCCACCTTGCAAAAAACAAACAAAACATTTACTGTTCGATGTGATTCCACGATTGGGCAGCAATTGCTGAACAATCCTCAGTGCGCTAATAGCTACACTAACAACCAATTTAAGACAATCGTAAAGTGGCTCAATCGCGCTTGCCAGAAGTGACACACATTTATACACAGGGACCCATCTCTGCAAACAAAAGGAATGTGTTCGAGCTTTGCACCTTTTTTGAATAACCTGTGGGCTTGAGGAGACTATAGTTAGCTCCCTGTTGTTTTTTGCCATGGCAACACCTCAAGCCAATCAGAGCCAACTTGCCAACCTATCAGCATCCATTTCTCTTGTAGCATAAATTGTGATAGTTTGAAATTTGGTATTCTTGTGTTTGTCCTTATGAGTGCACGGTGAAAAGCTTCAGCAACCTGTCTCTATTTGCAGCAATATTTAAGGGACATTCTCACAAGAGCGGTTACAATGATGAATGTAGTCGATAGCCTCTCCCTATTTACCCTTTTCTCCTCTGTGATGGACTCCAGAATAAGGGGCCAGGCCATGAAAAGTGAGCTGGGCCTCCGAGGGATGGTGGCAGGAAGCTGTCTTCACACACAGGGAAATCTGAACTTCTCACTCCCAAAACTGTTGAAAATTTCAAAACTTAGATTGCTAGGTTTTTGGACTTTTTTTTCTTTTTAATAAATTTAGATTACCCAATTATTTTTTCCAATTAAGGGGAAATTTAGTGTGGCCAATCCACCTACCCTGCACATTTTTGGGTTGTGGGGGTGAAACCCACGCAGACACGGGGAGAATGTGCAAACTCCACACGGACAGTGACCCAGAGCCGGGATCGAACCTGGGATCTCGGCGCCGTGAGGCAGTTGTGCTAACCACTAGGCCACCGAGCTGCCCTTTTGTTTGAATATTAAGGATTGGTGAACCAAGGTGGGTGGACGGGGGTTAGAATCAGCCATGACTGAACGGTGAACGGTCTCGAGGGCTGAGTGGCCTTCTTCGAGTCCCTGGTGTTCTTTCCAGCAGAATGGTATTCGGAGTGATGTGCACTCTCCATGTGACAATTGGATGCCAGGTACCAACATGTCTCTAACCAATTATTCCATATCTCATCGACCTCCCATTCACACAAGGATTCTTTTATTACTAAATTAATTTGTTTGCAGGACTGGGCAATGTCAAAGCAGCAAGCCAGGTTGGTGAACTCTCATTGCCATCACCAAGTCTGGTTTCAACATTCCAACTCACAGACCTGTAGAGATCATGGAATGTTTAACATTTCATTTGGAATGGGATAGTGGGGACAAGTTAAAATGTTGGGTACCATGACGATATCTACGGGCAAGAAGTTAGATGGCTACTCGGCTGAAAGGCGAGCGTGCCCACAACGTAACCAATGCACAATGCAGCAACAAGGGAGGATTGTGTATCGGATTGTTATGAACAATGTCTGGATTGCAGGCCAAAAAAGCACACAGGATGTTTCCTCAGTGGTTTTCAAATTTGCATTAACATATCTGTGATGGGTGCAAAGACAAACTCCCATCGATCACACCATGGTGTCGCTGGATGCATTATACCATCTGTTTTGAGCTCTGCTGATTGTGTTCAACACATGGAGGAGAGATCATCAAAACGGGACACAGCACAGGCTGTGGGAGGCAGGCAGCCTGTGCTGGGCATAAGTGGAAGGGACATTAATTGCATTCAATACACTATATAGTTTCCACATCCGGAACAAACACGATCTCCACATATCCCTGTATATTTGAGGAATAGAAGGTGAAATGCCCATTGCACCAAACCTCCCTTCCACACAGCAGCACGGCCGGAGAGAGGGGCGAGCTGCACAGATGGACAGGACAGATGGCAGCGAGATATCCTCACAGCATCGGCCTGGCACCATCCTCCATCTCAACTTGTGGCTTTTCTCGCTCTCTCTTTCTCCCCACTGCTTCCAGTGTCGACATCAATCACTCTCAGATCCAGGAGCAAGTGGAGGAAAGAGGAGGAACAGGCTACCTGGGGAGAACACGTGCAATGTGTACTGCTCTCCACCTCCAATCCTCATCCTTTATCCCAAACTTAACCTGAAGAAGAATAAGATTAGTTGCTTACAAGCGAGTAAACATTCCAGACACTTGCCCGCTGGGAATCGGGGCTGAAACTGCTGAAGAGCTGTTCCAGTTAAGGCCTTCATAGAGGGTGGAGAATCAGGACTGGATCCAAACCCAAGTGACCAGGATAAAAGCGATGTTTCTAACCCACTGCACCACCCAGTCTCCATAACATTTAATTATTAACAGGCGGCCTCCATGCTCTTGAAGAATTCTGATGTGAGCTGAGGAATGTGTTTGTTGTTTCAGCTTTTTTTGGGATGGGAGGGAGTGCATTTTTGTGCACATTGAAAATGTTTACTGTTAAAGAAGGATGCTTGGAGAGCCAATGACAGCGAGTATGCGAAGCATGACCCTGCGTGGTATGTCCATATAGTGGTGCCTCTGTGCATGGTGTGCCCATGCACTGCATGTTCCAATGCAGCCTGTCGATGTATGGGGTGACTGTGGGGTTCTGTGCAGTGTGATTCTATCTGATTGTACGCAGTGAATCTCTCCCCAGGGTGACTCTCCAGGGTCTGACTGTGCAGGGGTGTCTGTGCAGTGTGCAACTGTGCAGCATGACTGCATGAGAGGTGGCTGCAGGGGGGTGTTAGCTGCATGGGGGTGTTAGCTGCAGGGGGGCGTTAGCTGCATGGGGGTGTTGGCTGCACCGGGGAGAGGGGGGGTGTTGGTTGTACTGGGAGGCTAGCTGCACCACGGTGTGTGGCTGCACTGGGTGGGGGGGGGGGGGGGGGGGGGACGTTGCATGGGGGTGACTGCAAAGGCAGGTGGCTGCATGGGAGGTGGGCTGCATGGGGGGGTGGCTGCATGGGAGGGTAGCACAATATATTTATAACATTGTTTTGAAGAGTGCTCTATGATCTTCACATTTTGTCAATTATTACTTTGATGTTCCAAATGCTCTCCAAACCATAAACATTCTCTGTCCATACACTGCACTGTTTTTACTGGTTAGTATTTCTGTACTAAAGACGTGAGCGGTGCACACGCACACACATACCCACAAGCAATCATGCTCATGGATACATATATACCAGACACTCACAGGAACGCACAAATATGGTATAATTATGGCTAAAGAAAGAATCCTGAACTGAGTGCCAATGTATCAATCGGTGGGCAGCAGTGGGGGCACTGACAGGTTTGTCAATGGCACTGATGGAGCTATGGAGAATTTTGGACGTTATCCATTGGTTGAAGACAGCAATGAGGGTGATTCAAACTAATGGCTGTTGTCAGACTATTTATTGGCAAACATTCTACCTGATGGAGAGGCTGGATTGCTTTTGAGGGTTATCAGTTTTATTATTTACTGTACAACCGGGCGGCACGGTGGCACAGTGGGTTAGCACTGCTGCCTCACAGCGCCGAGGGCCCGGGTTCGATCCCGGCCCTGGGTCACTGTCCACGTGCAGTTTGCACATCCTCCCCGTGTCAGCGTGGATCTCACCCTCCAACTCAAAGACGTGCAGGGTAGGCGGACTGGCTAAATTACCGCTTAATTGGAAAAAAGGAATTGGGTACTCTAAATTATTATTATTTTTTAAATTACTATATAACTGATAATTATCAATGTTCCAATCGTTCTCAAATAGAGCTTCAAGTGATCTCAATCCCACCTTCTCTCCATATTTTACAATCATTTATTTCTCCAGAGTCACAATTGGATCAATGACTTCCTTTTCCAGTTCACACACTTCGGGTGATTGTTTATTTTACAGTTTCCCTTTGCAGTCTGAACATTTTACGCATAGATATTTGAACACAACACCACACAGCGAAATACTCGTATTGATTCACTCTTTCCCATGAATAAAGCCTGTTCTGGTGCACCATTATAGTCAGTCTTTCTTACCCTTTTTTCTGGATCGGTGTATTAGGTTTTATTTTTAGGGGCAGCCAATACCTTTTAGCAGTTCAGCAAGAGTAACTGATCCTTCCTGACACATGGTGCTGTGAACCCTGACCTCGAGCAGACCACATCACAGGAACATTGATGGGACTGTATCACTTTTCAGTTCATCAGTCGCCCAATGTTCCCTGGGCGAATGCTCATGTGTCAGGTTAATAACTGCCCTTCAAGCAATTTGGTTTTGGAACTTTCTATGATTACCTCCAGGGGGCATTACACTGGGAGGATGGCGGAGGGCACTGGGTCCTCACTGATAATCAAAGCATGTTCTGTAATTATTCCAATGCTCTCCTGTTGTCCGATTCCAACCCCTATACATTGAGGCTCGTCAAAACACTGCTGGCTTGGGATCTAACTGACACCCAATCACGTCAATCCACCGCCTCAGTGCTCACTGTCCAGCAATATCCAAATTATACAACCCTTATCCTGTGTTCAAATCTCTCTACGGCCTCACCCTATCTCTGGAATCTTCTTCAGCCGCACAACCTTCCCAGATATCGGTGCTCCTCCAATTCTGGCCTCTTGTCCAATCCCCGATTTTCATCACTCTCCACCACGGGGTGCCTTCAGCTCTGTGGGCCTCAGCTCTGGGAGTCCCTCTCTACATCTCTCCTCCTCATTATCTCTCTCTTCTCCTTTAAGAATCTACCATAAAACCCACCCCTTCGACCAGGCTTTGACTCACCTGTCCTACTGCCTCTTCATGGGGCTGGTCTTTGACAATGTTCCTGTGAAGGGCCTTGGCAAATTCCTACTACGTTAAAGGCACTGGGCAAATGCAAGTTGTTGTTGTAACCACCCAACAGTCTCTCACAGGCCAGTGAGCTTTGCCACCTTTTAACCCCTGATTGACCTCTGTGTCCCGCCCTGGCCAGGCAATGACCGCATTGGTGGCAGATGGAAGAGAGTGACGGACAAACCTTTGGTAACCTGATGGCGTGCCACTTTCCTGGGGACTGAATCCCGTCTCCGATTACACTCCTCGGTCAAGGCATTCCGATTCAAACATTTTCTGGATGAGTTTTACTCACCTTTGTTCGTTTCTCCGGGTTGATGAGGTGGAAGTCGCCTCTCCTGGTTGGCTGTAAAGGGTGTACGGACAGAGAATGAGCTTGGGCGAAGCCAACCCTACTAACGGGCATCAGACACAGAAAATATATCGCAAATTAACGGAAACCTCACAGGAGCACATTGAGAAGCACAGCTTGGGGGGGATGGGGGGGGGGGGGGTTCAGGCACATTGATGGGATGCAGCAGAAGGAGGTCAGAGGATATATAATCTTATAGCACACATGGAGACCATTCAGCCCATCAGTCCTGTGAAGGCATTTAAAGAACTATTTAATTAGTCCAGTTCCCACACTCTTTCTACACAGTCCTACCATAGAACATAGAACGATACAGCGCAGTACAGGCCCTTCGGCCCTCGATGTTGCACCGACATGGAAAAAAAACTAAAGGCCATCTAACCTACACTATGCCCTTATCATCCATATGCTTATCCAATAAACTTTTAAATGCCCTCAATGTTGGCGAGTTCACTACTGTTGCAGGTAGGGCATTCCACGGCCTCACCACTCTTTGCGTAAAAAAACCCACCTCTGACCTCTGTCCTATATCTATTTCCCCTCAATTTAAGGCTATGTCCCCTCGTGCTAGCCACCTCCATCCGCGGGAGAAGGCTCTCGCTGTCCACCCTATCTAACCCTCTGATCATTTTGTATGCCTCTATTAAGTCACCTCTTAACCTTCTTCTCTCTAACGAAACCATCTTTATCCTTTTCAAATAGTTATCTGATTTCCTTTTCCAAGTTACTATTGAGCCTGCAGCTTCCTCTCCTCCAGGCACTGCATCCCACATCTTCGCCTCAGAATAAAATACTCATCACCTTAATGGCCACAATCTGAACAATGCATCCAAATATTAAATTGGTACAGACACACGGCGCCCAGGAATACACGCTGGCATTGCAAACTGGACTAAAAGAGTCGTAACGACACAAAAGGAGGCCATTCGGCCCATTTGGCTCTCCATAGGAAGCCAATCCAAATTCCCACTGCCGTCCTGCACGCTTAACTTCCCTGAATTTCCTTTGGAAAGCATGGATCGTCTGCACTTCCTGCAGCCTCTCGGGGAGCAGGTTCCTGCTCACTTGCTGAGTAAAAACGTTCTTCCTCAACTTTATCCTGCAAGCTCTTGTCCAAAACCTTCAATCAGTGTCTACTGGTCCTTCCACCATCAGATATTTGGAAATGAAATTCTGGGTGAAATCGAACAGCCGTGCCTGAGCTGGGGCGTGACGCAGCCAATAAATCTCGCGAGATTCCCTGCTTGCCACGCCCACAATGGACAGGAACCAGATCTGGCTAATCTGCATATTAAAGTGCTGCTTATATGCACTCCCGGAGTTACGTGGATCTGACCTCCACACCTTGGAGACCCCGAGCGAGCGCTGGTTACCACGGATCTCCAAAAACTGGAACCAGGTGTAGCAGCACTTGGGGTCTCCAAGGGGATTGGGGGCTCCTAGGTGGCCGGGCTCTGGGAAGGGTGATCCCCTGGCCTCAATGCCACCCGGGCACCCTGGCAGTACCACCCTGGCATTGCCCCCTGCTGAAGGCCCAATCTGAAACAGAGTCCCGTTAGATAGCGGAGTCTTTCTTGTCGCTGCGAGCTGAAGGAAACACCCGGTTCAATGCGCTCGACACAAAACTCTGACTCATTCCTGTTGAATCGCGGCCTATATTTCACCTGCACCCAGTAATGCCAATCCCACCATCCTATGAATCACCGCAGAAATTCTTTAAAGTCAAGTGCGGAATTTACGCTTGTCCAATGACTGGATTTGAAGGCGCCATCGGTGGTGGGGGAGTGGGGGGGGGGGGGGGGGGGGGGCAATCACATCCAATCCAGTGGGGGGGGGGCACATCCAAGCCAGGCGGGGAGGGGGGGGCACATCCAAGCCAGGCGGGGAGGGGGGGGGGGCACATCCAAGCCACCGGGGTGGCATTCCTGCCATCTACCTGCCCGCGACCTGTCTGAAATTTATAGTGTGCTGGGTAGGCCCGCAAGCTCATCAGCTCCCACCAGCCTTTTACCCACGGTGGGGGAAGGCCCATGCCATTCAGGAAGTCTGGCAGCTCGGGCTTTGCAGGCTGGTGTCTGGAAAGGGGTGGGGGCAGGGGGGGGGGGGGGGGGGGGACCTCCTCGATGGGCCCCCGGAGGCACGTCGCCCTCCCGAATTCACACAAGTTCAACCACCCGCCTTCGCCTTGCCTCCCCCCCCCCAACCTCTTGAACCCAGTACCCCACCACCCACACAACCCTCTGACCCCCTTCGTCGAGACCCCCGGATTTGCCTGGGCTCTCAGTGTGGGCCGACTGCCTTCGACCCAGCAATGCCCACCACTCTCAGCTGGCACTGCTGGGACTACTGGGTTGCTGACTGTCCGCCACTCCTCAATGGCGGCCCTTCCTCCCAAGATAGGGATGGAAGACTCACCTGAAAGTAATTAATGCTGCTCCGAACGTTAAAATGCTGCAGGGAAGCTGTTGGGATGGTGGGTGGAAGGGCTCCTCCTCAAAGTTTGAGGTGTCAGGAGGTGAAGGTGGGAAACATGTTGCCCTGTAAAATGCAGCCCAGGAAATCGGCTATACAAACCATGAGTTGCTTCCCCCCCCCCCCCCCCCCCCCCCAAACAATGACAGTTGGTTTATAATCCTCATTCATGGCTGATTCAATCTCCAACAATAGTGGTGCATCTGAAAATACTTCACAAAAGACTTGTTTAAAAATTCTACCTGTTGTGAGTTGTGCATTCTGTCTCATCATGTTTACCAGCCTGTCATATCGCAGCTTTGTGGAGTTGCTGAATGAGGCAGCTTTCTATTGCGATTGACACTTCCTGCAACTGGGTATGAGTAATCAACATTCATTGATATAAAGTGGGCGAGCTTTGTATTCTTCCTTCTCGTGCCTGCCTTGTGTACCTTCTCTCTCTCTCATTCATATCAGAAAAATTACTTTGGGCACTGGCTAGACAATCTCTGCGGACATGCAGGGTTCCCCAGTCTGTGAATCACAGAGATCAGTGCACTGCCTCTCAAACACTTTGGTTTAGTTTGGAGTTCCCTTTTCAAATGGATTAATAATCCCTCACACCCGTCCCCCACCTAGGTTATGAAACTATTCACTGTGGAACCCTAACGGGAAAGACAGCAGGATCACACAGTAGGGTAGAAATCAACGACTGGTTTATTACGGCATACATACAATTCATAAAACTACTACCCCCCTCCCAAAAGGCCACTCTTCCTGACCCACACCCAGCTCTGGGTTTCATACAGAGTGGCTTTCTCTTGTTCTTTTAAAAAAAAATTTAGAGTGCCCAATTCATTTTTTCCAATTAAGGGGCAATTTAGCGTGGCCAATCCACCTAACCTGCACATCTTTGGGTTGTGGGGGTGAGACCCACACAGACACGGGGAGAATGTGCAAACTCCACACAGGCAGTGACCCAGAGCCGGGATCGAGCCTGGGACCTTTACGCCGTGAGGCAGCAGTGCTAACCACTGCGCCACCGTGCTGCCCTCGCCCACCAATTACTGGGAGAGTTCATACTCAGCTATGAAAGAGAGAAATCGAATGGCACACAGTCTTTGGTCCCCAAGGGGGTCAAACTCCCACAAGTTTAAATCGACTGATGTGGGATTTCGGAAACAATTAAAACCTTTAATGACCATTTTAAGCAACAGAGGACGGAGCAAGAACTTTCATTTACATCGCAACTTGAACACAATAAAACATTCTCCGGTGTTTGGCAGGAAGTGTTCTGAAGGAAATGTTGACAATGGTTTGATCGCTTGCCACAGTGCAGAGAATAAAAACATTCCTTTTTTTAAAATTTGTTCATGAGACGTGGGTGTCACAGGCTGTGCCAGCATTTATTGCCCATCCCTAATTGCCCTTGAGGGGACAGTTAAGCGTCAACCACATTGCTGTGGGCCTGGAGTCACATGTAAGCCAGACCGGGTAAGGGCAGCAGATTTCCTTCCCGACAGGACATTAGTGAACCAGATGGGATTTTATGACAATCGTTAGACTTTTAATTCCAGATGTTTTAATGGAAATCAAATTTCACCATCTGCAGTGGGGGGATTTGAACCTGGGTCTCCAGAGCATTACTCTTGGTCTCTGGTTTACTAGTCCAGTGACAATACCACTACGCCATTGCCTGCCCCCCCCCCCCCCGTTAACGTAGAAACATTGGGCTCTGTTCTCCCGGTCTTTAGGGTCTTGCTTCCAATCAAAGTCATGTCTCAGGAGACACGTTAATAATAGATCCCAGCACAAAGGGAATAAAGACACTGCGTTTGGACATTCTGGGCGGGATTCTCACAGCCCGGGGCCAGGTCAGAGAATCCCCGTGACCCTGGGGTCCGACCCTGGGGTCCGACCCTGGGGAGGGGGCCTCCGATGCTGGGCTGGTTTAGCTCACTGGGCTAAATCGCTGGCTTTTAAAGCAGACCAAGCAGGCCAGCAGCACGGTTCAATTCCCGTACCAGCCTCCCTTGACAGGCGCCGGAATGTGGCGACTAGGGGCTTTTCACAGTAACTTCATTGAAGCCTACTCGTGACAATAAGTGATTTTCATTTCATTTTTTCATGTGGCCTGGCCCGCGATTGGGGCCCACCAATCGGTGGGCCGGCCTCTCTGGCTGGGGGCCTCCTTTCTTCCGTGCCGGCCCCTGTAGCCCTGCGCCATGTTGCGTCGGGGCCGGCGCGTTGAAGGGAGCCACTGCGCATGCGCAGTCCCGCAGCGCCCAGTTCGCGGCAGAATCAGCAACTGGAGTGGCGTGAACCGCTCCAGTGTCGTGCAAGGGGCCAGAATTGCTGATCCTGAGGCCATGTTGATGCCGTCGAAAAACGTGATGGCGTTTCCGACGGCGTCAAGACTTAGCCTCAGGATCAGAGAATCCCGCCCTCCTCCAATGGGCTGGATTTTACCCACCCTCACTGACAAAAGATTTGTCGTGAGGATCCTGACAGCTTTACGCCCGTTTCTGATAATACGCAATGTGCCCGGGCGTAGAAATCAGAGCCTATCTGCTATTTTCAAATCATTAATTAACGAGCTACTAAACTTGTTAACCACCCAATCGGGTGCAAACTTCATTTCCCAATGCATCTTTCAGGCGTTAGGCACAGAAACGTTTGCCAATCGTTCATGCCAGCTACAACGAGGCGGCACAAGAGTGGTCAGAAAGGCCTGCCACTGGGACCATGGTTGAATAGAACCATAAGAGATCTACAGCACAGGAAAGGCCCTTCGGCCCATTCTGGCTGCACCAGTAATATAGCAGCAGGTTCTGCTGGGGAAGGTGGCAATGTCTGCATGTTTTCTAATGATATTAAAAATCTTTATTGTGCCTTCAATGAATAATAAGGGCTGATTCTAAGAGCAGGAGGCCTTGATAATTCTCGCCATGACTGTTGCATTATCCCTTTGCCACATGATGTCCCAGCCTACAGTAAACAAATTGTCAAAACCCACAGGTTATATACACGCACCAATGTGCAATTTATATTTCACTGTGAACCTAGCTGCAAAACACCAACATTACATTCTTGCATTATTAATGTAGCATCGAAAAACAGGTCTGAGAATCTGGTCCTGAGAATAACTGCAAGGTCAGAAAGGAGCAATGGGATTGGTTTCTGGTTGGGAAATAAGTTTCCTTTGCATCTCTAATTGGCCACTTACCCGCCAGACAGCCTCTAACTGCCCATCCAACGTTTGATTGGACCTGCAGAGACGGCGGGGCAGGAGCAAGCAGACCCTCAGCTTCCCTTCCGCTGCCCTCAGCCCACCTAGAGGCATAAAATCCAGCCCCATGTTTCTTTTTTACATTATATTAAGGCATTTATGGTTTTATGTCAATAAAATATACAAATACAAATGTAATTATAGTTCAGTGCGTAACACATCCCTCCATCTCCCACTGTTCCTGCCTAATCTAGACAAAAAATAGCCTAACTCGCCCCTACCCCCCCTTACTCCCTAATCCCCCATCTTATTGAATCTGCGAACAGTTTAGTTTTCTCCGCAGAAGTCGATAAACGGCTACCATCTCCGAACGATCCCCAACGTTAATCCTCTCAGGGCGAACTTAATCTTCTCAAGTCCGAGAAACCCAGTTTGGTGAATGTATTACTACTACCATTCACCATTGTATTGCATTGCATTGTATTGTATTATGTTGATGCCCCTGTGGGCTCCGCCTATGGCTCCGCCCCCTCGGGGGAGGTATATAGATCTGCAGCCTGTAGGCGGCACTCCGTACAGAGCAGTCGCAGGCAGGCACAGATCTAGCTGATTAAAACCACTGTTCACTTCAACTCTTCGTCTCGTGTGAATTGATGGTCGCATCACCCAGCCATGTCACTAACCCATACCGCAGGGGCTTCCAGTCCTTCCACGCTAGTAATATCCGTCTCCGGGCTACCAAGGAGACAAAGGCCAGAACGTCAGCCTCTCTCGCCCCCTTGGCCTCCCAGGTCTTCCGACACTCCAAAGATCGGCACCTCTGGGTTCGGCGCCACCTTTGTTTTTAACACCGTGGACATGACATCGGCAAACCCCTACCAGAATCCCTGAGCATCGGACCTGCCCAAAACATGTGGACATGGTTTGCGGCCCTCCTGCACACACCTCCCTCCACCCCAACAAACCTGCTCATCTGGCCCGCGACGTGTGTGCTTGGTGGACCACCTTGAATTGTATCAGGCTGAGCCAGTCCCGTGGTTTAAAAGTCTTGAAGAGAGGATTTCCAAGAGAAGGCAGTGTGATATCACAGCAAACCCCAAGTAAAGGGCAGCACGGTAGCACAGTGGTTAGCAATGTGGCTTCGCAGTGCCAGGGTCCCAGGTTCGATTCCCGGCTTGGGTCACTGTCTGTGCGGAGTCTGCACATCCTCCCCGTGTCTGCGTGGGTTTCCTCCGGGTGCTCCAGTTTCCTCCCACAGTCCAAAAATGTATAGGTTAGGTGGATTGGCCATGCTAAATTGCCCCTTAAGTGTCCAAAATGGTTAGGAGGGGTTATTGGGTTATGGGGATAGGGCAGTAGTGAGGGCTTAAGTGGGTCAGTGCAGACTAGATGGGCCGAATGGCCTCCTTCTCCACTGTATGTTCTATGTTCTAAGCCCCTCTCAGTGTAATACCGCATGACCCATTTAGTATTTATTTCTATCTCACTTATATACACATTAGTTGTGGTTACAAGTGAATAACAAGGCTACTCATCGACTAAAGTTTAATGAATGGGTTCAAATGACAAACAGACGAACCAAACTCAAGTAGTTTATGAAGATTTGAACCACTTGATTGCATTTCCTAATATGCATTCTGCAGTGTAATCAAACTAAATGAGCACTAATGACAGAAGAGGAAGGAAAATGGACTGATTGATGTCTGAAAGACTATCGTAATATCACAGTTGTGTATAGATGACTGATAGAAGACTCCCGGGAGGACGGAATGAGAGATCTTTGCATCTCAAATGTAAAATTAAAGGATAATTAAGAGCCTTGTTGCAAAGTGCTATTTCATCACTTGTTCCAACTGTGCATTCCAGCTGCAGCTACCTGAAATGGTATGTCTTAAGTTGCAAGTGAGTGAATGAAGTTAAGATACCGACCAGACACGATCTGGCTGAATGACAGAATGAGCTTGAGGGGTTGAATGGCCTCTTCCTCGCCCCATGTCCCTCAGTCATTGTAACCGGAATTTCACTTCAATCAAATCCTCTCAGTCTACCTTTACACTCAGTTAAGCCGTTTAATCTGTCAGTGGAATTTGTAACTCTCTCTCTCACCTGTTATCTCAATTAATACTTTTAACCTTGTAGTTAATCACTCTCTTAATTTCTTTAATTTATCTCGGATCAGCGTCTGTATTCTTTAATGAACCAGTTCAAGTGATTAGGATAACACTTCTGCACAGGGATGCTGTTTCCCAATTCACAGAAATCCCTCAGAGCATTACCTGTTCAATAGCTTGGCAGGTTTTTTTTTTGAAAAACAAACTCTCCCCGTCACAACAGACAAATTATTGCCGCACCATATTTTGTGTCTGTATTGTTCTTAGTTTTGCCAGTAGCCGGGATGCTGCTGGATACATGAAGGCTTCTCAGTAATTTCATGGGCAAGCGGCCCACTGTCACCTTCAGTGGACGTCAAGGGAAATTCAACAGCAGAGGCATCGCAGCCAGCAGGACCTTCCCCCAACTGGAAGTCTGGAGCAGAATCTCCTGGGCTGGTCTTTCTTGAGATTTTGCAACCGACTGCTTCACTGGCACCACTGGCAGAGAACGAGTAATCAACACTGAACAAGGCTTGATGCCAATCACTTCATTATCTCACCAGTAAGTGCCACGCTGTGAAGTGAAGTGCTCAACCACCAGGGAAGGTATGTACAAAATGTTAATGGGCATTTTCAGCCTTCTATCCTCACCAGGAAACTCCAGCTTGATTCACAACTGAAACACTTCAGAGATCCTCAAAAGATTAAACAAATAGTTTGCTCCTCGACAATGTTATTATTTCTAGACAACACCCAGGATCCCTGCTGTCAGCAGACCAGTGGTACAGATTGTGAACTGTACGGAGATTGGCACTTACCAGAAAAAAGTTTCACACAGACTGAAACCCAATATCTTACATGAGACGTAAGTAGGTTGACCAGTTTGCAAAACTTAAACTAGGAGCAAATCCACTTTGGATCTTACCTCGGGTCTGGCTGTGTAAAACTCAACCACAGTTCGACTGTCAGCTGTACAGGTTCCACAGTCAACAAGTGTTCCCGCCCCACCCCTACCCCCACACACTCTGTGCCTGTCAGGAAGATCACTCGAGTCCTTCAGGCCAAGGTGAGACACTTCGGGAAAACGTTGACCGTCACAAATCAAAAAGACTGCGACCCATGTTTAAATCTTCCTTTGGTTAAATTCACAGGCTCCTTCCCGTCCCATACAATGGTATGAATGAGAGCGCTTCACCAGTTGCAGGCAGTGAATCACTTTGTCAAACAAGCCCTTGTAAACCTCGTTTCTTGGCAAATGTTCAAAGGGGAGGGGCAATGCACTCACAGGAGACAGGAGCTTTACTGCCAGAACCAGAGATAAGACCCAGGAACAGAAAGAGGAGGAAATAGAAGAGAGGAGGAGAATGTGAGAGGGTGAGGGGAGAATGTTAGAAGGTGAGGTTAGGATAAGGAAGGATGGGGACGGCACTGGGAAGTGTTGGGGAGTTAACAGGAGACGGTGGAGGGGGAGAACGAGAGGGGGTGGGGGGGGAGAACGAGAGGGGGTGGGGGGGGAGAACGAGAGGGGGTGGGGGGGGAGAACGAGAGGGGGTGGGGGGGGAGAACGAGAGGGGGTGGGGGGGAGAACGAGAGGGGTGGGGGGGGGGGGAGAACGAGAGGGGGGGGGGGGGGGAGAACGAGAGGGGGTGGGGGGGGAGAACGAGAGTGGGGTGGGGGGGCTAGAACGAGAGGGTGGTGGGGGGGGGAGAACGAGAGGGGGTGGGGGGGGGAGAACGAGGGGGGGGGGGGGGGAGAACGAGAGGGGCGGGGGGGAGAACGAGAGGGGGCGGGGGGGAGAACGAGAGGGGGCGGGGGGGGGAACGAGGGGGGGGGGGGAGGAGAACGAGGGGGGGGGGGGAGGGGGGGGGGGGGAGACGAGAGGGGGCGGGGGGGAGAACGAGAGGGGGCGGGGGGGGAGAACGAGAGGGGGCGGGGGGGGAGAACGAGAGGGGGCGGGGGGGAGAACGAGAGGGGGAGAACGAGAGGGGGCGGAGGGGAGAACGAGAGGGGGCGGAGGGGGAGAACGAGAGGGGGCGGAGGGGAGAACGAGAGGGGGCGGAGGGGAGAACGAGAGGGGGCGGAGGGGACAACGAGAGGGGCGGAGGGGACAACGAAAGGGGGCGGAGGGGGGAGACGGGAGGGGGCGGGGGGGAGAACGGGAGGGGGCGGAGGGGGAGAACGAGAGGGGGCGGAGGGGGAGAACGAGAGGGGGTGGGGGGAGAACGAGAGGGGGTGGAGGGGGAGAACGAGAGGGTGTGGAGGGGGAGAACGAGAGGGGGTGGAGGGGGAGAACGAGAGGGGGCGGAGGGGGAGAACGAGAGGGGGTGGAGGGGAGAACGAGAGGGGGCGGAGGGGAGAACGAGAGGGGGCGGAGGGGGAGAACGAGAGGGGGTGGAGGGGGAGAACGAGAGGGGGCGGAGGGGGAGAACGAGAGGGGGCGGGAGGGGAGAGAACGAGAGGGGGCGGAGGGGAGAACGAGAGGGGGCGGAGGGCGGGGAGAACGAGGAGGGGGCGGAGAGGGGGAGAACGAGAGGGGGCGGAGGGGGACAACGAGAGGGGGCGGAGGGGACAAGAGAGGGGGCGGAGGGGAGAACGAGAGGGGGCGGAGGGGAGAACGAGAGGGGGCGGAGGGGAGAACGAGAGGGGGCGGAGGGAGAACGAGAGGGGGCGGAGGGGAGAACGAGAGGGGGCGGAGGGGGAGAACGAGAGGGGGCGGAGGGGAGAACGAGAGGGGGCGGAGGTGAGAACGAGAGGGGGCGGAGGGGACAACGAGAGGGGCGGAGGGGGAGAACGAGAGGGGGCGGAGGGGACAACGAGAGGGGGCGGAGGGGACAACGAGAGGGGGCGGAGGGGGAGAACGAGAGGGGGCGGAGGGGAGAACGAGAGGGGGCGGAGGTGGAGAACGAGAGGGGGTGGGGGGGAGAACGAGAGGGGGCGGAGGGGAGAACGAGAGGGGGCGGAGGGGAGAACGAGAGGGGCGGAGGGGCAGGGGAGAACGAGAGGGGGGCGGAGGTGAGAACGAGAGGGGGGGAGGGGACAACGAGAGGGGGCGGAGGGGGAGAACGAGAGGGGGCGGAGGGGACAACGAGAGGGGGCGGAGGGGACAACGAGAGGGGGTGGGGGGGAGAACGAGAGGGGGCGGAGGGGGAGAACGAGAGGGGGTGGTGGGGGGAGAACGAGAGGGGGTGGAGGGGGAGAACGAGAGGGGGCGGAGGGGGAGAACGAGAGGGGGTGGAGGGGGGAGAACGAGAGGGGGTGGAGGGTGAGAACGAGAGACGGAGGGAGGGAGAAAAGAGGCGGGGAGAACGTGAGACGGTGGGGGTAGAACGAGAGGCGATGGGCAGAATGAGAGGTGGAAGGAGGAGAATGGGAGGCAGGGGGGTAGGATGGGAGTGGGTGGACAGGGGATGGTTAGGGGGTAGGATGGGAGTGGGTGGGTATGGCATGGTGAGGGGGTAGGATGGGAGTGGGTGGGTATGGCATGGTGAGGGGGTAGGATGGGAGTGGGTGGGTACGGCATGGTGAGGGGGTAGGATGGGAGTGGGTGGGTACGGCATGGTGAGGGGGTAGGATGGGAGTGGGTGGGTGGGTATGGCATGGTGAGGGGGTAGGATGGGAGTGGGTGGGTACGGCATGGTGAGGGGGTAGGATGGGAGTGGGTGGGTGGACACGGGATGGCGAGGGGTTAGGATGGGAGTGGGTGAGTATGGCATGGTGAGGGGGTAGGATGGGAGTGGGTGGGTACGGCATGGCGAGGGGGTAGGATGGGAGTGGGTGGGTACGGGATGGCGAGGGGGTAGGATGGGAGTGGGTGAGTATGGCATGGTGAGGGGGTAGGATGGGAGTGGGTGGGTACGGCATGGCGAGGGGGTAGGATGGGAGTGGGTGGGTACGGGATGGCGAGGGGGTAGGATGGGAGTGGGTGAGTACGGCATGGTGAGGGGGTAGGATGAGTGGCTGGGAGATTGGCGAGAGCTTCCAGATGGGCAGAGATCTGAATCGGAACAGTGTAGCTGTGTTCCTGTCCGTGATCTGAAAGGTAAACCTTGCTCTTAGAAATTCCACTATTATTTTACATGCAATAAATAAGAGCTCGATAATCACAGATTAAAATCTCCTGGGGTTCCCATCAGAGCGGCCCATTTGATTGGTGTCCAGCGAGTGTTGGGCAGCCTCTACCTTTAACGGCAGTTCATCCCTGACCCAACATGCCGCAGTGTGCTTTCACCTTTCCTATATCCTTCCTCTCCTGAAGGTGCTGCGTCTTAGAACATAGAACATAGAACAGTACAGCACAGAACAGGCCCTTCGGCCCTCGATGTTGTGCCGAGCAACGATCACCCCACTCAAACCCACGTATCCACCCTATACCCGTAACCCAACAACCCCCCCCCTTAACTTTACTTTTTAGGACACTACGGGCAATTTAGCATGGCCAATCCACCTAACCCGCACATCTTTGGAATGTGGGAAGAAACCGGAGCACCCGGAGGAAACCCACGGAAACACGGTCTTCTGGGATATTTTTTCACTTTTATAAAATGAAAAAAATGAATGAAAATCACTTATTGTCACAAGTAGGCTTCAAATGAAGTTACTGTGAAAAGCCCCTAGTCGCCACATTCCGGCGCCTGTTTGGGAGGCTGGTACGGGAATTGAACCCGCACTGCTGGCCTGCCTTGGTCTGCTTTAAAAGCCAGCTATTTAGCCCTGTGCTAAACCACCCCCTGACTCGCTTACACCCTTACCTCTCCCCCTCCCCGTTGCCACAACTCCAATCCACATCTTAATCACCCCCAAGACGTCATTTCTCAAATACTCTGACTACTTTCCTCCCTCCTGGTAATCATAACTTGCTTTTTGACACCAACTTGAATGTAGAAAGATATCCCAAGGTGCCTTGCAGAAATGTGAATCAGCAAAAATAAATAAGACATCAGCAAATGCAGAGTTCTGCTGCCCCTGCCCCGTTAGTACAGAGATTCACACCATCACTCCTGGCTCTCTGTCTGCCAATACATGGGAGTGGACACCCCACTGCTCAATGCCGGCAGGGGTGTTCCTGGTGTGATGGAGAATCGCCCATCGGGCAAACCGGGCGCCGATCTCTCTCGTTCCGATGCACGGTTCTCTACCAGGATTCAGGTGGATTGTGGATTGAGGCAAGTGTTTATAAGCGTGATCCTGAAGCATGGACCTCGAGGTGGGTCAAGGGATTAAGTATGCCATGTACATGCCCCCAAAGTCCATTGGGGGGGGGGGGGAACCCCTCACCCCCACAACACAAATCCTGTCCACCCTAGCCCCCATCAGACACCCTCATTTGACCCCACCATATCAGTGATTCTCCCCTATCAGAGACCCCTCCCAGTATCAGAGACCCCTCCCAGTATCAGAGACCCCTCCCAGTATCAGAGACCCCTCCCAGTATCAGAGACCCCTCTCAGTATCAGAGACCCCTCCCAGTATCAGAGACCCCTCCCAGTATCAGAGACCCCTCCCAGTATCAGAGACCCCTCCCAGTATCAGAGACCCCTCCCAGTATCAGAGACCCCTCTCAGTATCAGAGACCCCTCCCAGTATCAGATAACCCATATCTGAGACCACCCCATATCGGAGACCTCCCCATATCCGAGAACCCCCCAATATCAGAGACTTCCCACAATATGTGGGAGGCACAGTGGTAGCACTGCTTCCTCGTAGCTCCAGGGTCCCAGGTTCAATTCCGACCTCGGGTGACTGTTTGTGTGGTGTTTGCACATTCTCCCAGTGTCTGCGTGGGTTTCCTCCGGGTGTTCCGGTTTCCTCCCACAGTCCAAAGATGTGCAGGCTAGGTGGATTGGCCATGCTAAATTGCTCCTTAGTGTCCTAAAGGTTAGGTGGGGTTACTGGGTTACAGGGATAGGGTGAAGACGTGGGCTTAAGTAAAGTGCTCTTTCCAAGGGCTGGTGCAGACTCGATGGGCTGAATGGCCTCCTTCTGCACTGGAAATTCTCTGATTCTATGATATCAGAGACCCACCCCAATATCAGAGACCGCCCAGCATCACCTCCGCCTGGAAGCAGTCCATGCAGAAACAGTGAAAAAAAACACTGCTTTTTTCACTTACCTGTCCCTTACATCTGCTGCCTCAGACAGAAGTGTAGAAGGCAGCAGCTGTTACTTCATAGAAAACTAAAACACATCAAAAGGCCTTAAACTCCCTCAAATCCTTTGATCTGCGAGGCTTCTATTTACTTTCAAAGAGAAATACCTTTTTGTAGGCTGTAATTGACAAGGTAATAGCTTCAGGACAGTGAGCTCAAAATGGTGGCCCAAAATTAGCATGGCAAGGGAGAGTGAATCGCTCCTGGGCGCCGCACCTACTGACAGTGCTGACCAGGAGTGATTCTACACCGGTGGGAGAACATTGTCGCCACAACATCGTGGGCCGAAGGGCCTATACTGTGCTGTACTGTTCTATGGGGTTGGTTTAGCTCACAAGGCTAAATCGCTGGCTTTTAAAACAGACCAAGCAGGCCAGCAGCACGGTTCGATTCCCGTACCAGCCTCCCCGGACAAGCGCCGGAATGTGGCGACTAGGGGCTTTTCACGGTAACTTCATTGAAGCCTACTCGTGACAATAAGCGATTTTCATTTCATTTATGAGTCTCCCAAATGGAGACTCCTATCTGGATTTCAGGAGTTTTGACTTTCCAAGATTTACCTTACGTTCGCTGCAGGAGCTGATCTACCATGATCTCTGAGATAGTACCCTTCGCTTCCCAATCCTGTTTGTCCCTGCTTTTCCCCTTCTCCACTGGAGGTAGAACCTTCAGTCAATGCTCCCGTTCTGCCAGCCCCTTCCTAAAAACAACTTCATCTCACACTCCTATCCTTCAAAATCCAATTTGTAATCTTCCTCCTCAATTGTCACTTAGTCGTTCTTCTCCACGTCCCATCTCCAGCTCAGTGTAACCCATGTGCTGAGTAAAAGACTCCATGTATTCCTTGACAAGATATAACAAATTGAAATCATGTCTGTTGCACTGTTTACAGGTTTCAGCAACCTCCAATGCTTCATTCCCATCTTTTATGAGTGGGCCGAGGGAGTGGGCCAGTTATTTGGGGTTGTGCGTTGGAAGATAGACTCATCCTCAAGGATATTCCACAATGGGGAAATCGTCCATGCCCAGAGATGAGCAGGGCCCCCAAAACTCCGATTTCCAGATGTTGTCAAAAGAGACAGAAAAGCCGCCAGTGTTAATCACAACAGGTGGGAGATTCGAGCTGGCAACCAAAGGGAATGGCGACACCAGGTGTGGGCAGGGGTTCGCCCGTGGGCCCGGGATTGCGGGACCCGTCGTGGGCAGGGCGGAAAATTCAGCCACCCGGCAAAATGCCCATCGACTTTCGGCAGGAATTTCAAAATCCCGGCCATCGTTTCAGAAACTCCACAGCAGACGCCAGCCCTTCAATCGAGGCGACAGCAGAGTTCACATCACCGGGAAGGAAAAACGTCTTTCCAGGATTGGCTTCTGCAACGATCAAAGGAAATGCGGATGACCTCATCAGACCGCGCAAAAGTTCCGAGGCTGCGGATAGGAGAGAAGGGTGCCAATCACAGGAAGGGGGCATTAAACACCAGACAGATTTGGAAAGACTGGCTGATTCACTGCCCTCTGTGGCACAGGGACAATGAGGTCAGCGCTTGGCATCCCCATTGCCACCCCAAGCTTCAGTCCATTCCACAACATGTGGGATTCTCCATTGCCCAATACCAGGGGCAAGTTTCCCAATCTTGCGGAGAATGGAGCATCGGCTGAAAAATGGGTTGGGTGCCCTACTCCGGCCCTACCAGTGGTGGCAGCAGTGAGCTACACACCGGCGGGAGGATGCAAATCAGTGATTTGCACCCATTTGATCTGATTAATGGGCTGTAAGACCCAGTCTCCACCCTCCTCCCCCCCCCCCCCCCCCCAAGAACCAAACCCCACAGTGGGAAACCCTCCCGGCGGGATTTGGTGCACGTTTCCCAAGCGTGTTACTGTCACGGTGGATCCTGAGGTCGGTAAAGGGGTCAGTGCAATAACTGTGGTGTCCCCCCCCCCCACAACGCAAGTCCTGCCTCCCGCCAAAGCCCCAGCTCCCCCAATCAGAGAACCCCATCCAAGATCACTATCAGACACCCCCACTAGAGACCCTCCAACAGACCCTCCAACAGAGACCCCCCCAACAGAGATCCCCCCAACAGAGATTCCCCCCAGAGACTTCTGCTGATTAACAGTCCAGACAACAGTGAAAAATCACAATATTTTAACTTACCCTTCCCTAACATCTGCTGCCTCAGACAAAAGTGTTTAAAGCAGCAGCTGTTACAAGTGTCAGAGGCTTCCTTGAAAGTACATTCAAAGGGCCTTAAATCCTTTGACAGTCTTTGAAATGCAAATCTTCCAGTAAATTTCACACTTTGCATTAGTCAGTGATTGACAGTTTTATTACTCCAGGCACAGCTGTTTTGTGGATTGTTAATATATCTTTCCTTTCATGCTTTAATGCATCTCAACTACCCTATTTTGACGTTAACCACAATGTTCATAAACATTCTTGCTACGATTGATAGTTCCTCACCCCTTCAAAAGCAGCTAAGTGCTTTCTATTTTGCAAAAGACAAAGTGAAAGCTGCTGGGAATGGTTTGATGATAGTGTTTCATGGGGGGCTGGAAGGGGGTCGGGTCACCCTAACCTGGGGAAAGGAGAAGGAATCGCACCTGGGCGCCACTCCTAGCGTCTGCGGAGACCAGTAGGGAGTCCCCACCGGTGGGGCCACTTAGTCTCCAGAACAGAGAATCCAGCCCGCGATGTACTCATTCCAGAGCCACTGGAAGAATGGAAATTACAATCTTGTTAAAATCCAGACAAGATCCTCCCAGAGGCCAGGTTTACAGGTAAGTCTCAGTTTAATTTTGAATGTTCGATGTTATGTGGTAAATTTGATTTGGGTGGCTTCAATTTCGAGAGAGGCCTGTGATTGGGTGGAATATTTTAATTGTTGGAGGGAGGGGGACATATTTGATAAATGTGATTATTGAATGATGAAAGTAAATAATGAGCAATTCAAACTGGTTGAAAAAGAACTACAGAAACTTAAGCCAGGAAGGATGGAGGAAACTGAATGGTTAGAGCTGGAAACTGGGCTGAGATTGGGTTAAACTCTATCTACAACGTAGATCAGATTTGCTGGGGCAGATTTTCTACCTGTCCCTTTACAGGGCCATCGGTTTATGACAAGAGCTAAAGAATTTTTTTGTTATTCATTCACAGGATTGAGCATCACTGGGTAAGGCCCATCTGATATAACCCAATGGATTGCTAGGCCGTTTCAGGAGATAGTTATGTCCCAACCACATCTGGAGACACACCTTGGCCAGACCAGGTTAAGTCAGTCGATTGCCATCATTAAAGGGTATTTATTAGTCAACCCATTTTTTTTTAACGACACAGATTAATGTTCATCGTTATCGATACATGTTTCTTTTTCAAATTTCACATCGAGTTCATTTAAATAAATTTGGAATGTAATTTAAATTCCCCAGTTGTTTGGTGGGAGTTGAACCAATGTGCATCGAACGATCATTAGGCCAGATCTCTGGGTTATTTGTTCGATAGCATGGGGCAGCTCCGGATTTGCGCTGATGTGCGACAATGCTGTTAATTTTGGGGGTTGATAAATATAGGGCAGCAGGGTAGCATGGTGGTTAGCATAAATGCTTCACAGCTCCAGGGTCCCAGGTTCGATTCCCGGCTGGGTCACTGTCTGTGCGGAGTCTGCACGTCCTCCCCGTGTGTGCGTGGGTTTCCTCCGGGTGCTCCGGTTTCCTCCCACAGTCCAAAGATGTGCGGGTTAGGTGGATTGGCCATGCTAAATTGCCCGTAGTGTCCTAAAAAGTAAGGTTAAGGGGGGGGTTGTTGGGTTACGGGTATAGGATGGATACGTGGGTTTGAGTAGGGTGATCATTGCTCGGCACAACATCGAGGGCCGAAGGGCCTGTTCTGTGCTGTACTGTTCTATTCTATTCTATCTTTTGTTACCAAACAGCGAAGAGATATGCCAGGAAAAGGTTTGCTGAGATGAGTGGTGGATGCTGAATTCTCCAGTGCAACATTCCTGTATTCCCTGTTTCAGCAGAGCTGTTTAACACGTTATTAACGCAGCTTAACGCCCGCATTAAAATAGCAGAGAAATGCCATGCCAACGTGTACAGCAGCTACCAGTTGATACTGCCAATCATTTGCAGCCTGTACAGACAGATCTTCACAATGACGTTCATTCAGTATTAAGGACTTGATGTTGTGTGACAGGAGGTTTGAGTACCACCCTGCAAAACAGTTCATTGCAGTGAGGAAAAATTATCGTTCAGTTCTGGTGAAAAAGGGCCGAAAAAATGTACTAAAACCCAACTCAGCGCAGATTCTTTGTAAACTCCGCCTACAAGAGAGACCAATTCATCCTGACTGAATCGCAGCTCAGTCATGATGTGGGAAACAAAAAAAAAAATCAAAATTAGAAATATTTTCAGCGAGTAAATGTGATTTATTGCAAGACAGTCTTGGTAGAGGACCTGTAAAATGTACAGAACTGACCAGGTTAGGACCTCTGACAACTAAAAATGCAAATTCAGCATGCAGCAATTAAGCTGGTAACAGACTTTTCATTTAAATATTATCTTGGGATCAGCAACACCACATGATGGGGATGAACGTGACTTGGCTCAACACAATGCCTTCACAGATTGAGAGAGTGACAGAGAATGGAGCTATTTACAAACAGCTGAATGAGGAGGAGGCCATTCAGCCCCTCGGCTTAGAACATAGAACAGTACAGCACAGAACAGGCCCTTCGGCCCTCGATGTTGTGCCGAGCAATCATCACCCTACTCAAATCCACATATCCACCCTATACCCGTAACTATACCAATATAAAGTTTTCTCTATATTGCGATGAATGGGAAGGAATTTAATCCATTTAACCAGCATGAGGGGAGGTACTGATTGGCTAATTGCCCGACAGGTGAAATCCAAGGAGTGCCATTAATTTATCTCAAACATTGCAGTTTCTCGCCTGTACTGAGGATCCCAGTCTCTTAATTTATACCGAGTGATTTTGCAAAATATGCATATGCATTGTCCGAAAGAAAATGAAGTATTTCTCTAATAGCAGCTGAGCCCGAGCATCCACAGCAAATTCAAAATGATCCCCCTGCTCAGCACTTTTTAAACCAGATTGTTTATGGTGTCCTTTGGCCCATGCAACAGTCACATTCTGCTCCAAGTCGTATAGATCCTAATGCGATATGATTCACTGCCAAAACCAGCAAGCTAAAATTAAGCAAAACATTTCAGGATTCACGAGTTCTCAGTCTAAGGTTAAACGGACACTTGCTATTTCACTGCACTGTTGCAATGCTTTAATCGTAACTCAGTTGACTTTTTTTTTCCCAAAATTATTTTGTGTCAAACCCATTATGTACATAAGGCAGAGATTTCTAGAATCCTGGGAACATTGAATTGGTTATTGCAAAGCACTGGCTTCTCAATAGGGCACAAACAGGTCGATCTGCCCCAGTGACCCAGTTGGTCCGTGCAATATCCTGTGTAGTTATTTTTGCTGGTTGTGAGATTAAGCCATTGGTAGAACTCCCTGCTCCTTGAAAAGCACCATGGGATCTTTAGGGCCCACCTGTAGATGAAGGCCCTGGTTTCGTGTTTCACTACGGAGGACTGCAACTTCGACAGTGCAGCACTCTCTCTCCAGTCGCTCAAACCTTCCTGGTATTTCCTGGACTATTGAACATTGAGGAGTGACCCAGGTTCGATCCCGGCCCGGGTCACTGTCTGTATGGAGTTCCCTGTTATGTGGGCGTCTCTGATGATCAGGTTCCCTGTTCGGGGGGAATCTCTGACATTCAGGTTCCCTGTTATGGCATCGTGATATGATATGCAGGGTTCCCTGTTATTGGGGGGGGGGGGGG
Source organism: Scyliorhinus canicula (assembly GCF_902713615.1). Lineage (NCBI taxonomy): Eukaryota > Metazoa > Chordata > Chondrichthyes > Carcharhiniformes > Scyliorhinidae > Scyliorhinus > Scyliorhinus canicula. The sequence continues at coordinate 7,857,613 of NC_052164.1, forward strand.
GGGGGGGGTTCCTCTGATATGCAAGGTTCCCTGTTATTGGGGGGGGGGTCTCTGATATGCAAGGTTCCCTGTTATCGGGGGGGGGGCTCTGATTTTTTTTTTTTTTTTTTTCTTTTTATAAATTTAGATTACCCAATTATTTTTTCCAATTAAGGGGCAATTTAGCGTGGCCAATCCACCTACTCTGCACGTTTTTTGGTTGTGGGGGTGAAACCCACGCAGACACGGGGAGAATGTGCAAACTCCACACGGACAGTGACCCAGAGCCGGGATCGAACCTGGGACCTCAGCGCCGTGAGGCGGTTGTGCTAACCACTAGGCCACCGTGCTGCCCTTGGGGGGGGGGCTCTGATAATCAGGCTTCCCACGTATATGTAGCTATGCTGCTGGCCTCAAATGCTCAATGTGATATCCATGTTTAAACCACTCCCCTGGGTCAGGAGGTTTCCCCGGCAGCATGGTAATGGGCTAAGCCGGGACAAGATCACGGTTACTCGGCTACAGGTTGACCGTCCGACTGCTGCTCAAACAGAGCTGATGCTTTCAGTCGCTGCCACTTTGAGACAAATGTTTATGGGCTTTTGCTTCAGGGCCATAATTAACGGGAGATGAGCTACTATCAGAAGGCGTCGCGAGTCTGGAATGATCGTAAAATAAAAAGACTTTCCAATCAAGACCTTGCAATCACATGCAAATCCATTCTCCGGCTGTTCAATGCAATATTTTACAGCTTGGAATGTGACAACTGGAGTTAAACACAGGGACGGAGTTTAATTAGAAATTAAAGGGCCGGGCTGTGCAGGAAGGTATTTAAAAGCTAAGCAGTCAAATAGAATCTCACATTGCCGACGAGGTATAGGACATCTCTCACTGTCATGAAATTAGCACCCATGACATATTCGGGACCATTTTTAATCCTGTGTGTTTTTGGGTGTGATGGTGAAAATGGATACCAGATCCTTCAGAGATAAAGTAAGGACATTATGGTAAATCTTTATAAACCATTTGGCTATGGATTGGGTATTGTGGCCAATTCTGAGCATCGCATTTCAGGAAGGATGTCAATGTGAGGGAGAGGGAACAGTGGAGAGGTCCCAGAATGGGACCAGCGATGAGATGGTTCAATCACGTGGAGAGACTGTGGAGAAGCTTTGGCTGTTCTCCCTCGAGTAAATTTGATAGAGGTGAGGAGATTCAAGGACGATGCTGGAGGGTTGGCAACCCCAGCAAGCTGGCATGACTCATTACCTTGCCATTGCTCATGGCGCCATGAATGTTGGCGCATCTAGGTATCTGCGAGCAGAATTGTGCACAATCCCTGCTATCAATGGTGGTGAGCAGAGATGAATCGCAAGAAAATATTTGCAGGAAAGAAATCTTCTACATCAATGAAGTGATCTCCTGGGGGAAACCAGTTAATGATAACTGTAGATGATATCTCCAGGCAGACCAGTGTCGGATGACAATGGGCCAATAACCCACAGCATCTATATAAAGGCATGGTGAATACAGCTTCAGAAACACAATTCATCAAAGCAGATATGAGCGGCACCTGCTGGTCAGTATTTATTGCCCATGCCTAGCTGCCCATGAGATGGTGCTCATTGTGATATTATGTGAAATGTTCAGAATGCAAAGGGTTAATGTCCTATCATAATTGACCACTAGATGGAGCTAGATGCAGAACTATATAAAGCACTGACCCACAGGCTTCTGGGAGAGGGCGAGAAAGAGTACAGAGGAGAGGTCTAGAGAATGTAGAGTACAGTTATAGATAGAGTATAGACACTAGTGTTAGTAGAGTGTAGATTGTAGATCACTACATTATTGTTTACTCTCGGAGTAAGTGGTCAAGCTTTAATAAATAGTGTAAATAAAAGTTATGTTCGTTAATGAACTTAGCTTTTGTGAACACTACGACATCCATCCTGATAACAGAATCACAAAGAACACCACAGTCGTGTGCCACCATCTTGAGCTGTAGACCACGAGGCACTTAGAGGGCAGTGCTATGGTCCACACAGAGCGATGCAGTTCATATCGAACAAGACGACCCCCAACAACAACACTAACCCCCCCCTTATAACCAATCATGAAGCTACAGAGTGGAATTAATAACCAGTTCTACAGTTTCTCATTGTGTCTATACCCGACTGACCTTTCAAAGCCACCATTCTGGGCTGTGAATGATATAGCACCAGAAAGAGGCCATTCTTCCCATTGCACCTACTGCTGGTTCTGTGCCAAAGCTAGCCGCATTCTACTGCACAAACCCTGGGCCCTGGCATTTTTTCGACTTCAAATGTTTACCAATTTGCTGTTGGATGTTACCATCAAACCCACCATCTTTTCAATGTGCTCCAGGTTACAACAGCTTCACGGTGTTACAAATGTTTCCTTGTGTCATTTCGGCATCTTTTGTCATCAGTGACTTGCGGACCACCTGATACTCGATCAATGGTACAGCACAGGTACAGAATGCAGCTGCTGGGGGGACACGGGCTCTTATACTCCGCCTTACTGGGCGGAACCAGCAGGCAGGCTTCACCAATGATACAGCAGCCTCAGGTACCTCCCACACCAATGGTCTTACAGCATTGTCCAGGGTTCCGTAATACCGACTGCCACACCACCCTCCTGCCTCTCAATAGCTGCTTTCCCAGCACTGGATTGCCACCCTCCTGCCACTAGATTGCCACCCTGCTGCCACATGGTGCGAGCTGCCACTTTTTACATAGCATTTACAGTGCAGGAGGCCATTTGGCCCATCGAGTCTGCACCGACTCTTGGAAAGAGCACCCTACCCCCTTCCCAAGGTCAACACCTCCACCCTATCCCCATAACCCAGTAACCCCACCCAACACTAAGGGCAATTTATCATGGCCAATCCACCTAACCCACACATCTTTGGACTGTGGGAGGAAGCCGGAGCACCCGGAGGAAACCCACGCACACACGGGGAGGATGTGCAGACTCCGCACGGACAGTGACCCAAGCCGGAATCGAACCTGGGACCCTGGAGCTGTGAAGTGATTGTGCTATCCACAATGCTACCATGCTGCCCTTGTTTCAATCCTACATATTTACAATGTACACACAGAACGTGGTGCGAGCTGTCAGTCCAGAGATCAAACGGTGTGAATTAAGGGTTTAATTCTTCCGAGATAAAAATGTGTGGAATTAGAAACTATCCAACTCTCTGGTTGTAGCAGTGATTCAGCAGAATACTGGGGATTAGTGCTGTGATCTTAATAATCAACATGTAGCAGAACACAGAACCCTCTAGGTCAGGATTTATCATAGTGAAGGCTGTGACCCGTGGGCGGGTCGCGGGCAGGTGTCAGAGGGGTCACGGAGTTAAGGGCCCTGGTATTCAGGTCCGTGGACACACAGTCCTGTACCTCGACCAATTCGGTGAGAGTGAATGAGAGACGGTTCTGTGACAGAAGGGATGGGGACAATATTGAAACAAAGGCTAGTCACTGAGCTCACTTACTTAACCGTGTGCAGTGAATGTCTTGTGCTGGCTGTGTGCCACCTCGCTCACTACCCGTAGCCCCACACCTGACTTGTTGCAACTGCTCAGTGTTGGGAGACAGTTGCTGTCACCAGAATCTGTTCGCCTGGTGATTTATTTCAGCCCACACTAAAAGTATTTGCCCCTCCACACTTTGAACATTAGCAGAAGTGGAACCCAGACATATTCCATCGTGACGTAGGCCCCGAATCTGCGACCTCCGCCTCACAGAATGATAATGGCGGCAGGTGCATGGGAACCTGAAGTTTGCCCTCGAAATCTCATGTATATTCCTGACTCTATTTTTGGAATGGTGGCAAGAAGGATAATGTTTTGAGCACTGAAATAGGAAGGTAAGAAATTCTATATTTTTACAAGGCATTAATTTGTAAATATTGTATAATGTTTGATGAGTTTTCTGATATCGGAGAGTACAGGCCGGGATCCTACCCTCCGGAGGCTATATCCCCACGCCGGCGGGAAACCCGGCGCCAACCACTCCGGCATCAACGGCCCCCAAGGTGAGGAATTCTCACCTGTCTCAGGGGCTAGGTGGATGCCAGAGGGATTGGCGCCACTCCAGCCAGCGCCAAAGTCTCCAGCATGCACAGAACGGCCGGCATGATTCCGCGCATGCGTGGATCGGCCAGCATATTCCCGCGCATGCGCGGACCGACTGGTGTATTCTCGCGCATGCGCGGGGGCTTCTCTTTTCCGCGCCGGCCCCCAGGTAATATGGCAGAGGAAGAAGTGCCCCCACGGAACAAGCCCGCCTGCAGATCGGTGGGCCCCAATTGCGGGCCAGGCCACCCTGGGGTCGGGCCCCCCCCGAGAACCGCCCATTGGGGCCCGGAGAATCACCGGGGGGGGCGTCTGCTGTCAACGGCCCCCGACCGCGTGATCCCGCCCCCACCCGAAAAATGCCGCCGGAGAATACGGCAGCCGGCGTCGGGGCGGGATTTGCGCCTCCAACCGTGGATTCTCCGACCCGGCGGGGGCGTGGAAATGCACAGATATCCTCAAGTTTTCTTTGATTTGAAGTCATGGGGAAGTTTTGCAGAACTTTCCCTATGGAAATTAACTTGTAAGTCGAGTCCATCATAGAGTAGTGTTTCTGGATCTTCCTTCATAGCTGTTTTTGCACCAGGACTAACAGCCAGCTAATACACCAGGACTACCATCCAGCTAATACACCAGGACTACCATCCAGCTAATACACCAGGACTACCAGCCAGCTAATACACCAGGACTAACAGCCAGCTAATACACCAGGAGCTACTGGATAATGATGCTGGACAGGAAAATGGGATGATTTTGTTTCTGCCCCTTGCCTGGGGCAGGAAAACGTTAATGTCCCAAAGACTGCCTTGTCTCCGGAGAGACTGGGTAAGCGAATGTGACGTGGGTCCCAAAGGCCGGACAGTTGGCCAACGTCAGTCCCGGGAAGAAACGTTTAAAAACACTGCTCTGGGTCATACACCAATCTTCCCATTATTCTCTAGGCTGCCCCACTTTGAGTCCCATCCACAGGGGCTGTTTAGCACACTGGGCTAAATCGCTGGCTTTTAAAGCAGACCAAGGCAGGCCAGCAGCACGGTTCAATTCCCGTACCAGCCTCCCCGAACAGGCGCTGGAATGTGGCGACTGGGGGCTTTTCACAGTAACTTAATTGAAGCCTACTTGTGACAATAAGCGATTAGAATTTGTGTAACAACAACAGTAATCGATCTCCCCCCCCCCCCCCCCCCCCCCCCCCACACCCTGCTGTCAAGCATAGTAAGTGGGTCTGCAGTTTGTAGACTGACTATAATAAGACTGACTTCACCCCAAACCAATGACTCAAGTAGCATGTGATCAGGGCAGCACGGTGGTGCAGTGGTTAGCACTGCTGCCTCACGACGCCGAGGTCCCAGGTTCGATCCTGGCTCTGGGTCACTGCCCGTGTGGAGTTTGCACATTCTCCCCCACAACCCAAAGATGTGCAGGTTAGGTGGATTGGTCACGCTAAATTGCCCCTTAATTGGGAAAAATTAGAAAACAAAGAAACATTTGATCGTCATTCAATATTCAAAAAGATCTGCCCCCTATGTTTCAGATCAGGAGACAGAAATGCCACATTAAAAAAAAACTGATGACGAATTGCAGGTAATGGACAGCCTGTGATACAGACACGAGGACGGGCTGTGTGGTCAGACAAGAAGTAACTATTTAAGTGATGCACGTGAAGATTTCCACGGCACAAGAGGAATTCTGAATATTAAACCCAACACAATCAACTGGCTGTACATCATGTAAGAGGTCACTATAACAGGCAGTTATTGAAAACCTCCAGGACACATCTTTTGTTCAATCTTCTTTAAATATGGTTTTGAAATTTCCTTTCTGCTCTGATCTTGGGTCAACTGTTTCGTACCAGCGGCGGGATCACAACGGGCAGGCATCGCAATTTTGCTTATTTTTATTTACCCTTCCAGTACCCCCCACAGCACTTAAACATTGGGACAAATGGCCATTCCCCAGGGTGGACCCAGAACAATAAGTGACATTTGGCTCACACAGGAGGGGTATTATCAAAAGCCCCAATCCAGCAATAACCTGGCATCCACAGACACAAACCTGAACGTGCCGCACACACACAAATATGTGGGCACACATACACAAAATCAAGTGTGTGCATAGCAAGTGTACACTGAAGCACTCGTGCACACATACCACATTCATTTCACACACAGACACGCACACAGCTACATACACTCATGCAGGCAGCTACACACACATTGACACGATCACTCAGCACTCAGAAATATCCCTACACATACGTATGCACACACACAGCTGCACACACACAGGTGCACACACATACTCCTGGAAAAGTCACTTTATAGTGATCAGGGGTAGGAAACATGGCTAACTCAGGACATTGCCCCCATTGCCAGCCCTGCTGAGACTCGCTAACCCAGCAACGTCTGTGTGATCTGCATCCAGGGGAGACAGAGGAGTGACACCTGCCGCCATTTACCAAACACAAGATGAAGCTCCCCAGCACAAATCACTCTCTGCTCCTCAAATGGTTTAATCGATAGCAGGAATTGATAAATAAGGCTTGTGTTTCACAATCAAGTCTCAAGGGGAGAGAATAGGTTCCAGGAATTACAGATATTATTATCCTGCCGCATAATAACCCAACACCTTTCATCTTCGATCCTGCTTAATTAACTCGCAAGGAGAGATGTGAACACGTTTATCTAGGTCACAGCGCCTCCTCCTGGCTCAGACTGCAGGCTGTAACCTCACTGCTGCTCCACGCGTGCAGAAGCTGAATTGGTGCACACACCTTCCCTTCTCCGGGCAGTAGAGAGGCAGAGGGAGAGGGTTGGCAAAGGATTAATACAGCCCCATGGCACATCCAGGCAGTACCAATTACAGAGTTAGAGCTCGGTGACATCGCAAGAGGGCTCAGAAGGCATTGCTATTGATGTCAGTGACATCCAAATGTCATCATATATATATTTACAGGCTCGCCCCTTTAAGGGGGCGCACATCAGAAAGGTCATGTGACCCGATCTGCCAATGGGAAACAAGCGCATCTCTCTGTGCAGAGCACAACTTTTGCAACCCATTGTGACCCCAGTGCCAAGAATGAAGCCATTGTTTATTTACTCAGTATATAGTTTGTTTGTTAATAAACCCTTCTGTTGTTCATCAGCCAACTGGAGGCTGCCAATCATTGCATTTACTACACTGGCGACAAGGAAAGACAACAGTGACTCAGATTGCACCGAGAAAAAAAAGAATGTTTCATAGAATTTACAGTGCAGAAGGAGGCCATTTGGCCCATTGAGTCTGCACCGGCCCTTGAAAAGAGTACCCTACTTAAACCCACACCTCCACCCTATCCCCATAACCTAGTAACCCCTGCTAACCTTTTTAGACACTAAGGGCAATTTACCACGGCCAATCCACCTAACCTGCACCCGGAGGAAACCCATGCAGTCACTGGGAGAAAGTGCAAACTCCACACAGACAGTCATCCAAGGCCGGAATTGAACCCGGGTCCCTGGAGCTGTGAGGCAGCAGTGCTAACCACTGTGCCACCATGCCGCCCCGCGGACAAGCTTGAAGGCACGTTTGGCTGCAAGAGTCAAGTCCAAATGAAAAGGTAGCCATGCCTCTCCTCAGGAAATTAGACGCCGCTACAGAGGACAGGGTACGTACAGCATGTGGAGCATTTGCAATATTGATTCTGTGCTAATGAATTAGTGGAGGAGAATAGGAAGAAAGCTATTTTTCTGACTGCATGTGGGACCCAGGCGCATAACTTGATCCAGAGTTTAACGTCCCCAGATTCTCCCGACACAAAGACATTTACAGAGCTCATTCAGTTAGCAAAGAGGCATTACCACCCAAAGCCCTCAATAAATTACAAAGATACAAATTTAACTCCATGGGGAGAAGCCCAGGGGAGACCATTGAGGCCATTGTAGCAAGATTAAGACAAATAACGGAGCACTGCGATTTTGGGTCAGCATTGGGAAGATATGTTGTGGGATAGATTGATATGTGGTGTCAACCCTACAGCTATGCAGAGAAAATTGTTCGTTGAATCAGAGTTTACTTTCAAGGTGGCGCTGGAAATGGGGTTAGCGTTAGAGATAATCGAGAAGGGTGCCCAGGAACTGCAAAGGACACTGAGCGATGAGGTCCGCCAGTCAGGGTGGGAATCTGTACTGGTTTAAGGAGCAAGAATAGCACAGAAGACAGAAGAGCCTCAAGGTATAGAAGAATTAAACAACAGCCGAGGAATGGGACAAAGTGCTCTCAGAGCGAGGAACTCACTCCCCAGGGTGTATAGGTTTAAAGAAGCAGAGTGCTTTGCACGTGGTAGAAAAGGACATTTGAAGCACAGGAGTAAATACAAGCAGAGCCTGCCCAGTACCAGCAGAGTAAATAATGCTGCTCCAGTGAATAGTCTGGAGGATTGCCCAGTTGGTGATTGGAAGGTGCTGTTAGTGAACGGCCAGCCATGGAATTTGGGAGTTGATAAGAGGGTGTCATCTACTGTTGTGATGGAACAGATCTACCGGACTCTCCAAGAAGTGGTTCCACCCCTGAGGTTGAAGAATACTGCAGCTAAACAGGCTACATATACCTGCGAGGCCAAACAAATAGTCAGGATGACCATGGCTCCAGTGAGTTACAGACAGCAGTCTGCACAGCTGCCATTGATAGGTCTGGGCCAAGGACTGAGTTTTATGGGGCATGACTGGCTATAATTATTTTAATTGATGAAGTGCGGCCTACTCAAAGTCAGAAAAAACAAGATGTTTTCCACAAGGAATTGGGAAAGAGGGAAGGATTGCAAGCAAAAATTCACATAGACCCAGAGGCGACTCCAAGATTTTTTAAAGCAAGGACCATGCCCTACGCAATTGTAGAGAAGGTAGAAACCGAATTAAAATGATGGGAAGATTTGGACATCATTTGACCCATACAATTTGAGGAGTGGGCAGTACCCATTGTGCCAGTAGTCAAACCATGTGGAGATTACAAGCTGACAGTAAATCTAACCGCAAAATTAGTTGGGAAAATAGAGGATTCCTATAGATTTCCAGCGGATTTGATATAAAGCAAGTTGGGTATGAACCACACTTACCAACAGTTACGTTTCAAGAGGATATGTCACAATAAATACTTCTAAGGGGTGATACCATTGGCCATTGGGGTTACACCATCTTCCAGTGGACGATGGAGAGTTTGCTTCAGGGTTTGCCCAGGGTTGGCGTTTATTTGAACAATGTTTTAAGAATCGGAACCACTAAAGAGGAACATCTGGTCAAATTGGACAAAGTTTTGAAGAAGTTTCAGGAAGCAGGAGTGCATTTAAAGTGCGCCTTCCAAGCAAAAAAAGTGGTTTATCTTGGTTATCGGGTGGACACCGAGGGATTACACCCCATGGAGGACAAACTGAGAGCAATTAAAGAGACACCAGCCCGGAAGAACGCCTCAGGACTTTCCTAAATGGTCAACTTCTAATCCTCCCAAATCTATTCACATTGCGAGCCCCATTGTATGTGCCGTTATAGAAGTGCCAGAGATGGTGATGGAGAAAAACACAGGAAGAAGCTTTTAACCAGGCTCTTCAGTCTTCATGCTTACTAGTGCATTTCAATCCCTCTAAGAAGGTAATACTTCCAAGCGATGCATCACTGTATGGGATAGGGGCTGTGTTATCCCAGACAATGTATGAGCGTCCTAGAGACCCACATGGTATGTATCATGAACCCTAACAGACGCGGAAAGAGGATATTCCCAAATCGAAAAAAGGCCTGGCTATTATCTCTGGCATTAAGATGTTTCATCAGTATCTTGTTGCAGCTTCCTCGCACCCCTGGGAACGGCCGGGTTGGCCATAGGTGAGAGTTCATGTGGGTTATGCGGCTCAGTCATGGGCGTGATGTGCCCTTTGTTAGTGGACACCCATTAAAAATGGATGCAGGTATTTGAAATGAAGGCCACAACTTCCTACACCCCAGTTGAGAACCTGTGCCAACGTTTCGCCACCCTCGGCGTACCTGACGTCATCTCTGACAACGGAACGGCATTCACAAGTGTGGAATGCCAGATGTTCCTGACGGTTAACGGGATAAAGCATATTCGGACCGCACCTTATCACCCTTTGTCAAATGGGTTGGCTGAACACACAGTTCGGATATTCAAGGCTGGTTTGAAGAAGCAATCAGCTGCGTCACTGGGAACCAAGATGGCGCGGTTCCAGAACAATCCGGCATCCCACTACTGGCCCAGCTCCAGCTGGGCTGCTGATGGGCTTGGGAACCAGGTTAAACCTGATAGTTCCAAATTTGGTGGAGAGGACGGCAGTAAGGCAGCGTTGTCAGAAAATGAAACATGATTTGGCCAATATGGGAGGGGTAAGAGATGTATAGCTCGCCCCTTAAGGGGGCATGCATTGGAAGGATCATAAATCATAGAATTTACAGAGCAGGAGGCCATTCGGCCCATCGACTTTGCACTGGCTCTTAGAAAGAGCACCCTACCCAAGGTCAACATCTCCACCCTATCCCCATAACCCAGGAATCCCACCCAACACTAAGGGCAATTTTTGACACTAAGGGCAATTTATCATGGCCAATCCACCTAACCTGCACATCTTTGGACTGTAGGAGGAAACCGGAGCACCCGGAGGAAACCCACGCACACACGGGGAGGATGTGCAGACTCCACACAGACAGTGACCCAAACCGGAATCGAACCTGGGTCCCTGGAGCTGTGAAGCATGTGCTATCCACAATGCTACCGTGCTACCATATGACCCGATCAGCCAGCGGAAGGTGCGTACCGATATCTGCGCTTCCTGCCCACACGCCTCATTGAACATTACCTACCCCACCTCGGGCAGAGGGTGTGGCTTCATCTTTGGATTTTCTAGCCACCTGAGGACCCACCAGCCCCGGAGTGGAAGAAAGTCACCTTGGTGCTGAGGGACTGCTTAAGAAGAGGGAGGAGAAAGGATGAGGTAGCTGCGGGATTGGATATGATAATTGGATAGGGCGGCACGGTGGCAGTGGTCAGCACAGCTGTCCAACAGCGCCCAGGACACGGATTCAAGTCCGGCCTTGGGTAACTGTCTGTGTGGAGTGTGCACGTTCTCCCCGTGGGTTTCCTCCGGATGCTCCGGTTTTCTCCCACCAGTCCAGAGATATGCAGGTAGGTGGATTGGCCATGCTAAATTTCCCGAGTGTCCCAACCTGTGCAGGTTTGGTGGGTTATGGGGACAGGGTTTGGGGGAAGGGGGGGGGGGGGGGGAGGGGCTAGGTGGGGTGTTGTTTCGGACGGTCGGTGCAGACGCGATGGGCCAAATGGCCTAATTCTGTACTGTAGGGATTCCAAGTGCGAACCACTGAGCTTCCGTGCCGCAGTATGCACAGTCATTGCTGTAACGCAGGAACTGCAGCAGTCTATGAAAAATAGATTAAAGACGAGGCGTTTAAAAGGTTAGCAGAGCCCCAAATGGAAAAGTCACCTGGTCTGGATGCATTCTAATTACTGAGGAAAGGAAAAATAGAGATAGCAGGGACTGTGACCACAATATTCCCATCCTTCTTCAGACTGCAAAATGTCACACACCCGCTCCAAAAGATAGAGCGAGACAATCCCAGTAATTACAGGCTCGTCAGCCTAACGTCTGTGACAGAGAAAATATCTGCGTCAAAATTGTTGCTTCGAAAAGCCTCGGTCAATAAATGACAGCCTGCAGAGATTTGGAAAAGGCAAATCATTTTACTAACCCGGCTACATTTTTTTTTTGATGAAATAATGGATTGATGAAGGTATTGTGGTTGATGTACAGACTCTTAACAGGCATTTGATTAAGTTCCACATGATAGAAAAGCCAATTTAAGGCCCATGGGATTGAGGTGATAGAGGCAGCCTGGGTATGTAATTGGCGGAGAGGCAGAAAGCAGAAAATAACGACGAACAATTGTTTCTCAGACCTGGAAGGGTTAGAGTTAGGGGCCACTGCTCCTTTTGATACACATCAGTGACCTGGACCTGGGCGTACTGGGCATAATTGCAGAGTTTGCAAACGATGTAATGAGGGAGGGCGACGTCAGGATGAAACAGGCGGGCTGCTGAAATGGGCAGACACATGGCAAAGATGTCACTTAACGCTTAGACAAGTGAAATGATTAAATTTGGTAGGAAATGGGAGGCGAGGGAAAATGAAATCAATGGTGCAAGCTTACGGGCAATATAGGAGCACCAGGATCTCAGAGTGCTTATGCACAGATCTTTGAAGATGGCAGAGCAAGTTGGGAAGGCTGTTAAATAACAAAATATGGAATCATTGGTTTTATAAACAGAGGCGTAACAAAGGAAAGCAAGGGCACCACGGTAACCCTTTCCAGATCACTGGCTAGGCCCGAGCTAGAGCACGCCATGGTCAATAATCAGAGGGGAGAAATTTACTTTGGGTTTCAGCAAAAGAACCCCAGGTGAGACGAGGAGAAATTACTTTTCGGCAGAGAGTTATGATGATCTGGAATCCTCTCCCTGGTGCAAACAAATTCAATAATGACCTTCAAAACGGACTTGGATAAATACCTGAAGGGGGACAGGTTACACATTTATTGAAACAGTAGGAGTGTAGGATTAATTGGAAAGCTCTTTCAAAGAGCATACACAGGAATGATGGGCTGAACAGCCTCTTTTGTCATTCTATTGTCTCATGCTCTCTGCAGGAACCAGGTACGTTTCAGAAACAAGAGATGCCAGTGGAGACAATCATTAAAATAAGATTTAAAATACCCCACCCTTTCCCATCACAGGTTCAGGGTCTGATAATTAATGATTAAAATCGAGGGCAACACAGTTGCCTAGTGGTTAGCACAGCCGCCTCACAGCGCTGAGGTCCCAGGTTCGATCCCGGCTCTGGGTCGGTGTGAAGTTTGCAGATTCTCCCCGTGCATGGGTTTCGCCCCCACAACCCAAAGATGGGCAGGCTAGGTGGATTGGCCACGCTAAATTGCCCCTTAATTGGAAAAAATAATTGGGTAATCTAAATTTATTTTTAAAAATAAATGAATGACTAAAACCTCCTAACGACAGAGTCCCTTCCAATAACTGGCAAGAGAGGCCATTCATAGCACAAATTTATGGAGTAATTATTCAGATAGTATATTAAAATTGGACAAGAGCTCATGAGAAGGGAGATTATGGTTTTCAGCGATTATACTGCATAAACAGCAGAGTAATAATGAGGGCGAGGTACAGGTCAGAATTAAAACTCGATAAAATCATATCATTACTGATCCATCACATGAACTACACAAAGGAAAGGAACACAACTCAAAAAGGCAACAGACAGAATGGCAAATCTACTTTACAAATGTGATCACTGTGTGAATTATCCGCAAAGATTTGCATTTCTATAGTGCCCACCATGAGCTTCCAAAGCCCTTTACAGCTAATATGTTATAATAATAATAATCTTTTTTAAAAAATTTTCACAAGTAGGCTTACATTAACATTGCAATGAAGTTACTGTGAAAAGCCCCAAGTCGCCACACTTCAGCGCCTGTTTGGGTACATGGAGGGAGAATTCACAATGTCCAATTCTTTAGGGAATTGTGGGAGGAAACCGGAGCACCCGGAGGAAACCCACGCAGACACGGGGAGAACGTGCAGACTCCGCACAGACAGTGACCCAAGCCGGGAATCAAACTGATGCACGATAAATGAACACAGAAATGAAGGAGTAGTCCAAATCGAAGGCTTTAATCTACAAGAAGTGTGCCCAGCAGCTTGAGTACATAAATGACCTGGCTGTTTGGAAACACGGGTTCTTATACTCTGCCTCGTAGGCGGAGCTACCTTCCTCTCGACCAATGAGAAGACAACACTTGGGCCAATGGGCAGCGAGCTGTCTACACCAATAGCAGCTCACACTCCCAGGTACCGTAATGCCCCTAGTCATACTACCACACAAACCTGGGACCCTGGCGTTATGATGTAATAGTGCTACTCACTGTGCTACCGTGCCGCAGTATGTAACACAGGAATTGCAGCAGCCAATTTGCACACAGCAAGGTCCCGCAAACAGCAATACGACAATGAGCCAATGGTGGCCGAGATCTTGCTGTGAGCAGCAAAGCAATGGTTTTGGCCAATCACCTCCCACACTTTTGCTCACAGATATTTTGCAGGTGTGTCAGGGAAGATTTCAAGTTCTCCGTGTCCGTTACAGGGGATCTGTGGTGTCATGAGGCGGGAAAGCAGCTGGGAGGCTCTTCAGCCAATCAAATTGAAGACTCTTCACTGAGCCACGCAGAGCACAAAGCAGAGAAGTAAAAATACAGGGAGTATGAACAAACAAATTTGAAAAGGAAACAAATAAAAATTAGGAAATGCACATAGGAGTATCGGAGATGCAAAAGTTAAAAACAGAGGGACATCCGGTGACGGCGGGCGGGAGGCAGCCGCACACTGGAGGGCTCCCGCTCGGGAATAGAAATTTTGGGGTTTTAACGCCCGGTCCCAGGGGCAACGGAGGCTGAAAAAGCTGTAAGAAGGCACAGGGAGGAGAAATGTCCAAGCTTGGGAAAAAAACAGCCGTGAAAAAGGGGGTTAACGAAAGTCTGCTGGTGAGTGGAAAAGTCAGCGCAGGAACTGGAAGGGAAGTGGAGGCTGGAGCACCAGGGGAGGCCGCATCGCTCACAGCAGAAGAAATGAACAAGGTGATGGCTGTGGAACTTGAAAAACAGTTCACAAAGCACATGGAAGCGATGAAGAAGGAGATGGGGGCGGTATTGAAAGTGCTAGTGGAGGAGGCGATTGCCCCGGTGAGGATGGCGGTATCAAGCACAGTGACGGAGGTGCGGGAGCAAGGGGAGACACTGAAAGAAGTGGAAGCGGCATTATCGTAGCACAGTCATCAACTCACCTCGATGGGGAAGGAGTTGCGGAAGGTGACTGAGACCAACAAGGGTCTACGAGCCAAAACAGATCCTGGCATCAGAATCTGAGGATCGTGGGTCTGCCCAAAGGGGTAGAAGGCCTGAGGCTGACGGAGTATTTCGCCACGATGTTGGCGGAGCTATTGGGGGAGGGGGACGATCCCTCCCGATATGAACTGGACGGGTTCATCAGTCGTGGAAGGCCTATACAAAGGCGAGTGAGCCGCCAAGGGTAGTAACTGTGTGTTTCCATAGGTACAGCATAAAGGAGAAGGCCCTGTGCTGGGCAAAGCAGAAGCAGGTGGTGTAGTGGGCTGGAGCTGGTATACGTGTATACCAGGACTTTACGGTGGAGCTGGCGAGGAGGCGAGCTGCCTTCAGCCGGGTGAAGAAGGCACTGTACATCAGTAAGGTGCAGTGCGGCATTGTATATCCAGCGAAGCTGAAAGTGACCTACAAATCCAAGGACTTTTATTTTGGGACGGCGGAGGTGGCGGAGGGGTTTGCGAAGGCAGAAGGACTGTGGCAGAATTGAGAATTGGGACTGAGAGCGGGCCGTGTAACAATGTAGCCTCACGTAACTTTATTTTCGCACTGTGTTTTGGTGTCTGTACTAAATGAGTCAACACTGTATATTTGGACAAGGGAAGAGTTGGTACTTTGATTTGTAATGATGGTTCTTTGGGGCTTGGGTGTGTATGCTGTGGTTCTGTGCTGAAGGGGTTTTTTTGGGACCGGGAAAGGGGGAAGGAGACCCGGGCGGGGGCTTCCACACTGTCCGGTTTAAGCCGGCCAGTGAACGGGAGTGGTGGGGGATGGGCTGCGGCTATCGGAGCCTGGTAGAACAGGTTTCGGTGAGTCTAGCCGGGGTGAAAAGTAGGGGGAAGGAACCGAGGTTGGGGGGAGGAGTTTACAACAGGAAGTGGAGGGGAGGAGTCTGGGAGGGGGTGTGGGGGCGTCTACAATTCATGGGTGCCATTCACAGTACTCTTTCGGGGATTGGATGGCATTGAATATTTGGGGGGGGGGGTGGTGGACTATATGTGCCAACGGTGACCAGGGGCGAGTCCTGATTCCTTTTTCTTTTTTCCTCCTTGGAAAGGTTTGTTTCATTTGATGCTTATATTGTCAAGTGGCCGTTGATTGGGGGTTGGTGGGAGGATGGGATTGTTGTTGTTGATAAGGGGATTGACATTGTATTCTTTACCGTTTACTGTTTGCTGGTGGGGGGGGGGGGGGGGGGGGGGTAAAATGTGAAAATGGAGAATAAAAATATTTTTTTTAAAAAGTTAAAAACAGAAAGGCTAAAAAATGCAACTTTTTATTTTTAATTTCTTCAGTGGAGATGAGGCTCCATGCTTATACTGCAATTTTTTTCAGGTCCAGAGAGGTTGTTCATGAGTAATCATCACTTATTACTCCAGACTGTCAGTGCGTGTTCTCAGACCTCCCGATGGCGTGGGACACGTGTCCCCTCACTTTTTGTAAACCTGGCGTGGCGGCTGCAGACTGTGTCCAGCTCCTCCGTAGTCGGGAGGGGGGGGGGAGGGGATTGGTGGGGGGTGGGGAAGTTATTGGCAAGCTGGGTCCATGTTGTAAGGTGTGGCTGCTGCAGGCCGCAGCCATGCGCATGTACAGCCACGGGACCGGCCATTCTGCGTCCGTATTGGCAGGTAAAGCCGGGGCCTTTAAGAGGCGCAGCTGGCAGCCCCCCACTCCCACCTGGCGGAGCATCGGCGCGGGGGCACTGCCGGCTTTTTTGTGTTAACGCCATTCAGATCCTGTGGAGATAGCCGCAGAATCGGAGAATCCCGTCTTTCAGCCGAGGCGTTAAGCTGTGCTAAGGGTGTTGCTATCCCCTGGATCCCCGGGTAATATTTGCAGTAACAGTAACGCCAGGAAACTCCCCCCGTGTCCTGGCCAAGATTTATTCTTCAGAAACATTACTAAAAATAGATCATCTGGTTATCATTAATGTCTTATCAATTACATCATTAAAGTTTGTTAATGTCAATTAACGCTGTTAAGATGAAGAGAAATAGGTCATCAATATTAATTGCCTTTGAGCAAATATAAATAGGGGATTCGATGGGCACACTTCACGTCTTCTGTGACCAGTTGGTACCACGGGGGCTGAGGTCCAACATCACCCTCCTAGGTTTGATATTTTGGTTCAGTAAAGTTTCCTTTGATGTTTTGTCTTAGCTGCAGTTCTGCCCAGGGGCTATCACCCCTGTCATTTTTGTTTAATTTATTGATTATTAGTTTTATTAAAAGAGTTAAATTGGGGCAGCACGGTTGCACAGTGGGTTAGCACTGCTGTCAAACGGCGCCGAGGTCCCAGGTTCGATCCCGGCTCTGGGTCACTGTCCGTGTGGAGTTTGCACATTCTCCCCGTGTCCGCGTGGGTTTCACCCCCACAACCCAAAGATATGCAGGGTAGGTGGATTGGCCATGCTAAATTGCCCCTTAATTGGGAAACAAAGTCATTGGGTACTCTAAAATGTATTTTTTGAAGAGAGAGTGTATATAGGGGAGAGGTGGGATACCGGGCGTGTGAGAGGAGAGCTCGAAGAACGAACTAGCCAATAAACTCTATTGATGAAGAAAACCTCTTGGGTGGGATTCTTCGTGCCACCAGCCGACCAATGGGACTTCCCATTGTGGGCTGCCCCACGCCGTCGGGAAATCCCCGGGCGTGGGTGCGCTGCTGGCGCACCCACGCCCGGGGATTTCCCGACGGCGTGGGGCTGCCCACAATGGGAAATCCCATTGGGAAATCCCACCGGAGAATCCCGCCAGCGGAGAATCCATCCCCTTGTGTATTGCTTTGGTATCACCAACTGTTTTGGATCCTATTAACAGTTACAGGGCACGATCGTATGGCCTCGTCAAGCCCGACTTGCTGACGCAGCGAGGCCTCTCGTGATATTTACGACCTGTGGGGGACACCTTGCGAGACCTAATGAGATGAATGTAAGTGCGGCCTCGTCCGGGCTATCCGTGCCAAAACCTCTCAAAAATTCCGGTTTAATAGCGGGGTCGCTCTCGATGCTGCAGACGCCCATTGTTTCTGGGACCTTGCTGCGCACAAATTGCCAGCTGCATTTTTCTTCTTTACAACAGCAGCAGCAGGGTAGCATGGTGGTTAGCATAAATGCTTCACAGCTCCAGGGTCCCAGGTTCGATTCCCGGCTGGGTCACTGTCTGTGTGGAGTCTGCACGTCCTCCCCCTGTGGCTGCGTGGGTTTCCTCCGGGTGCTCCGGTTTCCTCCCACAGTCCAAAGATGTGCGGGTTAGGTGGATTGGCCATGCTAAATTGCCCGTAGTGTCCTAATAAAAGTAAGGTTAAGGGGGGGGTTGTTGGGTTGCGGGTATAGGGTGGATACGTGGGTTTGAGTAGGGTGATCATGGCTCGGCACAACATTGAGGGCCGAAGGGCCTGTTCTGTGCTGTACTGTTCTATGTTCTATGTTCTATGTTCTAACAGCAGCCATACTTCATTGGCTGTAAATGCGCTATAGAAATAAAAACTCTTTGTCCACGGCGGACATTGTATCTCAATCCAACCTTCTCACATATTCCACAATTCCAACGTATGTCATTTCCGCACTGCAACTTGTGCACAAAACCTTAGCTAGACAAAAAAAAATGAGAGGTTTAACCAGTAACCTCAGCTGCCTCTTCCATTCTGAAAAGAGCTGTTTTGCCATTGTTGTAGCAGTAAAGACAATACAACAATATCGTCTCTGGAGATCTACATTTCAACGGTGACCGTCTGGACCAGCTCATTTCTTGGAAGGAAATCGTTACATATACTCAGAAGCTAATTGCATCAGAAACTCCCTCGTGACTTTGAAATGTTAAATGCATTCAAAATTTACAGATGTCTCCCTCAGACGCTGTTCTCAGATACAATTGATAGGTAAGCTTAAAGCAATATAATGCCCATCAGATGTATCAGGAATTATGTTGTTCATATCTGTTTGAATGGCACACTTAATAAATAACACGCTTGGCTGCCTGGAGATAAAGAGTCTTTTTTTTTTGGCTGATGGCCTCCAATTCAAGGAAAGACAGGAATTATATCTGAGCACAGGTCCCAAGATGTTCAATTAGCTGCAAGCCTGCAGGTTTTCATAGTTTGACAGAGAAATAGTTTGACAGAGAGAGAGGCTCCTTAGATTTCATTACCTACACCGAATTCATCAAGAGCACAGTTAAAAGATTTGGAAAAAGGCATCAAGGTGTTGGACTGTTGGGAGATAGAAACAGGAGAAGGCCACTCAGCCCCTCCTACCTCTTCTGCTATTCAGTTAGGTCACGACTGATCGATGTCTTAACCCCATTTCGCCATCTTGGTTCCCGAAGTCCTTACCAAACAGAACTATATCAACCTCAGCAGCCATTTAAGGGGAATGAGTTCTACATTTCCATTGCCCTCTGTCCCAAAAAGTGCTTCCTGATTTTGTTCCCAAAACGCTACTGCTGTGCGGTTTGATAGTTTGATGTGCAGGGCTGGTTTCTCCAGTCCCCCAGCCGCGTATTTTTCATTCACTGGCAACAAGATTCTCTCTTCCCGCCGCTTGTCAATGCGATTTCCCTTTGAAGCCAACCCAAGCCACCGGGAAACCCACATTCCATCCTATGTTTCTGGTCCTCTGATAAAGTCTTTTGCTTCTGCTTAATTACATTCCATGCAAATAAATCTAACTAATAATTTTAGCCCAAACTGGCTGGAGAAGAGCACTTGATCAAGGAAGCTCACACAATCCTCAATGCAAAAAAGGGTGATACTGTTAGCCCTTCAATCAGTTACTCCCATTCACCATCACACGGGTAAGATTTAACTTTGAGATGCTCGTGTCTGCTCGTGGGAACCCAACGTTTTTTGTGATCATGGCTGGCAAGAATTGGAAAGAACATGAATTGGAATCGAAATTAGGTCGTGATCATGAATGGCAATACAGCTGAACCTGTTAAACCCTCTCAAACCTGGGCTCATTGAGGCCACTTGTAACCTCTCAAACATCATGCTGCCGTGGGCAGCACGGTAGCATGGTGGTTAGCATAAATGCTTCACAGCTCCAGGGTCCCATGTTCGATTCCCGGCTGGGTCACTGTCTGTGTGGAGTCTGCACGCTCTCCTTGTGTCTGCGTGGGTTTCCTCCGGGTGCTCCGGTTTCCTCCCACAGTCCAAAGATGTGCGGGTTAGGTGGATTGGCCATGAGAAATTGCCCATAGTGTCCTAAAAAGTAAGGTTAAGGGGGGGGTTGTTGGGTTACGGGTATAGGGTGGATACGTGGGTTTGAGTGGGGTGATCATTGCTCGGCACAAGATCGAGGGCCGAAGGGCCTGTTCTGTGCTGTACTGTTCTATGTTCTATCCCTGAACAATGCCGAAAAAATTAAGAATTCAATATTAGCTTGGAAAAAACCCCATCAAATAAAACAAACAAATAGAAGAGAACTGTCAAAGCCTCCATCTGTTCATGTTCGAGAATCTGTCCTGTTGACGAATGAGCCAGTGATAATTTTCTGTTTATTTGGTGAATTGAGTGGATTGAAACGTTTGTAGTCATCCTGCCCATTTACACTGCATCATTCAGAAGAGCCTGAATATTGACAGCACCAAAATGACGGCACGGCGACACAGTGGTTAGCACTGCTGCCTCACCGCGCCAGGGACCCGGGTTCAATTCCAGCCTTGGGTGACTGTGCGGAGTCTGCACGTTCTCCCCATGTCTGTGTGGGTTTCCTCCGGGTGCTCCGGTTTCCTCCTATAATCCAAAGATGTGCAGGTTTGGTGGATTGGCCATGCCAAATTGTCCGTCAGTGTCCAGGGATGTGCAGGTTATATTAAAGGGTTACAGGAATAGGGTGGGGAAGTGAGCTTGGGTGGAGTGCTCTTTCAGAGGGTCGGTGCAGACTCGATGGGCTGAATGGCCTCCTTTTGCATTGGAGGGATTCTCTGATTCTATGATAATGCAGCATAGCTTTGGACTCAGGAGATGGGTTTCAAATCAGATTGCACTGGAATGAGTTCATAGAATCATAGAATTTACAGTGCTGAAGGAGGCCATTCGGCCCATCGAGTCTGCACCGGACCTTGGGAAGAGCACTCCACCTCAGCCCATACCTCCACCCTATCCCCGTAACCCAACCCAACCTTTGTGGTCACTAAGGGCAATTTAGCATGGCCAATCCACCTAGCCTGCACATCTTTGGACTGTGGGAGGAAACCAGAGCACCCGGAGGAAACCCATGCAGACACGGGGAGACTCCGCACAGACAGCGACCCGAGGCGGGAATCGAACCTGGGACCATGGAGCTGTGAACCAACAGGGCTAACCACTTTGCTGCCCTTGGTTTCTTAGAGAAAAAAATAAATCTACCATAACAACAGCAGTCAGCACAAACACATTCCCGAACCAGTAGAATTTTAAGCTGCTGTGTGATAATGTCCCATCATCGCTGCACCCTTCAAATTCTCGCCACTTTGTACCCCCCCACCCCACCCCGCCGCCTTTGCCCTGCAATTGGCGGTTAAGATTTCACTGCCAAGGCTCGAAACTCTGGAATGCCTTCCCCAAACCTTTCTGCATCTCCCTCATCCTTCAAGATGCTCCTTAAAACCCATCTCCCTGCATGAATCTCCTTATGCGCCTCAGTGCCACATTTTACCTGACAATGGTCCGGTGAAATACTTTGGCCATTTTACTACGCCAGAGGTTTTACATAAATGCAAGTTAATGTTGCCAGTCTCAATGTGGGCAGACAAAGGGTGACTAATTGCTGCAAATGTGACAGAAACCAGAACATTCTGGTAATAGACAGCAATTGTAACGAGAGTTCAGTTACACAACACACCCTATCACTGTTGGGGCTGGATCCATGTAATAAAATCGCCATTCCCACATTTACGCTCACTCGTCAACAAAACTTTTATTTTTTTGGTTGCAGTTCCCTAACAGCCAGGGTACTTCCTGGACTCCACCAATTGACAGGGGGTGGTGGTACTTTACCCCCCCCCCCCCCACCCCCAATCAGTGCTGTTTCCTGATAAAGTCAATCCCCCAAAAAACTGACCCAACCAAAACCCAGTAAAATCGTACCTTTGATTTCTCGGGCAATCACTGAAATTATACTTGAAGCACCTCACACAGGTGTCCTCTGTTCAATCCTGGTGGAATATTTTCACTTAACATCTCTGCATTCTTTATCGGACAGACTGAATTTAACACCACCTGCGCATCAATCAGTTTGGTCCAGAGATAGCATTTTTTTTTAAAAACAGAGATTTGAGGGCGGGGTGGGGGTGGGAGTGGGGGCGGAGGGGGGGTGGGGGGGGGTGAGGCAACCTGGTAAAGGCAGACAGACCAGCAGGTATGAAGACAGCGCCATAACATCGGAGGGAAAATAAGCATCTTCCCTTTTATCCCTCAAGCCGCATTTAAATGAAGACAGTGCACAAAGAATGGTGACTTGGTCACTGAGCAGACCCACGCTGTTCATGCAGAGCACATGCAGAAATGGCTGCACAGAAACGGTACTGACCTTGAAACTCCAATAGTTTGACTGCAATGGTAAAATTAATAGATGAGTTATTGGTTAGATTTTATCAGTACTGTATTACACCATGAATATCTGAAATTAAACCCGTGAAAAGACCAAAAGGTTTTGGAAGGGAGGAAAAAGTTATTGTCCGCTTCTCTCTCCCTCCAATTTTTATCCTTCTTTTTGCCTTGAATGATAAAGGTTTTTACTCCCATCGAGCAACACATCACTGGCACCAGCGACTAACCGGATTACGCACAGTTCAATAAGCGACTGGAAACGATGAGGCAATTCCACCATGTCGTGGGGAGGGAGGGCAATCAGGACTAAGCATGTTTTCACGTCATCCCACAGCCCAGTACACGAGGGTAGAGTGATCAGATCTCCTGGCTGATATCCACTGCCCCCCCCCACCCCCGCTAGCCCAGTAACACTGAGGTCAATAGGCCGAGAACAGTTAACGCTTTGACAAAGAGCCACCCAGACTGGAAACGTCAGCTCCCTTCTCTCTCCACAGACGCTGTCAGACCTGCTGAGATTGTCCAGGATTTGCTGTTTTTGTTTCAGATTCCAGCGTCCGCAGTCATTTGTTTTTTTTTATTAACAGTTAACGCAGTTTGGGACGGTCGATTGAACCGGTTTGGCTTGTTCCCGATACGAGAACGTGCACATCACAACTGTGTTTACCTGGGTAACTGCTACCCCTCCTGTGTCAATATGCTGGACAAACTCACTGGAGGTTACAATTCAGGATGATTTATGTCTTTGCATTGAATGCTTGTCGTAAAATAGATTGTTCAATATTTTTACACAAAGGCAGCAACCCCTAAATTAAATTCCTTCACGTTCTTGTTATTGGCCGTTTGAATTGAGGTTCTGCTGTGGCATGAAGTTTTTTTTTTTTAAATTTAGAATATCCAATTCATTTTTTCCAATTAAGGGGCAATTTAGCGTGGCCAATCCACCTAACCTGCACATCTTTGGGTTGTGGGGGTGAAACCCACGCAGACACAGGGAGAATGTGCAAACTCCTTACAGACAGTGACCCAGGGCCGGGATTTGAACCCGGGTCCTCAGCGCCGCAGGCAGCAATGCTAATCACTGTGCCACCGTGCCACCTCTGTGGCATGAAGTTAACTCAGGAAAGGCAATGTTCTCAGTGACTCTTGTCTCTACTCCCTGACTTTTTTCAAATTTAGAGTACCCAATCATTTTTTCCAATTCAGGGGCAATCTGGCGTGACCAATCCAGCTGCCCTGCACATCTTTGGGTTGTGGGGGTGAGACCCACGCAGACACAGGGAGAATGTGCAAACTCCACCTGAACAGTGACCCGGGGCCGGGATCGAACCCGGGTCCTCAGCGCCGTGAGGCAGCGGTGCTAACCATTGCGCCACCGTGCCATCTACTTCCGTGACTGTTAATGAAAGTACAAAGAATAGTTTACCAATGTTTCCCTTCCTTGCTGAAAGTTTTTGATATTTGAAACTTTGCTGGTTTTAAACTTTGCCCCTTGATTTGTCCAGTCTGAGGAATTTCTCATTGTTCCTAATTTCCCCCCGAAAAATGAGGCAACAGTAAAGCGACAGAGAAAGGAATTCCGAATCAAAGAATTAAGTATTCATTCATTAATAAACAGATAAACTGAAAGCTAATTTTAATATGGAGGGGGGTTAGGAGAATTTATATTTTTAAACCCAGAAGTTGTTTTCCTGTCGCGAAAGAAACCTTATTAAACAATCATCCCCTGTGTCAATACATTGGTGGGTAATTCAAACCCATTCTACACACAAGGGCCATACAACTGTCTGCTACTCAGCATTGTTGATTAATGTAGCCCTCCATCTGTGTTTAGCATAATTTATTCTACGTTTAAATAGTTTACGGTTACTGTGCCTTTGTGAATGAATGAATGCAGAGTTCCTGCTCCTGGCTGGGAAAAGAAAAATCGGATGTGTGTGTCTGGCGTGGTGGATGGAATCACAGATTCTGAAGAGGCAGCACTCTGCCCTCGGAGTCAGAAGGTGGTGGGGTCAAGTTCCACTTGAGGAGAGTCCATAATCCAACTTGAGCCACGGGGAATTGGGAGAATTGCGTTTGCCACACATGATTAGTGGAAACTGTGAATAGAGCATCACGGTTACTGTCAGAGTTTTCAAGTTATGACTTGGGTTAGTACCATTTTAACCCAATTGTTCGAA
The DNA here is from genome assembly GCF_902713615.1 of Scyliorhinus canicula. Taxonomy (NCBI): domain Eukaryota; kingdom Metazoa; phylum Chordata; class Chondrichthyes; order Carcharhiniformes; family Scyliorhinidae; genus Scyliorhinus; species Scyliorhinus canicula. The sequence goes on from NC_052164.1 coordinate 7,882,360, forward strand.
CAAGGAGTTGTAGGGTAAATGGCATTTGGGAGGCAACAACATTCTCTAGGTCCTTCCAAGAGGCAGAGAGGACGGCATTGTGACGATGACAACAGTTTTGAAAGAAAAGGGGACGGCATGTGACGCAGTGGTTAGCACTGAGACTGGGCCGCTGAGGACCCAGGTTCGATCCCGGCTCTGGGTCACTGTCCGTGTGGAGTTTGCACATTCTCCCCGTGTCTGCGTGGATTTCACCCCCACAACCCAAAGGTGTGCAGGGTAGGTGGATTGGCCATGTTAAATTGCCCCTTAATTGGAAAAAATTATTGGGTACTCTAAATTTAAAGAAAAAGTCTTGAAAGAAAAGGAACACAAATAAAGAATGTGAAAAGAAGTGAGGACCATGAATTGGATTCAATTTTAATTGGTTTTAGAAGCCAGGAAGGAGGTGGGTTAAGCCCTATCTACTCTGTGCATTGGCTCAGTAACTCTGAGAAAGGATTTTTTTTTAAAAAGACTGAGCAAGCAGAGGTACCTCAGAGATTGACGGGGTCTATGTAGAAAACATGAATATCATATGATGGCCAGTTTGTAATGTTCTTTCAGATACTGGTCGAAAAAGTATGGACCTGATCGAAACGCCTCATCGCGTCCAACTGGGTGACGCAACACGCCCATTAAAGCGAAGTTTACAATGCTCGGACGCCTTGTGATATCTAATTAGATTTCGCGAGACGTTGCGATCTAGATCTCGCCTTCACTGGGAGGGATCCAGATTTGCATATTTAATTGAGCCGTTAGCTTCACACAAATGTGTCTACGGCAGATTACCCCAAGCCTGGGATTGAACGCCTGCCTCGCGCCGCCGTTTAGCACTGGTTTCGACAAACGTGGACCAGGGGGTAATGGCGCTTCGGGGGGAGGGGGGTGGCCTCCCAGGTGATCGGAGGGCTCCGGGTCTGGGCAGGGTGGTACGCTGGCACCCCAATGTCAGCATGGCACCTTGGCACTGCCACTCAGGCACCCTGGCAGTGCTCACCTGACACTGACAGGGTGCCAAGATGGCACTGCCAGGCTGGCAGGGCAGTGCCCAGGTGCCAGGTTGCCCATTGGGGGCAGCACAGTAGCATGGTGATTAGCATAAATGCTTCACAGCTCCAGGGTCCCAGGTTCGGTTCCCGGCTGGGTCACTGTCTGTGTGGAGTCTGCACGTCCTCCCGGTGTGTGCATGAGTTTCCTCCTGGTGCTCCGGTTTCCTCCCACAGTCCAAAGATGTGCGGGTTAGGTGGATTGGCCATGCTAAATTGCCCGTAGTGTCCTAAAAAAATAAGGTTAATCGGAGGGGGGTTACTGGTATAGGGTGGATGCGTGAGTTTGAGTAGGGTGATCATTGCTCGGCACAACATCGAGGGCCGAAGGGCCTGTTCTGTGCTGTACTGTTCTATGTTCTATTCCAGGAATCAGCCCTTGCAAGGAGGGGGGGGGGGTCGAGGATCTTGTAATCGGTAAATTGGAATGATCGATGGGTCCAGAGGTTGAGAGATCGGTGCAGCATTTCAAAATGACTGAGCTCGCCAGTAAAGGAAATGAATGTAAGTGTGACCTGGGTGGGGCGTTCCCTGCAGAGGCCCCCCCCCCCCCCCCCCTAAACCCAGTTTTGGGGTTGTTCGCGGTGCTGCGGGATTTGAGAAACACCCCGCCCTAAACGGGACTCCTCCTGCTTTGGTTAAATCCTGCCTTGTATTTTTGTTACACGAATAATGAAACAGGATCCCAGAGTGATCCAGAGACCTTGTTTAAAGATCTTGAGGCTTGAATTCAAATCCCACCACAGACAGGTAAATTTAAACTCAATTAATTAAACAAATCCGGCCGCCATGTGACCCCAGACTCAGTGATGTAATTGACTCTTAGATATGGCCCAGCAAGGCCGTTATATTCAAGGAGGCCACTGATAACCATCTTCCCAAGGTCAATTTGAGGTGGGTAATAAATACAGCAATGCCCACATTCCATGAGTGAATCATTAAACGGTGAAGAGAAACTTCAATCGTGGCTTTTAAAGGAGAACGTTATTGCAGGATTACAGGGAAAGGGCAGTGAAGCTGGATTTCACTTGTGGAGAGCAGCCATGGAGACAATGGGCCGAACGGCCTCCTTCTTGTGCGAAAACCATTCTATGAATCTTTGATGGTGCCATTGAGTGGGAGAGGGGTCCATTGGTCTGACCTCTCTCACCTCAACTGTGCACTCTCTCAATATGATCATTTCCCAGTACAATTGAGAGAGAGAGAGAGAGAGAGAGGGAGGAGGTGTTTCGCAATTGAGTATCCATTAGGAAAAATACTCCACAAAATTATCTCAAATGTAGTAGTTAAGGGGTGGGAGGATGCTGAGACACACTGGTCGCGACATTCCCGATGCAAGTGTTTAAAGGTAGGTGCCCCCAAAGGCCAACAGAGGCCCCCCCACCATGCAAATCCCAGCCACCCCATCTCCCAGCCTCCCCATCAGAGACCCCCACCAGATCCCCCATAACAGATACCCCCACGTATCAGAGAACCCCTCCCCCCTCCAATAACAGAGAACACCCCTCCCCAATCAGTCACCCCTACTTGGAAGCTAAATCACAGTGCAGACAGAAACAGTGAAAAAAAACACTGCTTTTTCACACACCTGTCCCTTATACATGCTGCCTCAGACATATGTCTAGAAAGCAGCAGCTGTGACGTCATAGAAAGCTAAGGCTTTAAACCCCCTTAGATCTTTTTATCTGTAAGAATTCTATTCCCCAAAGAGAAATAGCTTTTAGTGGCCAGTCATTGAACGCTTCCAGACAGCCAGGTGTTTGGATTGTTTATTTTCATTTTCCTATATGCTTGAATGTGTCTCAAGTAGCCTGCTTTGGACCTAACCTCAAAGTTTATAAACATCTCCGCAGAAAGCACTTAACTGCTTTTGATGTGGTCAGGAGCTGTCAATCATAGCTAGAGATTTATAAACATTGCAGTTAGGTTCACTGTAATGGGCGGTCTCTGAAATGGGGGTGCCTCTGGTCACCCTCACGCATGAGTACTGTGGGGGTAGGGTGACCTTGGAGTTCCTAAGGGAGGCAAGGGAAAAGGGAGGATGCCCCTACTTGCCATCGACGGGGGTGGGGGAGGGGGGATTTGCGTTGCGGGGACCAAATGCCAGAGTTCGCTATTTTGAGCGGGCAGCCTGATAGCAGGATTCATGATGGAATCCCGTGCGATCCCCACCATGCATAACTTTGCCTGGCTGGGGGCAGCACGGTGGCGCAGTGGGTTAGCACTGCAGCCTCACGGCGCCGAGGTCCCAGGTTCGATCCCGGCTCTGGGTCACTGCCCGTGTTTCCGTGGGTTTCGCCCCCACATCCCAAAAATGTGCAGGCTAGGATTGGCCATGCTAAATTGCCACTTAATTGGAAAAAAATGAATTGGGTATTCTAAATTTAAAATAAATAAATAAATAACTTTGCCAGGCTGGGGAGAGTCAATCGCTTGTTGCCGTCGCTCGTAGTGCAAGTGCCACGATAAGCAATTCAGCTCCGGCGGGAGAACATCGGCCCAAGGTCATTTAGGCTATAGTGTGGCCGCAATTTAATGGCCTCGCCGCATCCGACTTGGTGACACGATAAAGCCATTGAATCATGCGAGAGGCCTCTCGGAAGATGCGCGATGCTTGACATGTCTTGTGAGACTTAACGGAATCTCCCGAGGTGACGTGATCTGGATCTCACCTTCACTGGACGAGATCCACATGAACATATTTAAGTGAGCCACTAGATTCATTCAAATACGTCTGCGCCATATTCTCCCAGGGATGGGAAGTATCAGCCTTGCTAACGAGAACCCGCCAGGGCGACATCAGCTGTAACGGTATCTGGGGTAGTCTCCCAGGCCATTAAATACCCCTGGATGGCGAGGCTCTGGGCATGGTGGTACCCTCGCACTCCCTCTGGCATCTGGCCACCTTGGCACTGCCACCCAGGCATCCTGGGACTGCCAGGTTGCCCATGCCAGGGATCAGTTAATGGGGTGCCTTACCCTTAAGAGGTGAGGTGAGGGTGGGGGCCTGAAAGAGGTAAGTTGGGTGCAGCGGAGGGATGGGGGGGGCCTAGAGGCCACGATGCAGTGACTGAGGGGAGTCAAAAGATCAGAGCCGCATTTAGAAATGGTGCCTTGATCCGTGAATATGCTGATAGAAGTGCAGCTTCAGCAAGGCGTTCTTCACCAAGGCCAAAACAAACAGCAAAGTGCCGATAAATTACACCCTGTCCAGAAAGTTAGTTGGGGTGAAGTATTAGGTCGGATTCTGGATCACACTTTAGAAAAGGATGGCTTAGCCTTGGAGAGGCTGCACAAAAGATTTCTTAATATTGTAGCAGGGATGAGAGGCTTCAGTGAATGGGCGCGATTCTCCCAAAAGGGAACCCAGTTCTGTAGCGAGCCCACTTAGCCGGGTGTTTCCAGGCGCTCGCAGTGCCAAGAAACACATGGCGATTCAATGTGGGGCCTGAATGGGGAACGTGCGGCTGAGGCCCCGATTTGTACAATGGGGAGCTCAGCTTGCCGCAACACCCCAATGTAGCGAGACATCGAGAGGCCCCCAAAACAGATCCCAACCACCCCCCCCCCCCCCCCCCCGAACGCACTATGGTATGGTCCCCGCCCCCAACACCCACACCTGGCACCCCCTGCCCAATCGTGTGTACATGGCAGTGTTACCTGGCCACCTTGGCAGAGATTACACTGAATCCCACACGGCGTTGTGAGCCGGGTAGGCGAGCTGCTTTTCCCCCGCAGCGCGTCCAATGTAACTGGGGTTGTTGTCCTTAGAGCAGAGAAGATTAAGGGGAGATTTAATAGGGTGTTGAAAATAATGAGGGGTTTGATAGAGTAGGCAGGGAGAAAGCGTTTCCATCGACAGTAAGGTGGTAATCGGAGGACACAAATTCGAGGTGATTGCGAAAATACCTAGTGGCAGGACAGGAAGAATGCTGTTTTTCCCGCAGCAAGACAGGATTCTGAAATTGTTGTGGAAGAAGATTCAATCATCATTTTCAAAAAGGACTTAGATAAATACTCAAAAGGCAGATGTTTTCACATGTCCATTCTCCACAAGCAAAATGGAAGCAGAGAAAACCCATTTCTTCTCGAAGGTTTCAGCTGATGTTTTTAGACTGCGGGGGCTATCAGTTGCTTTCCGTAACAGACCCAAACTTTCCGAAATGTTACTTCCACAGTCGCTCCCTCACATCAAATTCTTTCAATTCTGGGCCACAAACATTCTAACTTCCTGAATCCAGGAACAATTTCCTCCAGTCAACACAAATCTCTGAGTTCTCCGCATTCTACCAATTCTGTTTTTTTTTAATTTAGAGTATCCAATTCTTTTTTTTTTCCCAATTAAGGGGCAATTTCACACGTTCAATCCACCTTCCCAGCACATCTTTTGGGTTGTGGGAGCGAGACACACGCAGACACGGGGAGAATGTGCAAACTCCACACGGACAATGACCCAGGGCCGGGATCGAACCCTGGTCCTCGGTGCCATGAGGCAACAGTGCTAACCACTGCACCGCCTTGCCACTTAATTCCACCAATTCTGGCCTCTTGCACAACACTATTTCAATGGCTCCCCACTGGTGGGTGTGCCATGCCATTAACTGTCCAAGTCAGGGGGTGGGATTCTCTGATCCTGAGGCTAAGTGTTGACGCTGTCGTAAACTCCATCGCGTTTCCCGACAGGGGAGCGGTTTACGCTCCTCCAGCTGCTGATCCCGGCGCCAACTGGGCACCGTGAGGTCCGTGCATGCGTAGTGGCACCAGCGCCAATGTGTGCATGCGTAGTGGCACCAGCGCCAACGTTCTCCGCCCAGGCCCCGATGCAACATGGCGTACGGCTACAGGGGCCGGTGCGGAAGAAAGGAGGCCCCCAGCCCAAGAGGCCGGCCTGCCAATCAGTGGGCCATGATCGTGGGTCAGGCTACAGCGGAGGCCCCCCCGGGATCAGCCCACACTCCCCCCCCCCCCCCCCCCCCACACAGGCCGCCCCCGGATATTTCCACACCGAGGTCCCGCCGATAAGACCAGGTGAGAACGGCGCCGACGGAATTTAGGTTTTTTGTTACGGCCGCCCAGCCAATCCCGGGCCGAGAATCGCCGGTGGGGGCCCCGTAGAGTGGCCCCCGATCAGCGGCGCGCCGACCACGCCGGCACCAATGGTATCCCGGCGTCGGGGTGGCGTGGCGTGATTCGCGCTGGTCGCGGCGATTCTCCGGCCCAGTCCCGGGCTGAGAGGATGCATAGGCTGCGAAATCTTCTCCCCAAACTGTTCCTGCCCTCTTTACTCCTTTCTGTTCTCAGCGTTCTGTGAAACTCTATTGGGGCTGGTTTAGCACAGGGCTAAAGAGCTGGCTTTGAAAGCAGACCAAGGCAGGCCGGCAGCACGGTTCAATTCCCACGCCAGCCTCCCCGAACAGGCGCCGGAATGTGGCGACTAGGGGCTTTTCACAGTAACTTCATTTGAAGCCTACTTGTGACGATAAGCGATTTTCATTTCATTTTCTATCTGACCACACACCCATGGATTGTCTTGGGCATTTTATCACCAGGAAGGCCCTTTCCAAATATACTCTGCTTTTTCCATTTTTAAAAATATATTTAGAGTATCCAAGTCATTTTTTCCAATTAAGGGGCAATTTAGCGTGGCCAATCCAGCTACCCTGCACATCTTTGGGTTGTGGGGGAGAGACCCACGCAGACACAGGGAGAATGTGCAAACTCCACACGGACAGTGACCCAGGGCCGGGATTCAAACCCGGGACCCCAGTGCCGTGAGGCAGCAGCGCTAACCCACTGGGCCTCCGAGCTGCCACTAATATACACAGCTTTTGAAGAGGGACAGAACAATCCCGTTTCTCCGGCATTCCCTCTCGAAGGAGAGATGGAATGTGGGAACTTTATTCCAGAGCCGCACATTGGGCGTGCGAGTCCCTCACACATTTAACTGCAAAGTTAATTGTTAATAATTCTGAGCACAATTGTGGTAAAATATTTCAAGGGTTACTTTTTTCCCCCCAAATATTGAAAGCGTCGAGAGTAAATAGCTGGCAAGGAATTTGTTTATCAGCTAAATGAAAAGATTCGCCTGTGATTTCACTCCTTTGAATTTCAGAAATCCACGGGCGTTTGGCCCATTGACTCTGGGCTAGCCCTTTTCTAAAGCATCCAAAACATCCCCCCCTCCCCCCCCACCACCATTCTCTCAGCAGAAAACTCTTCTTGAAAAACCTGTTCAAAGTTCAATTCAGCCGAACGGAGGATATGAAAAGAGCTCTTGTCCTTTCCCCGGGTATGACTTGTATCTCCAGCAATCTCTGGACAAAAGGTTTCTTGGAGTGTGAGCTGCTGTGAGCACAACAATCAGCACCATTACTGAGAGAGGAAGGGGGAAGGAGTGTGATTTGCTGCATGTGTGCAGTGGGTTGCAGTGACCTGGGTGGGACTGATTAAGAACAGTTTATTGCCAGAGATTGGAGCCAGTGTTTAAACTCAGATTGCAGAAAACTAGATCAGTCGCTTATTCACTGGGGAGTGTTACTGTAAACTGGTTTAACATTAATAAAAACACTCGACCACAGAAAGAAAAACATTCGTGCATTTATAGAGTCCTTTCCATGGCCTCAGTTCACCCACAAAATGCTATGTAGCTACATTTTTTGCATTGTGGTCACTTTGTAATGTCGATGGTTTGCAGGATACAGGGAGAGGGAGGGTTCCAATTCTCTACCTGCACTGAGAGGTCACTAAGGCAGACTTTCTCCCGTGTCCGGAACAGGTCACGTTTGAATATACTCATCCAGTTCACACCTAGCGGGAGAGTGATCACGCTGGGCGTAACAGATTGTGTCCAGTGCCACAGGCTGGCACGAATCCCGTTTAGGGGCTCCCCCGCTGTTCTCCGGGAATAGCGGGATGTGCGCCGGGTGCAATGCGGGCGGAGAATCACCCTCAATGTTTCAAGTCCGCACAACTCTTCTCCGGAACCTTTTGTTCATACCGGATTCAAAGCGTTATCTCTGGGTGAGATGCTGTAGCCTCCCTGTAGCGTGATTCTCGGCAATGGCAGGCACTTGCCATTGGCCACCGGCTGGATCTTCTGGGTTCTGCCACCATCAATGGGATTTCCCATTGAATCCACCGCACACCGTCAGGAAACCCATGGCGAGGATACGCCATTGGCGGGGCAGAATGATCCCACCACCGTGAACATCCAGGAGATCTTGCCCTCTGTCTCTCTCTCTCCACAGAAACTGCCAGACCTGCTGCGTTTTGCCAGCACTTTCTGTCTTTATTTCAGATATCCAACACCTGCAGTATTTTACTTTATAATATTGCACATATCAGGGGCGGGATTCTCCGCGACCCGGCGGGACGGAGTGGGGTGAACCATTCCGGCATCGGGCTGCCCCAAAGGTGGGGAGTCCTCGCACCTTCAGGGGGTCAGCCCACCCCGGAATGGTTTGCGCCCTGCCAGCCGGCGGGAAAGGGGCTTGGCACCACGCCAACCAGCGCGAAGGGCCTCCGCCGGCCCGGCGCGAGTCGGCGCATGCGCGGGAGGGCCAGCGTGTGCTGCCGTCATCCCCGCACATGCTCAGAGAGCTTTGCTTCCGCACCGGGAATGGCGGACCGGTACAGCCTCCAGTGCGGAAGGACAGACTGCCCCCATGGCACAGGCCCGCCGGCGGATCGGTGGGCCGCAATCGCGGGCCAGGCCACCGTGGGGGCACCTCCCGGGGCCAGATCCCCCCCCCCCCCCCCCCGTGCCCCCCCAAGAACCCCGGAGGCCGCCCGGGACGCCAGGTCCCGCCGGTAAGGGACCTACTCAATTTACAACGGCGGGACTGGCAAAAGACGGGCGGGACTTCGGCCCATCGCGGGCCGGAGAATTCAGGCAGCCCCGGGGCCCATTGAGTCGCGCCGGACCCCCGCCATTCTCCGAGGCGGGCGGCGCAACTCACACCGGGCCGATTTTTGGGGGCCCGGAGAATTTGGAGGACGGCAGGGGGTGGGATTCACACCGACCCCCGGCGATTCTCCGACCCAGCGGGGGGGGGGGGGGGGGTCGGACAATCCCGTCCCAGATGTGGCTTGATAGCAGCACCCAAGTTTCGGTGTCAAAAGATATCAAAGTCAAGACTGGTAATGGAGGCTGGCACTCCAGTACAGCGCTGAGGGACCTCTGCACTGTTGAGGGAGTTAGCTTCCAGATTTGACCTTAAACGGTAGCTGAATCTGCTCTTTCAGTTATATATAAAAGGCACTATTTCCCAGAAGGGCAGGGCAATCCTGTCCTGGACAACATTCGCCCCTCAACAAACATCAGATTATCTGATCGTTATTTCATTGCTGCTTTCTAACTTGGATTCTCATTTTCTACGTTACAATACTGCTAAAGTATTTCAATGATTGTGATGCAATGATGGATGTTCCTGGTCCTGTGGTGCAGTGGGTAGCCTCCCTGCCTCTGAGCCAGAGTTTCCGGGTTCGAGTCCCACTCCAGGATTGATGTCCAAGGAACGTACAACCGTAATGTGGCCAAACAGGTTGAGCATCAACCTGAAACCTCAAACCTGAATCCAAAACACACCAATGGGTGGCAGTAGGAGCAGGAGAGAATCCTGGTCAGCCATGTTTGATGTGGAGTGTCGTCCCTCGAGCGAGAAGCCCCCAACGATAGACAAGCAACCAGTTTCAGGAATAACTAGCTATGGAAGTGGGCGAGAGTGAAATGAACATTCTTTGGCCGGGATTCTCCGGTTTCCCAGCTGCGTGTTTCAAGGCTTCACGCCCTTCGCTGGCAACGGAATTTTCTCTTTCCGCCACTTGTCAGTGGATTTTCCCATTGAATTCCCCCCCCCCCCCCCATACCGCCAGGAAACCCGCGGGCGGGCGTGTGCTGCCGGCGAGAGGAGAGCATCGCAGCAGCTGGAGGATTCCAGCCTTTATTTCCAGAGAAACTTGTTTTAGCCACAGTGGCCTCCACAGTGCGCACGGCAAGGTAATTTCCCAAATTGCAATGGAACAACAATGAATTCAGATCAGAAAAAGGGGATGCAGAGTGTTAACACTGTCTCTGACTCACACCCCCTTTAAGTGCGGTTTCCTGTAGGGAGTGCAGGATCAGTAAAATTGCTCCTAATCTTTTTAAATGATCCATATTTATATATAGAGGTGCAGTGATTGATCATCTGTGGTGTTAAACACACACAAACACACACCTCCAAGTGTAATCATCAACTGACGTTGTTGTGTTACGCTTCTTCATATAGCATAAGCTGCTTCCTTGATGTATGCTCTGCCAAAGGAAGGTTCCGACTTGGAGATAGATTTAACACATTTATTGAACAGTTAACAATTCTCCTACTTGAGTCCGACTCTCCTGCTAATCTTGCTATAGTAACTCAGTCTAACTAACCAGTCTGCTCTAAGCCATGCGGTGGGTGTGATGCTTCTGATCTGCCCCTGTCCTTCTCTCTGTGTCGCCTATGGAAAGAGAGAGAGCATGTGTGTCCTGCCCTTTTATATGGGTTGCCCCCTTGTGGTAGTGTCACCTTTGGGTGTCTTGACTGCCCATTGGTCGTGTCCTATTCTATGTGTTCATTAGCTGTATGTCTGCATGTCATGATGTCTCTGGTGCTCCCTCTAGTGTTTACTTAGTCTTAGTGTATTTACATTAACCCCTTGTATATTTACAGTGATGCATATCACCACAGACATGAGGTCAGATGTTAGCGACATGCACACTTTGGGTGTGATTTTTTAAAAACTGTTTAAAAAAGGAGGTAAGGAGAAAGCGGGTAATTATAGGCCAGTGAGCTTAACTTCGGTTGTAAGGAAGATGCTAGAATTTATCATCAAGGAAGAAATAGCAACGCATCTGGATGGAAATTGTCCCATTGGACAGACGCAGCATGGGTTCATAAAGGGCAGGTCATGCCTAACTAATTTAGTGGAGTTTTTTGAGGACATTACCAGTGCGGTAGACAATGGGAATCAATGGATGTGGTATATCTGGATTTCCAGAAAGCCTTTGACAATGTGCCACACAAAAGGTTACTGCATAAGGTAAAGATGCATGGCATTAAGGGTAAAGTAGTAGCATGGATAGAGGATTGGTTAAGTAATAGAAAGCAAAGAATGGGGATTAATGGGTGTTTCTCTGGTTGGCAATCAGTAGCTAGTGGTGTCCCTCAGGGATCAATGTTGGGCCCACAATTAACATAGATGATTTGGAGTTGGGGACCAAGTGCAATGTGTCCAAGTTTGCAGACGGCACTAAGATGAGTGGTAAAGCAAAAAGTGCGGAGGATACTGGAAGTCTGCAGAGGGATTTGGATAAGTTAAGTGAATGGGCTAGGGTCTGTCAGATGGAATACAATGTTGACAAATATGAGGTTATCCATTTTGGTAGGAATAACAGCAAACGGGATTATTATTTAAATGATAAAATATTAAAGCATGCTGCTGTGCAGAGAGACCTGGGTGTCCTGGTGCATGAGTCGCAAAAAAGTTGGTTTCCAGGTACAACAGGTGATTAAGAAGGCAAATGGAATTTTGTCCTTCATTGCTAGAGGGATGGAGTTTAAGACTAGGGAGGTTGTGCTGCAATTGTATAAGGTGTTAGTGAGGCCACACTTGGAGTATTGTGTTCAGTTTTGGTCTCCTTACCTTAGAAAGGACGTACTGGCGCTGGAGGGTGTGCAGAGGAGATTCACTAGGTTAATCCCAGAGCTGAAGGGGTTGGATTACGAGGAGAGGTTGAGTAGACTGGGACTGTACTCGTTGAAATTTAGAAGGATGCGGGGGGATCTTATAGAAACATACAGGGAATAGATAGGATAGATGCGGGCAGGTTGTTTCCACTGGCGGGTGAAAGCAGAACTAGGGGGCATAGCCTCAAAATAAGGGGAAGTAGATTTATGACCGAGTTTAGGAGGAACTTCTTCACCCAAAGGGTTTTGAATCTATGGAATTCCCTGCCCAGTGAAGCAGTTGAGGCTCCTTCATTAAATGTTTTTAAGATAAAGATAGATAGTTTTTTGAAGAATAAAGGGTTTAAGGGTTATGGTGTTCGGGCCGGAAAGTGGAGCTGAGTCCACAAAAGATCAGCCATGATCTCATTGAATGGCGGAGCAGGCTCGAGGGGCCAGATGGCCGACTCCTGCTCCTAGTTTTTATGTTCTAAGGACAGTCTTAGGAGGTATAGAGGCAGAGTGTCCCTGGGACCATTCCTGGGTACAACTGGCACCAGATCCGAGTCTAAGGAACGGCCATTCGTAATGTGGGTCAACAGGTTGATAATCAACCCAGAAATCCTCCCCGCGCTTCCCCACCATTCCCCAAAGGAACAAATAGTGTGCGTGTGGAGACACACTTTTTAAAAAATGGAAAGTGTGAAGAGAGAATTCTCGTAATAATTACCGCTAAAAATGTGGCACACTTTCGGAACCACAGCCATTCAGCCCGTTATATTTGGTTGGCCATTCTAGACGATCACATGGCTGATCTGAACTCCTCCTACCGACCTTGGTAACATCGGTTTTTTTGTACAATAAAAAAAAATCAAACAATCTCAGATTTGAAATTTTCAGTTGACACACCAGCTTTCCCAAATTTGAATTGGGGCTTTTCCCAGTTTCTTGAGTTTTGGACATACTGTGACCCCACTCCTCATTTTCCCGAAAAACAATCTTCCACATTTCACGGAGGTGTTGCGATTTTGCTGAGGTGCAGTTCAGGGGAACGCTCTGGCCCACTGCAAGCCATGAGGGAGTTCTTAGGCCGCTCAATCCGCACCTACCGTCGCCACATGTCCCTACCCTTAACATCAAAGCTCGTTAGACAGTAATGGGGAACAGAAAGCACCATCGGTCACTGCACCACCCACCCTCTACCCCAACCCCACAGCCACCTTCTCCTTATGTTAGCGGCTGGCAAGGGAGTTGGGTGGGGCGCAGTTTGCCTGAGGTGAACCCCACGATGGGGGGGGGGGGGGGGGGGTTGCAGTCAGGTGAAAGCTGGAATCAGCATTTCAGATGAAAACAGATTTTTAAAAACGCATTTAGTGTACACAAAAAAAAATTAATTCCCAGCTGTAAAAACATGAAACTACTGGCCAACAGGGATTTCTTAAAATAATTTGGAATTTGAGCAGGGTGTAATGTTCTAATCATTTAGTTACGGTAATTTTAATGCTGAATTTCATGTATTAATTTTTCAAGGTAAGTGTCATTTTAATAGGAAAAAGAAATTTGTTGGGTTTGTAATTAAATTTAAACATGAATTAACCCCGATATAAGATTAATGGTGTGTTGCCTGCCAAGTTAACAGTCAGCAACTATTCTGGGGAATTTTATTTCATGAGCTATAGATGCCCACATTTCTTATTTTGCACACACAGATACACATCCACACACAAAAATACACACAAATACACACAGGCACAAATGCAGGCATTCACACACACCCACACATACACACAAACTCACACACAGACACGCATGAATACACACTCACACACAGAGACATGCACTAACACATACCCATACACACAAGTACAGACAGACAAATACAAACCCACACAAGCACACCCACAAGAACACAGGCATGCACAAACATGGACACACACAGACCCCCCACCCACACACAAACATACAAATGCACAAATACAAAGCCACAAACACGCACATATGCACACACCCCCACAGACATGCATAAATACACACTCACAGACTCAATGGCAGTCATGCACAAATACATTCTCACACACAAACTCAGATACATACAAGTACACATCCACACGCACAGACAGAGATCCGCACAAATATACACACTAACTTAGACACACACATCCCCACACACACACAAACACAAACACATACAAATACACACCCACAGAAATGTGGTGACCAAGCAGGGTCTTGCGCTTAGGCACAATTGAAATTGGCCATTTTCAATTGAAGAATTGGGCACTTTAAGACAAAGCACAGTCGCTCCCAAGAGGCTGTGCTGGACTTCGGAGTGGCCAAGTTCGAATACACTGGAGGTCAGACAGGCTGCCAAGATGTGTCTGCACCCGAGCTGTCAATCGGCCATCAATAATAATAATAATAATAATCTTCATTAGTGTCACAAGTAGGCTTACATTAACACTGCAATAAAGTTACTGTGAAAAGCCCCTAGTCTCCAAACTCCAGCACCTGTTCGGGTACAGGGAGGGAGAATTCAGAATGTCCAATTCACCAAACAAGCACGTCTTTCGGGACTTCTGGGAGGAAACTGGAGAAAACCCACGCAGACACGGGGAGAACGTGCAAACTCCACACAGTCACCCAAGTCAGGAATCGAACCCGGGACCCTGGCGCTGTGAAGCAACAGTGATAACCACTGTGCTACCGTGCCAACCAGGATAATCGATCCGATTGATATGCACTGGCTTACTGTTGCAAACCCAGGCCGAGCCAGACTTCCGGGTGCCAAGAGTTCGCACCATCACCTTATTTGGCAATGTGTACATGCAAACACGGCCACTGGAGATGGACACCTGGGGCGTGCCGAGGTGACCTGTCAATGGGTCATCAATTGGATCATTGGACACAAAAGGCCACTTTCAATACCCCATTGGCTAAAGGCCACCGGAAGTGGGAAAAGGGCACAACGCCGGAGAGGGATAAAAACAGGCACTCCGGACTCCTCGGCAGTGAAGACTCGGCATGGGAGGAGACCTTGACCCGAGCAGAGAAGTGAATACCAGGCCAGGGAAGACCAGAAGGAAGGAAGGGACTGCCAGCGAGAACCACCTTCATGAAGACGGGCCAGTGGAACGCCAGCGATCAGACCCATACCCCTACCAAGCCATCTTTGCGGGTAGTATACACTGATCTTGGGTACTGCTAATATTTTGTGGGTAATGTGAGGGTTAATTGTGTTAAATAAATATTGTTGAATTTGAACTTGTGTTTGTGGTTTGTTCTCTTCGTAAATAAAGACACCCTAGATAAAACCTTTGATTAAGTGAACTGGTCGAAAGTATCTGAGGATTTACAGATACAACACAAACACAGGCATGGACAAATATACAACCGCACACACACGCAAATATAGGCATGGACAAATATACAACCGCACACACACACACAGGCATGCACAAATACACAGCCACACACACACACACACAAGCACAAATACACAGCCACACACACACACAGACATGCACAAATACACAGACACACACACACAAACACAGGCATGCACAAATACACGGCCACAGACACACAGTCACAGGCATGCACAAATGCACAGCCACACACACACAGGCATGCACAAATACACAGCCACACACACACACACAGACATGCACAAATAGACAGACACACACACACACAAACACAGGCATGCACAAATGCACAGCCACACACACACACGTATGCACAAATACACAGCCACACACACAGACACACAAACACAAGCATGCACAAATTCACAGCCACACACACACACAAACATAGGCATGCACAGATACACAGCCACACAGGCATGCACAAATACACACACGCACAAATTTAGACATACGTGCATACACATACAGACATACACAACGCACACACGCATGCCCACACATTCAACATACATTTAGGCAGGCACACATAGGGTGAATTCTCCCATCCTGCCTGTGGGTTAGGTGGCAGGCGCAAAATTACATAGCAATTCACTTAATGGTGGGTGGGTCTTCCCACTGATTGGTGGTGTGAAGGCTTCATTTGCACCTGATGAATGTTTATTGAAACAGCTTCCCACCAGCTTCCTATTGGACATTTCAATCTTGCCAGTGTGAAATTATGCTAAAGAGTGGCGTACACAAGGGAGGTCCTCAGTGTGCAAGCGACTTTGCGATCAGTGCAACAGCCTTTCTGCCAGAGTGTTGTGCTGTTCACCATTCTGCTGGGGCAGACCGGCCCCTGCCCTCCATCTCCAGGCCGAGCTGGTCTTCATGGTCAGCACCGTGCTGCTGGGCCCAGGGACCGTCCTGTGTCACCGTCTCGGGTCAGCACGGTGCCTGGGGTTGGGGATGACAGGCGTCTCCTTCCCCCTGGTGCCACACACCAGTGTCTATCTGGACAGCGCTGTGCTGGGGGGCTCAGGCAGCCATCGCAGCAAAGGTCTGAGGTTTAACCGGTATGGAGTGGCCTGGCGAAGATAAAGTTGACAAACAAGTGAGGTCAAAGGTTACTGGAAGGGGATGCACAAAGACTCCAGGTGCGGTGGTTAGAGCTTCACATGGGGCATGGGTGTCTCACAGGCGAGGGTGGTTGAATTGAGGAACAGACTTCTTCTTGAGGTGTATAAGGGGCATGGACAGGGTGGGTAAAAAGCAGTCGTTCCCATTTGCTGAAGGGTCATTAACAAGCGTGAAAGGTAGAAGGATCAGAGGGGACTTGAGGGAAACAATTTTCCACCGGGAAGCTGGAACGCAGTGCCTGGGAGAGTAGTTGAGACAGGAAACCTCACAATCTTCCACTTCGACGAGCACTCAAAATGTCACAACATTCACAGCCTAGTGCTGGGACGTGGAATCAGTGCAGATTAGTAGTTTTTTGGTGGTACTGGCTTGATGAGCAAATGGGCCTCATGCGGACTGTCTGATTCTACCCCAGCCAATCGCAAACAGCAGCATCTCAAATGCCTCTTCGCCACCATCAGGGAATGGGAGACAGGCTGAAAGATGCAAGGCCCACTCCGCATCCGTTAAAACAAAGCTTCATAGCAAACACTGGAATCAGGAAATACACATACACAACTTAATGAAGGGTTCAGACTCAAGAAACACAAGGCAGTCATTTCACATGAGCAAGAAAACAGGAGCACTGCTCTCTCTCCATTTGTCGATTCTTTCCTCTTGTAGCCAGCTCCGATGCATTTTACCTAGGAATTCCAGGATTCTATTCAGGCGGAAGATTGGTGGAGGGCCCAGGGGCAGGATTATCAACCAACATCTCCAGACAGATCGGATTATCTGATCGTTATCACTTTGCTGTTGCTGGCAATTTGCTGCATGCATATTGGCTGATGTATTTCCTACTTTACAACAGTGACTAGATACTTAATGTGCTTTGGGTCATCCCGCGAATGTGAGAGACACTCGCGGAGTGTATCGGGGGGGGTTTTTTTTCCGACCAAGTAACGAAAGCTGTGATCTAAACTTGAAGATGTAAGAATTTCAAGCAGATCCTCCCTATACAGACTATGTGGCAGCTAGTGCAGTAAATACTCATTCTGGTGTGTTACAGTTCACTCAGGAATGTGTCATAATATGCAGACATGCGGATAATAATATACAGACAGGCAGCAAATGAACACAGAGGACAGGGCATGACCAATGAGCAGGCAGGACACTCAGGGGTGGTATCTCACTATAAAAGGCACGAGGAACTCACACTCCGCCTCTTTCCGCTGATGAACATCTACAGAGTGAGTCAGGGTGTATGTACAGTATCACACCTCCAGCACGTGGCTAAGAGCTAGTCTGGTTCAGTCAGACAGAGTAACCACACTTAGGTTAGCAGAGAGTCGAACTCATAGCGAACTGTGCTAACTGTGCTACTGGTTCAATAAATCAGATTGAACTAACTTCAAGGTCTGGAGTATCTTTTGGTTAAAGCTGCATCCAGTTGCAGCCTGTGTTATCCCAGAGTACATAACACAACAGGATGTTGTAGTCTGGAGCTGTGGATAGCGATGGTGGTGGTGGTGGTGGTGGTGGGGGGGGCGACTCTTACCGACTGTCACTGGCGTAAGTCGGAAGAATGTACAGCTGGCTACTCAACCTGTTTGGCCGCATTCTGAACCGTGAAGTCCTGAGGTGAGAGTCGGAACCTCTGGTTCAGAGGAAGGGACCCTACCCACAGCGCCACAAGACCCCCCCCCCCCCCCCCTCCCCCAACACTAACTCTACTGAAGCACTTAAAAAGGTCTCAATTATCCTCTCATTCACCAAAGATATGATGTGGAGATGCCGGCGTTGGACTGGGGTGAGCACAGTAAGAAGTCTTACAACAACAGGTTAAAGTCCAATAGGTTTGCTTCAAACACTAGCTTTCGGAGCGCTGCTCCTTCCATTCACCTGAGGAAGGAGCAGTGCTCCAAAAGCTCGTGTTTGTAACAAACCTGTTGGACTGTAACCTGTTGTAAGACTTCTTACTGTGCCCACCAAAGATATACAGTGATTGGGAAAAGTGTGACACGGTGGTCAAAGTCATAATATAGGAGGTGGATAATGAAAATGGATAAAATGTTTAATGGCCTTGCCTTGGCTCTTGTACTCGTATTGATTGTGGGACTCAACTTCTCCGCTCCGTAGACAACAGAAATCCACAATGTCAAGTCTGCCACAAAAGCAACTCCCTAAATAACGCGAGAGACACGGCAACAAAGACAGATTTCAGATGCTATCTCACCCTGGAGCCACTCAACCTTCGTGGAGCACAGTCTGTCTTTGTTTCTTCAACTCATTCACAGACAACACTGTCAGCCGTGGTCATTTCAATTTCCAACACTCGCTCCACACGTCAATATTTTGAAACAATTCTTTTCACCCCCCCCCCCACCCTCCTGACAAACCCTCTCCTCTCCCAACAACTCTCCGGCCAAGTGATTGGATAAAGGGTTTACTGCCAAGTATATGTCAGTATTTCTTCGTAACTGTCTGATAAGAATTATTCAAAACTTAATGAGGGGTCGACTTGCCTTTGATTTTTCCTTCAGGAATGGGAAGAGGCCATTCTGCACCTCGTCACAGTTCTCCCATTCGATTAGATCCTGACTGCTCTGTATCTTCACCCTGACTACCCACCTTGGTCATGTAACCTTTAACCTCCTTACACAACACTCATCCGTCAAACGCAAAGTTGAAATTTTCAGTTGAATCACAGCCTCCACGTGTTTGTGGCAGTGAGTTCCAGATCCACTCTGCGTGAAGAAATGCTGTTTGACACTACTCCTAAACTCTAGCTCCACCTTTAAGATGATGTCCCCCTTTGTGCTGGACTCCTCCCCCAGAGGAATCAGTTTCTCTCTATTGACCCTACCTACTCCTCAGTGCAATCACATCTCAATTTCTTATGCACAGCGGAACGCAAACCCAGACTGTGCAACCTGACCCCATAATTAAAGCCTCTAGCTCGTTGAATTGGGGGCTCGGCTTGTCAAATGCTCTTCCTCCCTCCCTTTTGGCGAGCACACGCCCACTCAATCTTCTTCCATCAACTGCAGTAGTTCCACCAGGCCCCGTACTGAGGGGCTGGTTTAGCACGGTGGGCTAAACAGCTGGCTTGCAATGCAGAACAAGGCCAGCAGCGCGGGTTCAATTCCCTCACCGGCCTCCCCGAATAGGCGCTGGAATGTGGCGCCGAGCGGCTTTTCACAGTCACTTCATTGAAGCCTACTTGTGACAATAAGCTATTATTGTTGCTCAGATTTCTCCCCATTTCTTCCCTGCAGTGATCACCCTCAGAATTGCACAGCTCATACTTTGCTTTAATGGTGCGCCGGGGCTCTGAGTTCAAGAGTATTCAACTAAGGAAAGCGTCACAACCATATCCAATTATGACCTTACCTGATGTCCACATTCTCTCCCCACCCCTGATACACACAGACATGTGCAGACAGACACATACACAGATACATGCACACAGACACACACAGAGGCACACAGACGGACACACACACAAACAGACACACGGACATTCACACATACATACACACACACAGAGGTACACAGACAGACAGACACAGAAACAGACACACGGACATTCACACATACATACACACACGCACAGATACACACACACACAGATACATGCACACAGACACACATACATACACACACACACAGATACATGCACACAGACACACATACATACACACACACACAGATACATGCACGCAGACACACACACGGATATTCACACATACATACACAGGTACATGCACATGGGCACATACATACACACACACACAGATACATTCACACACACACACACACACACACACACAATCACTTTAATAATAATGGTAGTAATAGTGAACTCTTATTTTCTTTCCTTGGCCCAACATCATGTTCATCAATTAGGCACAGTACAGGCATCCTGTTCCCTTGGTAACACTAGACTCAGTCACTGCTGGCATCGTGACTTGAACTGCTACTAATCATCAGATTCCTCGTGCCTTCACTGTACTACTTGGTTAATTACTGGGGCAGACTTTAAACAATAGACTGGCACACAAAAATCTTTTGAGAAAGATCCTATGGAGCTATTCTTTCATCGGCAGCACTTTGTTACCATGGGAACAGGTAACGCTACCTTCATTACTGGGAAGTTTTAACTAAAGAGCTGGAGGGACTGACATTGTCCTCGCTATTTACCATCAAAAGTTGCACGATTGTAATGAAAAACCTTCTGTGAGGTATTGTTTGCTTTTACAACAGAACATGCAGAATGCAAAGAGGTCCAACCAAGTATTCAGTGATGTGTGAAGAGAATCAGATGTGTGGGTATGTCAATACTTAGCAGTTTTGATTCTCCTCCCCCCGCCCCCTAGTGTATACCCTCACCACTCCCCCCCCCCCCCCCCAACCCTGTCGGATTGGCCCAGAAATTTCTGAAATTGGAGATTAACCTCCAAGATGATGCCACAAGCAAGTCCAAGAAAACAATTATCGACATATTCAACATCCTTTTCTTTGGAAACGTTTGTCAGCGACATTCAAATCTTGGTGATAGGGCGAAAGCTGTTTCACTAACATTTAAGATGAATCCAATTAGATCACAAAGCGTCAATTTTCCAACCGACTGTGTGAAAGCAGCCTGCCCAGTAAGGGGATGGAGGAGACATGCCACTTACTGATGGATCAACCCAACCAGATGCACAGCTCCAATCCCCTTGACCAGCAACCCTACAGCGGACCCCCTCCCCATTCTGCGGACTTTACAATAATCAGCCAGCTTTCTGTGCACAGTGAGGAATCGTTTTTATCCAGAATGGAAGTAGTGGAGGAGGGCATGATACCCACTTAATTTAAAGCTGGTATGCCTCTCTCTGAGCTGCTTTAAGTCACGACTCAGAGACTTTTCTTGCTTCATTCATGGGGTGTGGGTGTCCGGCATTTATAGCCCATCCCTACCTGCCCCTGGTAAGGTGATGCTGAGCTTCTTGAACCGCTGAAGTCCCGGAGGTGTAGGTAGCTCCACAGTGCTGTTAGTGAGGGAGTTCCAGGATTTTCCAGGTATCAAGCTTCTTGGGTGTGGTTGGAGCACCCCTCACCCAGGGAAGTGGAGAGTATTCTAGTACACTCTCCTGACTTGTGGGTGCTGGACAGGCTTTGAGACATTAGGAGAGTTACTCAACGCAGGATTCTCAGCCTCGGACCTGCCCTTGTAGCCACAGTATTTATATGGCTAGTCCAGTTCAGATTCTGGTCAGTGGTAACCTCCAGGATGTTGGTAGTGGGGGATTCAGTGATGGCAATACCATTGGATGTCGTGGGGCGCTGATTAGTTTCTCTCTTGTTGGAGATGGTCATCTTGAACGGGTGGCCTCCGGGGTACTCGTGGGGGTGCGGGGGGTCCTGGCGCTGAGGAGTGGCATGAACCACTCCGGCGTCAGGCCGCCCCAAAGGTGCGGAATCCTCCGCACCTTTAAGGGCTAGGCAGGCCCCGGAGTGGTTTGCGCTGCGCCGGCCGGTGAGGAAGGGGATTGGCGCCATGCCAACTAGCGCCGAAGGGTCTCCGCCGGCCGGCGCGGGAGCGCCAACATGTGCTGGCGTCATCCCAGCGCATGCGCAGAGGGGTTTGTCTCTGCACCGGCAATGGTGGACTGCCACGGCACAGGCCCGCATTAACACTTGAATGGCGCAAGCGTTACTTGCCCTTGTCAGCCCAAGCCTAGATATTGTCACCAGGTCTTGCTGCATTTGGACACAGGCTGCTTCAGTATCCGAGCAATCATCAGCAAACATCCCCACTTCTGACCTTGTGATGGAAGCAAGGTCATTGACGAAGCAGCTGAAGATGATTGAGCCGAGGACACGACCCTGAGGAACTTGAACATGGAAATGCAGGTCGACCTTCCCAGTGCAGTACAAAGGGCGTGTCACACTGTTGGGGGTGCTGTCTTTTGGATTTAGCTGGAGGCCTGACTACCCTTTTCGACGGATGTGAAAAATCCTGCGTCACTATTTTGAAGAACAGGGGAATTATGCCCCGAGTCACTGACACAAATCGATTGTCTGGTCATGGATCACATTGTAGTTGTGGGATTTTGCTGTGCACGATTCGGCTGCTACTTTTCCTGTGTTAGAACAGTGACGACATTCAAAAACAGGGGCGGGATTCTCCCCGACCCGGTGGGGCGGGGGGTCCCGGCGCCGAGGAATGGCGTGAACCACTCTGGCGTCGGACCGCCCCAAAGGTGCAGAATCCTCCGCACCTTTAGGGGCTAGGCCGGCCCCGGAGTGGTTTGCGCCGCGCCGGCCGGTGGGGAAGGGGCTTGGCGCCACGCCAACCAGCGCCGAAGGGCCTCCGCCGGCCAGCGCGAGTTGGCACATGCGTGGGAGCGCCAACATGTGCTGGCGTCATCCCAGCGCATGCGCAGAGGGGCTTGTCTCTGCACCGGCAATGGCGGACCGCCATGGCACAGGCCCGCCCACGGATTGGTGGGCCCCGATCGCAGGCCAGGCCACCATGGGGGCACCTCTCGGGGCCAGTTCCCCCTGCGCCCCCACAAGTACCCCGGAGGCCGCCCGCGCAGCC